>NW_026652279.1:114427242-114550587 GCF_009828535.3 Hylobates moloch
AGAGAAGGGGGTCTTGCTATAATACGTTGCCCAGGCTGGTCCTGAACTCCTGGCCTCCTCCTGCCTTGGCCTTCCAAAGCTCTGGGATTATAGGCTTGAGTCACTGTGCCCAGCCAGGATTTTTTTTTTTTTAATTGGAAGCCCATAAGCAACCCAATATGTAAGATAATTTAATTGTTCTAACTATAAATCCAAGTCTTCTGTATTTGGCTGCCCTTCTTCATGCCTGTCCAGATGCTCTCTCAAAGGCAACAAAAATGTCTTGTTCCCACCCACTGGTGGATTGATGTTAGGAATTCCACAGGTAGAGATTAATTCCTTTGACTTAACATTTCATTCCCATAAAACACAAAGTCCGTAAGGAAAAGCACAGTAGGACATTATTAAGCCTCATCAATCCTTTAAGACTTTAGTGAAACCAGATTTACAATCTTTCTTTGGAGTTGATGTTGATGGATTGAGGGAAGGCCGCTGGATCATGAAGATTTTGAGTGTGAGGAATGGGACAAAGTCTAGGAAGAAGTTCCAGCAGGAGAAGGGGCTCATTTGGTGGTCTTGCTGAGGCCTGTTGAATTTGTATTGTGTGGCCATTTTTGCCTTCTAGATTTGCCCCTCTCACACCATCTTCAGGAAACTTTCAGTGCCTTACCTGCTGTTGGTTTTGATGAATTTTGCTGAGACACTCTATCCCCTTTCTCTGTTCCTGAGCAATATTTTATGTTGCTATTCATGGCAGATAATTCAAAAAGGCCCTGGCCCCCCTTTCAGGTGAGATACTCCTCAGGGCCAGCTAGACCACCCCATCCTGTTATACTCCCATCTTCCAGCCACAGAGATAAGCCAGGGGATTACTGGCAAGAACAGATAATGATTCATTTACTTGGTTAACTGTAACCCCACCCAGGGACCCTTCCGGGCCCTGCCAGATGGCTTTGCACATTGTGGACCGGAGATAGATCTTCTCCAGGAAACAACTGCCAACCAGGTGGTTACCTCATGCCGCTATTACATATTCCGAGAGAAACTGATGAAACTACCGGCATTTCCCCCTGCATATGCACATCCACACAAAATTGTGTGCTATTCCAAGGGACCCATGGAACATTTGAAGCCTCATTTCTAGAACCTCTATAGGGGTGTCTGGAGATCAGGTTAAAAACCCCTGAAGGAATCCAGACCCTAGAGGTCATCACTGCCTTGGAGACGGTCATTGGTGATTGCCACCAGTCATTGGTAATTGCCACTATTATCCAAACCCCACAAGCCAGGCTGACATAGACCACAAAAAACTGAATAAAAATGGGAAAGTCATTCACCTCTTCCCTGGGCTTCAGATTCCTCAACCATAAAGTTGAGATAATAATATTCCCCTGCTTAGCTCACAGGGTTATTGTGGACAACAGATTAGTCTTAAACTGTTACATATTATTTGAGATTTAAAAACCTATATGTTTCCAGCGGTAGGAATAGGTGAGTAACAAGTCTGTTGATTAGGGCCAGGTGTAAGGTAATAGAGAATGGTGAGGCTGTGGCAAATGGAAACATGCATTTTGTAAAATGCAAAATTTATGAAACAAGTGGAGTCTTACAAAAACATCTGAGGGTTAAATCTAGCTTTGGCTCGCAAGTTGTAGATTCCTAAAAAATATAATGTTGGGCATTTTATTTATTAGCTATTGTTTGAGGAGTCCAGATGGGATGACCAAGGCCTAGTTTTTATGTGCCTATAGTAGAAGACTATAAATGTAGTATAGTTTGGAGGGTCTTCTTCAAATATCACCCGTTTAGGCCTCCCAGGAACTGAAATGATAACCATTAGGACTTAGAGGACAGTAGGGTCAGAGAGTGAGGTTTAAGGGATTAATGGTTTTCATTAAGATGCAAATGTATTATCTACAGTGGAAAGCCTATTGATTCTGTTTGGTCATTAACATCTAAGCACTTTAAGACTATAATCAAAGACCTCTGTAAACTGTAATTATACCTTTTAGCTTTAATATTGCTATTGGACTACTACTATGCATAGTAGTAGTCCGAGAGTGCATAGTAGTAGTCCAATAGTGCATAGTAGTAGTAGTACTACTATGCATAGTAGTAGTCCAATAGCATTATTGGCCCTTACTAGGGATCAGGATTATATACCTGAACACAATTTGGGCCCTGCCTTCAAAGGCATTTACAATCCATGGGAGACTGGCAGGGCCAAGGTGGTGTCTTTTTGTCTACCACTCTACACCTGGGCCCCCCACAGTGCCCAGAACATGGTGGGAACTTAATAAATGGATAAACCTAGGCATTTCCACAACTCTGCAGAGCATAAGTGCTAAAAGTGAGGAGTAGCAGGAACCTAAGTGAGTTTCTCAGATTAGCTCCAGACAGGAGAAGAGACTGGGGAGATGGACATGGGTTGGGGGGAACTGGGGGTTGATAAGGAAAGAGTGGATCTTGCTGAGACTCCTTCCTTGAACCTAGCAGGTCTGGAAAGCTTAGGGGGTGGAGTTGCCAGGAAAGGAGAATGTCACAGGAGCAGGGGGAGCTGGAAAAGAGCTAGAACTTGGAGCACCAGCTGGAGCAGAGCAGGTAGCGGGATGGCCTGAGGACCCAGTGGAATTGGGGGTGGCGGGCTGAGAAGGCATGGTCAGGTGAGCACTCAGCCCAGGCTGCTAGCAGGCTCCTAGCCTTGGAGGACTTCCCATGGGGTCCTGCCTATAGTTGCCCTCATGAGAACATTCTCTGGGTGTGAGTCCCAGGCCTTTTCTTAAGCCCAGTGTTCTCATTCTTTCCCTGGCACCTGACAAAGTGGGTTATCTTACAATCCTCTCCCAGAGTTAAGTGATAATTTTAATAACTGCAGGATTTTGAGAACAGAGATGTTAATTGCAGCTCTTATCAATGCCTGTTAGAGCAAGCTGGTTTGAAGTGAAAACAATGCTTTCAGGTGTAGCTTGGACTCTTTCCCAGGTTTGGCAACTTGACTTAGTTCAAGGTCAGAATATCCTGTTAGAGTCTGGAGGCGAGGATTTGGAAGCCTGACTCATACGCTTGTGGTCAACATCAGCAGTTTTTCCTGGTTCCCAGATTCTCACCTACATTTTTTTTTTTTTTTTTTTTTTTTTTTAGACGCAGTCTTGCTCTGTCACCCAGGCTGGAGTGCAATGGTACGAGCTCAGTTCACTGCAACCTCTGCCTCCTGGGTTCAAGTGATTCTTCTGCCTCAGCCTCCCAAGTAGCTGGGATTACAGGCGCCCACTACCATGCCTGGGTAATTTTTGCATTTTTAGTAGAGATGAGGTTTCACCATGTTGGCCAGTCTGGTCTTGAACTCCTGACCTCAGGTGATCCACCCATCTTGGCCTCCCAAAGTGCTGGGATTACAGGCGTAAGCCACCGGGCCCGGCTGACCTAAGACATTTTAGCCTCATCTCCTGGCATGTAAACGCTCAGTACAAGGACCCAGAGTATTTGCAGTTACTGGACATGCCTGACGTTTTCATATCTGGAAACAGCCTCTTCTTTCATCTCTGAAAGCCTTGATTTGCTCATCTTAAAAATGGGGCAATCATCCCATATGCATAAGATTGCTGTGTGAAAAGTGTGGTATGGTTGAAAGAGCATGGATTTGGGGGTCAGATGAACAAAGTTTTAATTTCTTCTCTCCCGTTTACTACACTATTGTGTGGTCATGGATTATCAATAACTTCTCCAGTAATAAAATGCATATAATCATATTGATTTTATTTGGCACATCAAGGCAATCTTAGGCAATATTTTCCTCCCTTTCTCCCTCACCCATGTGTCTTGTCCTGAAAGTCCTAGCTCCCTTGTGGATATGTCATGGTCTCTCATTATGGAATTTTATGCTCTCAGGCTCCTTGGGCTCTCAGAATGCCTCTACTCCAGGCCATACTCAAGCAGTTCCACCATTCTCAGCCTACTGTTCCCCTTTACTGCAAAATGACCACTCCTTTCTCCCTCATCCCACTCCCCCAAAGAGGCTGGCCTCAGTTAGGTGTTGGGAGGAAAGGAATCTGTTTAGCGGAATTCATTATCAATGTGCTAATGAACCATCGATCTTTAACCCTTGCAGGAATATTTCCCCCATGGGAATATTTGCATTTTCCACCTGAATTCCTAATCCATGGAAGAATCACCCTGGTAGAACTTCTGGCTGGAGGATAAAGGAAAGTGTAGAATTTCAGGCATTAGGGGAGAGGCATTGGTGATAAAGTTGGAGAGCTAGCGTGGTGTTCGTTGGTCAATTATGTCTTGCTCTGCAGCACCTCAGTTCCCTGCAGTGCCTGTACCTAAAGCTATCCCTGGGCAGTGTGTGAACAGAGAACACAGCAATTCCAGAGCTACATCTACAGAGAGATGCTATCTATCTGCACCCCAACACTGTTCTTTCAAAGTTCTGAAGGATTAAGATCTGGCCTGTTGTTAAAGTTATTGTTTAGAATTTGCATGACCCATTTTATTTTCAGAGTTCTTTTTATTCATTAATTAGTTATTCATTTATTTAATGCAGTTTTTAATTGTATGCTTATTCCATCTTGCAAAGGTGGAATTATTCAGAGGAACATTTAAAAGAAATTAACAGTATGACAGAGCTTATAATTGTGCTTTAATCTTAAATTAATATTCCTCCTGTTTTCATGTTACCAGAACAATTATCCCAAGTGGTACCAGAAGCAGGAAATTATGTATTGTCCTATATATGGCATTCCCTCCCAGAGAGCACACTGTTTATCATGGCTTTTTAATCTCCTCCGTGTGCAATGGAAGATAAAACATCTCAACAATATTTTGGTGTTTGGAGAAGATTAAAGCACCCGCAAACATTCGTGTTTGTTTCATCCACTGCCTCTGCTGCATCTAACTGGGTCAGAGTTTTAGGTGGGTTCAGCAATGTGGCTGTTTATTTGGAGTTTCTGGGGACTCTCTAAAAAAGTCACATAAGCAACCCTAGCAGAAGAAACTGGAAATGTGTAGGTTTCTCTCAATATTTCCTTTTCGCACTACTTCCCCTTTTTTAGACTGGTGCTAGCTAGAGTGTGCTTGGTGACATTAGCTGAAATAAGCATGAAGAGGAAAAAGCCAGCATTTGGATCCCTGGACTGGCTGGGGATTTCTTTTCTCCTAAAGTAGAGCTCCTGACTTCAGGCTGCAGCCCTTAAACTGAAGTGCTTTCCCACCTTGTTTGCTTTCATGGGAGGCCTGAGAAAGATGATCTGGGCTCCTGGAGGAACGGCCTATTAGAAATTGTATTCGGGTTCTCCAGAGAAACAGAACCAATTGAATATATACATACAACACACACATACATACATACACAAGGAACTGGCTCACATTATTGTGGGTTCTGGCAAGTCCCAAATCTTTAGAGCAAGTTGGAAATTCTGGTAAGAGTTGACGTTGCAGTATTGCATCTGAAGGTTGAAAACTCAGGCAGAATGTCTATGTTGCTGTCTGGTGGTAGAATTTCTTCTTTTCTCAGGAAACCTCGATCTTTGTTCTTAAGGCCTTCAACTGACCCATGCGTATTATGGAGGATAATCTGCTTTAAGTTCAACTGATTGTAAATGTTAATCACATTTTTAAAATGCCTTCACAGAAACACCCAGATTGTGTCTGACCAAACAAATGGGCACCATGGTCTAGCCAAGTTGACACATGAAATTGACCGTTGCAGAGACCACTTGTCCTGCTGACTGTGGAGTCTGTGATGCCTTCTTCACATGACAAGCAGTGGGCCCTCAGGTGTGCCTCCCCCACCACTGACCATGCTTTGTGAGCTTGCCTAATTGGTGATTTCTTCTGTCAACCAGATTCCCTTCTTTGGAGAAAAGCTACATGTGGCCCTTGCAGGATGGCGGGAGTTTGGGTTTTTTTTTTTTTTTTTTTTTTTTTGAGACAGAGTCTCACCCTGTTGCCCAGGCTGGAGTGCAATAGCACAATCTCAGCTCACTGCAACCTCTGCCTCCTGGGTTCAAGCAATTCTCCACCTCAGCCTCCTGAGTATCTGGGACTACAGGCACCCACCACCACGCCCGGCTAATTTTTTTTTGGTATTTTTTTTAGTAGAGATGGAGTTTCACCATGTTGGCCAGGCTGGTCTTGAACTCCTGACCTCAGGTGATCCACCCACCTCGGCCTCCCAAAGTGCTGGGATTACAGGCTTGTACCACCACGCCCGACTAATTTTTGTATTTTTAGTGGAGATGGGGTTTCACCATGTTGGTCAGGCTGGTCTTGAACTCCTGACCTCGTGATCCGCCGGCCTCGGCCTCCCAAAGTGCTGGGATTACAGGCGTGAGCCACTGTGCCTGGCCCACTTTTTAATAAAAGTATTACATATGTGCAGAAAAATGCACAAACCATAAGACTGCAGCTCAATGCAGTTTCAACAAATTCATTATGAGCCTCCTTATGTAACCAGCCCCAGACTGGGATGCAGAGGATCAGCACTCCCAGAAACCTCTCTCCTGTTGCTGCCCTGGTCCCCTCTCCCCAGCCCCAAGCCCCATCTCTATTCTAACTCCTAGAACCAGACATGTGTTTTGCATTTTCTTTTGTTGAATTTTATGTAATGGGACAATGCATTCTGTTTTGTTTTGTTTTTTTTTTTTCACCATAGCATAGTTTTGCATGGGGAAAAGACCATTCTGGAAATACTCTGAGCGACTCTGTCCCCTCCTTCTATCTGCCCTTGCAAGTGTGGCTTTTCTGTTACACATGGGACATTGTGCCAGAGACTGTGGACATACATAGTTGCCCAAGAGATGTTACAGAACAGCAACCAGAGGCTCTGTGGGGAAACTGGGAAGGGGCCCTGCCTCAGCCCGGCAGGCTCAGGGCAGTTCTCAAAACAGGCTGGCTTCAGCCCCCTCCTGTATCCTTTGAGGAAGCCCCTCTAAGGGAGAGCAGTCCTCCTGATTTGCCCTGTGGAGAAGTGGTACTGCAGGTGCTCGCAGGAACTTGTCCTGGTTGGCAGAGTCCCAGCTAAGTTGCTGTTACCCTTGACCCACCTGTTCTCACCTTCGGGAACCTCTTTGTTCTCTGTGAGCTGCTGGTCTCTGATAGACTAGTTGCTGATAAGCATTGTGGTTGATATCAGTTTCCCACATTGCACCCTCTTGATAAGGCACTGTGAACCAATGAGCATCTCTGCTCCAGTTGGGCTGCGTGTGGGGGTGTGTCTTCATCTCCTTCAGGGCCTTCTTTCCCCTTCCAGACCCTAGGCTATCACCCAAGGCTGTATCCTCCATGTCCCTGTCCTTTATTACATTACTTTTTATCACTGATCTTAGTTCCTCCCATACCTTCTACCTTCCCAACGTTATCCCAGGCCCAACCTGCATTTCCACTGCCAGTGGGACCATTTCTCACAGGCTTCTGGCTGGTGTCTCAGACTCCTGCTCTAAAACATCCTCTTTTCTCCTGCCATCATTGTGCCACTGTCCTTGCCCAGCTCTCCCCAACCCACCAGTCGCCAGTCCTCTTTCTTCCGCCTGCAGGATCCGTGCCGCGCCTCTTCCCAGGCTCCCGCCACCACCCTCTTCCTCTCCCTGTGTAGCTATGTCTAGAGGGCTGACAGTGTTGACTGCCCTTCCTGCCTCATCCCTCTCCATCTCCAGATTCCCTTCCTCATCATCTGATGTCTCTTTAGGGTCAACCTTCAATTGCTGCTCAGTGCCTAGGGGACAAAGCGCGATTTGCTGGCCTGCCATCCCGAGCCCTCCAGGATGTATCCCCAGCCACTCAGCTCAGTGGAGAATCCATGATTTTCCAGTTATCCTCAATTGCACTTCTGCCTTTTCCATGCCTGCCACATTTGCTGGTGCTTCTTCTGTGGGACATAGCGTTTTAGAGCTGGACAGACACGGGAATCACAGAGCTCCAGCCCCTCCTCTCACAGGGCATCCTGGTATTTCCTGCATGCCACCAGCCCATTGTCTTGCAGAGCCTTTCCGGATGGATGATCCCAGCCGGAAGTGATCTTTCCCTTCCTGAACTCCACTGCGCTTAACCATGTGGCTCTTACCTTGTGCTAGAGTTAATTTTGTATCTGATGTTCGAGCTTCCTGTGGTAGACAGAATAGTGCCAATTCTCTCTCCTCCCCCAAGTGGGACCATTTCTCACAGGCTTCTGGCCAGTGTCTCAGACTCCTGCTCCTGAAACATCCTCTTTTCTCCTGCCATCATTGTGCCACTGTCCTTGCCCAGCTCTCCCCAACCCACCAGTCGCCAGTCCTCTTTCTTCCACCTGCAGGATCCCCATGTGCTGCGCCTCTTCCCAGGCCCCTCGCCCTGGGAAGTCCACTTCTGAGTCCCTGGAACCTGTGGCTATGTTATGTTAAATGGCAAAGGGGAATTAAGTTGCAGATGGAATTGAGGCTGCTAATCAGCTGACTTTGACATGAGGAGATAATCCTGGATTATCCATGTGGACCCGGTATCATCACAGTGAAGGAGGGAGGCGGAAGAGTCAGTGTCAGAGTGGTGTGATGTGAGAGGTGCCACCAGCCATGCTGGCTGTGAAGATGGAAGAAGGGGTCACAAGCCAAGGAATGTGAGCAGTCTCTAGCTGGAAAAGGCATTGAATGGATGCTCCTTTAGAGACTCCCTTTCTCAGTGGGGAAGGAACGCGGCCGTGGCAACACCTTGATTTTGGCCCATTGAGATCTGTGCCAGACTTCTGACCTCCCTAACTGTAAGAATAAAAATTTGCATTGATTTCACCCCTAATTTTGTGGTAATTTGTTACAGTGGCAATGGAAAACTGACACACTTTCCAGCTAGATTTTAGGCACTGAGAGGGCAGAGACATTCCTTATGCTTCTTTTTGTATCCCACAGAGTGTGGTATAGTGCCTTGTATACATTAAGCACTCAGTTAATGTTTGCTCTGTGGTTCCAGGAAGCTTGGTAAAGAGGGCAAAGCTGGCTTTCATACCTCCTTCTGCGCTCAAAGCCCCTTAATGCCCTCCTGGTCTCCCATTCTGGCCCCTGGTCATCAGCCTTTTCTGTGTCTCATTCCTGATTTTATTTAATCTCTGTTAATGAATGATGTCTCAAGGTTGGACCCTTCCTGGGAATATTTGCATATAAAAGGCTAGCCTTGTAGTTATAAACAGACCAACACTCAAAGGCATTAAGGGATAGTGGTGGAACAGCCGGGTGATGATGTTGATGGCATGGTCCTTACCCTCTGAAGGATAAGGAGACAGAAGGCATGAGCCCTAACCTTTGCTTCTCCACCAACATCCTGGGTGTCATTAGAGAAACCACATAATCTTTCTGACCCTGAGAAGAGCTCAAGAAGCTCTGCTCGTCTCACAGGGCGGCCAAACTGAGCACCTCAGACTGGACTAGTCTTACCCCACTGTGCCGAAGAGTGTGGAAAGCCACAGGATAAATGTGGTGCATCTTCCAGTTGTCTCTATTTTAAATGATATTTTTATATTAAAACAAACATGAGTGCATTCCAGGCAAATTGCCTCACTTGCTGAATTTCTATGCAGGCTGCCCCATCCCCATTTCCAGAGGAGGCCTGGAGTTGCAGCCAGCAGGTCCCAGGCTGAGGGCCTTGCTCTTGCTTGCACTTTCCCTTCTCACCAGAGATGGGACTTCTCCCTTTGCCCCCACCCTGGGCTCAGGCAGGAGAGCAGAGCCCTGGCTGCCTACTTGCCCTCTGGGATGACTACACTTCTCCCTTTTTTCCCCAGGGCTTAGTTCCTGATCCTCTTGCCTCACCTCCTGGTGCAATCGGCTGTGTTACCGTCATCTGTTGTGTGGAGCAACAGTGCTTCCCCTTCTGCTCCGACGCACTTGGCTTCTGGCACGTGGGCATTGGAAGGGCCTTGAGAGATCATGACCATGATCAGAGTTCTGGCCTCAGCTCTGCCACCAGCCAGCTGGAAACCCTAAGCAGCTCACCTCACCTCTATGGGGCTCCATTCCTCACTGCAACAGTCGGGGCTGCAGTAGACAGGCTTAGAAAAGCAGGCAACCAAGAACCCCGACTCAGAACTCTCTCAGGACTCCCAAAACCCTCAGGAGGAAACCCAGCCTTCTCATTATGGTTCACAAAGCACTTCATGGTATGGTCAAGCTTTACCTTGAGGGCTTTGTTTTTATTCATCTCTGGAAACTCTATGGTCTGGCAAAAATGAATGCCTTGAAGCTCCCAGAACATACCCTATTCTCCCTTATTCCCGGGACTGCTTCTCTGTCGCCATCGCTTTCCTGACCCCTTTCCTGCCTCTCAATCCCTTAGACTCTTACTTACTTTTGGGGGGCTCTGTTAAGTCTTCACTTCCTGAAGCAGCCCTTCTGACCCCCATCTGCTCAGATTTGGTTGGGGGCTACTTATTTGCAGGGCATGAACTTGATTTGGGTGCGATTCTAATGCCCTGTTTACTTGTCTGAGTCCTCTTTACCCCATAGGGTCTGTCCACTTTTAGAAGGCAAGACATGTGGTATGTTCCTGTAGAATCCTCGTGCCTAGAACTGCACTGTCTAGCAGGGTCACCCCTAGCTACAGGTGGCTACTGGGTACTTGAAATGTGGCTACTCTGAATTGAGATGTGCTGGAAATGTCAAATCCACACTGGATTTCAAAGACTTTGTACGAAAAAAATGTAAAATAATTTTACATTCTCATTCATCAATTTTTATATTGACTACTTGTTGGAGAGATGTCTTAGGGCATACACACTATGTTAAATAAAGTGTATTATTAATTTTACCTGTTTCATTTTACTCTTTTGAATGTGGTGACTGGAAATCCAAAATTTAAAATCACATATTAGGCTTGCATTTATGACTCGCATTATGTTTCTGTTAGGCTGCACTGTTATGGAGTGTGTATTGCCTGGCACATCTGGTTAGTGAACAAACTGATAGATGGATCTATATGAAAGGGTAGGTGACTGTCTTCCCACGTCAGGCTCAGCTCATGTTGCTTTGCTCCAAATATGACCCCACAGCCCACTCATGCTCAGTGCTTACAGCTGGGCAGCCTGGCTATCAGTGGTCTGTAGACCCGAGTCTCTTAGAGATGGAGCAACCAGGGATGGAACACCTTACTTTAAGCCTATGGACTCTGTCTTGCAGGAACCTTGTGCACCTGTGTCCATATTTCCAGGAATAAAATATTAACATGACATTCTGAGCTGAACAGAACAGATGCTCATTTTGATCAATTGCAACATCCCATGATACCGTAAGGGGTGTTCATTCTTACTGGCACTAGGTGAGGACACATTTCTTACTGGAAATTTCTCGCCTTGTAATATTTTGATTCTGTAATCAAACAAGATGTACTGATTAGCTTGAGACTTTTTCAAGGAAAACTCTGCAACCATAAAAGAACAAAGAACCCTTTTCTTATCGTACCTTTCCTTTGTGTGTAGAACTTTGGCTTTTTCATCATCCTGTACTTTATGGGGTCATTGTGTAGGCAGGTTGGAAGGAGTTTAGTAGACTGCTTATCACTGTCAAGAGTCTTTGAACTCTGATTTCCTGAGGATTTAGTGGTTACTTGGAACAGCTATGGGTACAGTGAGAACACAGTTTTCTGGAGATGCTACAGCTCTAACTGGGCACAGAAATTCTTGAGTCTGGTTGACATTTTGAAAGCCATATTTTTAGTACACAACAGGTCTCAGATCTTACAATTATACTCAGCATTTACAGAGTACTTTTATAATTTCCAAAATGCTTTCACACACAGTATCTCATTTGGTTCGTACCTTCAGTCCCCTTTTAAACAAAACTCTTCTCTCAGAGATGCATACACTTGCTGTCTTTAATTTCTTTCTTCTGGCTCTTCATTAAACCCCCTAAATTGTGCCTTCAGGCCCACCACTCTGTTGACACAGCTCTCATGAAAGGTTTCCATGACCCACAATGCTGCTAAGTCCCATTCTCAGTCTTCTCATCTCATTTGACCCGATTGAGGCATTTGACACAGTTGATTGCTCTCTCCTACTTGAAATTCTTTTTTCATTTGGCTTCAAGGACGTCGTGCATGCCTGGATTTCCTCTGACCCCACGGGCAGTTCCTCTCCATCTCCTTGGCTGTTAGCTCTATGTTCCTCCCCACCTTTGTGTGTGTGTGTGTGTGTGTGTGTGTGTGTGTGTGTGTGTGTATGCGTGTGAGAGAGAGAGAGAGAGAGACAAAATCTCACTCTGTCACCCAGGCTGGAGTACAGTGGCATGATCCTTGCTCACTGCAGCCTCTACCTCCTGGGCTCAAGCGATTCTCCCAACTCAGCCTCCTGAATAGTTGGGAATACAGGGACACACTACCATGCCTGGCTGATTTTTAATATTTTGTAGAGATGGGCTCTCACTGTGTAACCCAGGCTGGTCTGGAACTCCTTAGCTCAAGCAACCCTCCTGCTGACCCTCCCGCCTCAGTCTCCCGAAGTGCTGGGATTATAGGTGTGAGCCACCATGCCTGGCTATTTCCCTGACTTTTAATCCTGGAGCCTCCTAGGTCTCAGATCTCAGATGTCTTCTCTTCTCTAGCTATACTCACTTCATTGGTGATTTCACTGTCTCATGGTTTTAAATATCATTAATAAGCTAATAATTCCTAAATATTTTTCAAGAGCCTAGATCTCTCCTTTTAATTCCAGTTTCATATATCCAACTCCTACATACTACCTCTACTTGATTGTCTAAAAACAACTCCAGTTTTACATTCCCAAACTGATGCCCTGGGCTTCCTTCTGTGGTCTTCTCCTTTTCATTTAATGCCAACCTCATCCATCTACTTGCTAAGAGCAAAGGCTTCAGAGTATCTGTGTCTTCTCTTTCTTCACAGCCAACGGCAAATGTTTTCACCTCTAACATTGTCTCATCCTGAATGTGGTGATGTCTCATCGTTTCTACTGCTGTCGCCCTGGTGTGAGCCACCATCATCTCCTGCCTGGGTTATCTCAGAAGTCTCCATGCTGGTTTCCCATTTTTGCTCTTACTCAACACATTCTGATCTCAACAGAGCTCTCAGAGTGATCCTGTTAAAATAAGAATTGGATCATGTTGCTCCTTTACTCAACCAGCTGCCAGATACCCAGAGTAAAACCAAAATCCTTCCAATGACCTTAGAGGCCCTATGCAATGTGGCACTCCCCTGACCTCAGACTCTTCTCCTCTACTTCGTTCCACACCAGCCATACTGGCCTCCTTGCTTTGTCATTCAATTCTAGGTGACATGGCTGTCTTGCAGCTTTGCATTTGCTTTTCTCTGGAATGATTTCTCTTCAGAGAGCCTCACATCTTTCTCCCTCTCTCCTTTATATCTTTTACTCAAATGTCTCCTCTTCACTGAGAACTTCCCTGACCACCCTACTTAAACATGCAACCCCTGTTATCCACCTTTCCGTATTCCCCTTTCCTACTTAATTTTTTTCCCCATGGCACTTAATGCCATCTAACATACTATGTATTTTACTTAATTTATATCATCAATCATCTGTCTCAATTAAACTGTCAGATACATGAGAGCAACGGTTTTTATTTCCATTGCTATATCCCCCAGCACCTAGAACAGCCTTACCTACAGGGCAAACTCATTAAGTATTTGTAAATAAATGAACAGTCCTAGAAAATAAGCATTATTATTCTTCTTTTCTCCACTGTATGAAGGAATTGAGAGCTCAACAAGACCTGAAACCAAACCAAATATTCACACACATACACACATACACAACACAAACATACACACACACAGACACACACAGACACACACATACACATACAAAATAAAACTGAAACCAGCACAGGTATAGTGTAACTAAAGTGTTTGACTTGCGGAGGGGGTAAGAATGCTGGGTCAAGATAGGGTGCAGACTACTTGTGTTAGGTCTGTTTGGTTACCAAAAGAGGCTTCTAAGTAAGCCATAAACTAAAAAAAATTCAGGCTAATGTTTTACAAATGTATATTTTAAAATAATTGTGTAAACTTTTCATTAAATATTTTCACAATGACATCAAAGCAATAGTCATTCTAACTCTAAGCACAATAGCAAGATTTATATGTCATCAGGAAGTTTGAAACTTCATAGCAATAGAAGTGCAAAATTCTTAAACATGAGACTAAATTAGAGAAGCCTCAGGCTCTCTCATGCCAATATTTCAGGATCCTCGAGGTTTCAGCAGTTGGTTGCCAAGTGCTGCTTAATAGGCACAAGTGACAGCTCAAAGGGTGCTTCTTCCACCATGATGCTGTGAAGCCCAGTTTTAGATTATACCGATGAGAAAATCATGTTTCAAGTCTCATTTTGAATTTTCTTCCCCGCTTGTTGGAAGACTTTCTTAGCCCCCCAGAATTGATTAGATCCCCCTTGCTGTAGTTAGGGCTGGCTTCATGGATGTGCTGCCTGTGAGTCACGCAGGTCCCCCCCTTTAGAAGGGCCTCACACTTGGTTTAATGCTTCACTATCACTGTTTTAACATTCTTAATCATTTTTGAACAAAGGCCCCACATTTTTATTTTGCTCTGTGCCCCACAGGGGCCAACTCATACCAATAAGTCAGAGCTGGGTGAAGAAAGAAGCAGTAAGGAAGGACCAGGAGGGACAAAGCAAGAGCCAGCTTCAATTGTGTTTAAACGATCATAGATCAGGCTGAGTTATTTGGTAGCTTTATGAAATTTATTTGCATAAATTTCCTGCACATGTTTGGCCATTTCTTCATTTAATGATTCATTAAATTTTGTTCCATTTAAATAGCAGTTTCAAAATTCATTTCATTATGTTCTGATTGTTTTCCAGAACTCATAAATCCAAGTTTAGTGACATGGCATGTTATCCTTTATAATACATTTTAACATTATGCTGTTCTTCTGATGAAAGGGGGGGAAATGCAATATCCAAATTGCTACATTCTTTTTACCTTTAAATTTTCTTTGCTTCTGGAAAGCTCATTTTTCAAATTTGAAATCTTAAAACAATAATTGCATACCTAAGGGCTTATAAAGGCTAGACAGGTCATGTACCTAAAGGAAAGAGACCAGGTGTGGATGATGGGGACTGTGGCAAACTGGAGAGTGTGTGCTACTCAAAGGGGCCTCTGCTGTCACTCTATCTCACTGAGATCATGGGGAATGTAGGCCTGGAATTATGAGATATTTCTTTCTCCAAAAAAGGGACCTCAAACATAGAAATTCATGTGAAATCTCTTGCTTTTTAAAAACATGGGCTCAAGTAAAGTACCATGTGGCTACTCTTGCAGAGGTAATTTTTGACATAATTCCTTCACTTAGTCCCAACTAGCACTGATATATTTTTCATTTCTCTCATATGATAAGCTTTTTAATATAAGGAGTAACATGTGTCTAATTTCATCCTGAGGCTCCTTAGAGAGAACTTCTGTAACATTTAACATTTGTGAAGAAATGACAGCAACCCACCGGTTAGCTAACCTCCTGTGAGTGGGAAGAGACATTTGGTACAACTTCTGATGTTCTGGCAACCTCCAGGAGCTTCTCCATCATAGCTAATCGTGCTATGTGCTCTGTGTAGCACTGTGCAATAGAAATATAGTGGAGGCCACAAATGGAATTAAAATTTTTCTGTAGCAGCCACATTAAAAAAAAAAAAGAGACAAGTGAAATTAATTTTAATAAAATATTTTAACTATCTAAAATATTACCATTTCAACATGTGATCAATATAAAAATTATTGATGAGGTATTTTATCTTCTTTTCTTTTACACTAAATTAAAAAAATCTTGTGTATATTTTCTACTTAAAACACATCTCAATTCGGACTAGCTGTATTTCAAGTGTTCAATAGCCATACAGGGCTAGTGGCTGCCATATTGTAAAGTTCAGGTCATGCTATGCTTTTGCGCTCAGTCACTCAGCTAGGAAGTTGGTAGATTTCATAGTTTTGCTTAGTAATTTGAACTCTTTGGACTCTTTGCCCTTCTCACTCCATTGACTTGCCCCCAAGTATTAAGTGCAGAATTCTGACACCCAGCTGGGGCTTAGCATTTGCCTGGTATCTTAGTTTGGGCTCCTGTCACAAAATACCATAGTTTATTAACAACACAATTTTATTTCAGATATTTCTGGAACATGGAATTCTGAAATCAGAATGTCAACATGGCCAAGTTCTAGTGAGGGGCTTCTTCCAGGCTACAGACTGTATCGGCTTTTCCTCACATGGAGGAAAGAGGACAAAAAAGGCTGTCTGGGATTCTTTTCATAAGAGCACCAATTCCCTTACGAGGGCTCCACCCTTGTGAGCTCATCACCTTCCAAAGGCCCTACCTCCTGATTCCATCACTTAGGGCTTAAGATTTCAACCTTGAATTTTGCAGACACAAACATTCAGTCCATAACACAGAGATTGAGAATATTCGGGCAGGGAAGTAACAGCAACAGAAAAATAGAAGGTATGACTAAATTTGAAAATGCTTCAAATAGTTGCAGTGGTTGTACTTAAAATTTCTGGGTGACAGTGTCCCATAGGTGCAGGAAGAGTTTGCCTCTTTCTCACAGTTAGAGGTGTAGGGGGTTAGACATGTGCAACTAACTATGGAGACAGCAGGTATCACTCAGAACCCAGGTGCTGTAACTCAGGTGGTTTGGATGGGAGGCAGGCAAAGGCTTCTGTATTGGGACAGATGAGCAAGGCGAGGATGCTCTTCACCTCTAGCTGCAGAAACCAACTGACCTGGCCTTGGAGGAACCCGTGGGTGATTTACAATATCCAAGAGGTATGGGATATGAAAAACCCAGGTACTGATGTTGAAGTGAAGTGAAGGTGTGTTTCAATGCTTAGTCAGGAGATGGCAAGAGGAATTTAGAGGGCAGTCTGGTTCTAGGTCTCTGGGCAGATTCCATCTAGTAGGGTCAAGAGATAAACCTGAAGTTTGGTGTCTCCTGAGTCCATTCACCCCTTGTGATGGTGGTGGGGAAATGCTTCTGGGTACTGTTATGGCTCATTCATCCAAACTTTCTCTGTGGAGGGTATAAAGCTTGTCTTTTTCCCCCCAAATTAGTATATGCTACCTTTCAACACTTCAGCTGTTGTTGCCTTTATGCGTTTGCATAGAAGTTTGCCCTGGTTTCCATTAGTTGCTGTTTTTACTAGTTTGATTCTGCATTTTGTCAACAGGAATGATTTTGCTGCAGATTGAAAACATAAGTATTTGGCTGAAAATTCTGTAATTGGGGATTTTGATCTTCTAAACCACAACAACATGGCGAAATTTAGGTAGTTCTTGATATAGGATATGCTTAGGGAGTGAGAATGTTGATTTGGGGTTCAGGTCAGGCTGAGGAATAACCTTAAGAACTTGAATCCAAGTATGAGTTGCTAGAGTGGGCTACATGAGATTGTAGGTACAAGGGCATAATCATGACCCTGGAGAGAATTTGGGTTGCCTGTGTTCTTTAACTTGTACAATTTCTCTTGCTTGGATATCACTCCCTTTTCTTCAATACTAATTTTAAAAAAATAAGTATTTTCTCCAATAGTTATTTAAGAATTTCCTTCACAATTATCATTAAATCAATCCACTCTTCATGCATGCATGCATTCATTTATTAAATATATTCCTCAGTGTATAAACGTTTATTAGACACCAAATGCCAAGCACTGGGCTAGGTGCTGGAGATTGAAAACCAATGAAGCCATGGTCTCCATCCCTAAGAAGCTCAGCACCTGGCAAATTCTTCATACTTCAACCCACCTTGGGTCACTGGAGTCTATCCAGTCATTTCCCAGTATTCATTTAACTGGTTTTGTGTTCAATTTGTGTTTATTCCTAGTGTATTCCCTGAAGTGGCCTGCCTTCCGTAGGTGACTAGGTATTTTCATTAGAAAAAATTATGCATTCTTCTTTCCTTATCATCATAGGGCCTGATATTCTGCGTAGAGTAGGCTCTAACACACATTGTTAACTGAGGGATGACTTTCCAGGGTAAATAAATGGGGTCAGCTGTTTATTACTTATATACACGATTATTGATACTGCTAATAGAAATTTGAGGGTTGTTGACGATGTAGTTAACTGATATGAAAAGCCTCTATTGCCAATCTGTAGACCAAACACAGCCTCTGTTGTCCTCATATACACCAGATACCCCATAGATACCCTCTTGCAAAAATGCAGCAGTATGTTTGATTTTTAGTGACAGAGGATTAAATTAAAGTTATATCTACACGGATGTCTTCCTTGTGTGTTGCAACGTTCAAGAAGCATGGTTTGGGGAGGTCCCCTAATGAAGTGCATAAATAGTAACTTTCTTTCAAACTGTCAGTGAAGATTGCTGTATTACTCAAGTGAATTTCAGTGACCCCTTGCTCTAGAAGGAGCCCAGGGTAGAACACATTTTTACAAATAATACACTTTGCTTTGCAGCTCTGATAATTTTGTTCCTGTCTCTGAGTCTGTCATACAACCAGGAGGCTGCTTGTTTCTTAGGACAAAGGTATTTGCAGGGAAACTGATCAAACTATTTTTATTAATAATCTCATTATGGAGGCACCACCAACGCTTTTGTGCATTTGAGGGTACCAAATAGATTAAAGTTTTATTCTGGAAACTCTGGAGTCATACAAGAACAAAGAAGCTTACGAGCACAGTGGGTGGTGGTTCTTCCCTGGCTAAGGCACATTTGTGCTTGGGAGAACTGCTGTCCCATTTCTGCAGCATTGCCACCCCTCTGGTAAGGGGTCTTCTAATGAATTGGCCATAGGAGCCCTTAAAGGTAGTCATGACTACAGGCTGTACCACTGTTAATGAGATTTTCTTTCTGACAGGGCACCAACATGCTCCTTGAAAAAAGGTACAAGGAAGGCTCATTACAGCCACATGCAGAGACTACTAGCAAATGAGAATAGATTTGCCATTTGCTTTGGTGGGAATCGGGAGGAAGAGGGGAATTGTGATGGGAGGTAGAGATACATTCTCCTCCTTATGTCCATATTCATAGCATTCAATCTTAGAATAATGGATTCAGTCTCCCAGTTTTCATTCTCACACATTCTGTATACATTCCCTGCCTTGGACTGGGCATCTGAGTGGTTAGAATATTTGACCAAAGAGGCCAAGGCTGAATTGCTTCCCACAGAGAACAATGAACTTTACAGCCCACATTTCTCCCTATCTGTTCTTCTTCACTCTCTATTCATCCATTTGTGGTTTTCCTGTCCCCCCTTCCCCCTCCCCACCACCCCAGTTTCTGAATAGTGTACCAGGGGTTTAAGACCCTGTTTCTCACATTAGCACTGTGCTTATTCTAAGAGTTTGTGTGGAGCTCCTGGGGAGGGTTGGGGTGGTGTGGGAACAGAGTGGGGCATGAACCTTCTCTCCTTGTTTGGAACCCAGCAATCTTACATATTGATCTAGTCTTTAGGAAATTAAACAAACAATGAAAAAGCTGACATTTTTATGGCACATCAAAAGTCATAAGCAACTTCTCATACAATATTTCATTTAATTCAAATAATTTAGGAATTGTTACAACTCTAGAGGGGCTAAGTGACATGCCCAAAGCCACCGACTCATTGTGACAAAGCTTTTTTGTTTGTTTTTGTTTTTTTGAGACAGTCTTACCCTGTCACCCAGGCTGCAGTGCAGTGGTGTGAACATGGCTCACCACAGCCTCAACCTCCCAGGCTCAGGTGATCCTCCCACCTCAGCCTCCCAAGTAGCTGGGACCACAGGTGCATACCACCACGCTTGGCTATTTTTTTCATTTTTTGTAGAGACAGGGTCTCACCATGTTGCCCAGGCTGGTCTCCAACTCTTGAGCTCAAGCCATCCTCCCACCTTGGCCTCCCAAAGTGCTGGGGTTACAGGTATGAGCCAGCACCCCCGGCCCAGAGCTGGGTCTTAATACCGAGACTAACACCTGTTTCATTCTCCAGGGAAGAAGGCAGAGGTCACAAAGGTGTGTGAAATGTTGAGCAGGACAAATGGATCCCGGAGCCCAGGGTCAGGGCTGCTGAGCAAGAGAAAATGCATCTTATTTCTCAGTTTTATGAAGAATAAGCTTGAGATCTTGAATGCCTGGCTGGCTCATAAGAAGCTCGGGGAAATAGAGGTCAAAGTTTTCTGGAGAGAGAAACTGCTCCTGGGGTCCTCCTTGACTGGGTTTGGGGCAGTGCCCTGGCCTGGGAGAGTGGGCACTGGGTCATCGGGATCCCTTTGTTTATTTGGGTGTTTTCTCTTCCCTACATGAAGCATACAATGGTGAGTTCTTGATAGGGCAGGGTCCTACCTGGTTGGCCTGGGAACAAAACGTTGCTGGTCTTTCCTTTAGAGTGGGGTGATTAGACAACTTTGTCTAGAAACAGTCACTGTAAGGAACAGGTCAATGACAACTTGGGCAGTAGGAACTGAAGAGGGAAGCTCAGTCGCTCCTGGAGGAGAGCCACAGTCCCTAAGACGAGTTCCCTAACTGTCTGTGAAAAGTAGTATTCAGTAAAATGGGGGAGAACACTAGAAGTGCTGCAAGGCAAAGGACTGAGGGTTGCTTTTCCTCCCTGGAGCCTCCAAACTCTGTCTCATCCACAAAGACTACTTTGATCTCATCTCTTTCAAGGAAATACCAAGTGGGAAACCAAATATCGGGCTTTACAAAGCACATTTGAGTTAATGTTTGGCAGGGGAATATCTGGATCCAAGGGCAGCTCACAGAGTGGGCCTCACTGACAAGGTGTGGGCCATGACTCAGATTCCTGGGTGTACTGACCCTCTTGGGGCAGGTCACACGTTCCCTGGCCACTCCCTCTTTTCCTGCATGCTGGCCATGGCGAAATCACCACTGGGCACTATAAGAAGCCCCTTGGCTCTGTGCAGAGCCAGCGGCTCCAGCTAAGATGACAAGATGAGGCCTGGCCTCTCATTTCTCCTAGCCCTTCTGTTCTTCCTTGGCCAAGCTGCAGGGGATTTGGGGGATGTGGGACCTCCAATTCCTAGCCCCGGCTTCAGCTCTTTCCCAGGTGTTGACTCCAGCTCCAGCTCCAGGTCAGGCTCCAGCTCCAGCCGCAGCTCAGGCAGTGGAGGTTCTGTGTCCCAGGTGAGGAGGCCCCAGAATCTGAATGAGCTGCATTCATTCCCTTCCTCTTGCTTTTGGGTACCTGAATACAATTTCATGGATGGCTAGACCTGGGCACTCTAAAAGATTTACGACTCATTTTGTTAACTATAGGTGCCCTGGAAATGAATTAAAGCCTCCGTAAAATAATTAAATTGTTAGCAAGAGAGACAACATCTCAGCTCTCCAGCTGGGACTTTTGAGAATATCTGTGCTTTAGAGGAATTCTCAAATCTGGCTGCACATTAGGATGGGTGGCCAGGGGAACTCTAAAAGTACAGACGCCTGGTTTCTGTACTTAAAAAAATCCTGCATAGCTGTATAGAAATCAAATATTTTAAAAAACCTCTCCCCAGGTGATTCTAATATACAGTCCAAGATAGGAACTGTTAGGGAAAGACTCTGTGAGTTGCAGCTCTGGGAAAGTTTGTCCAGTTGTTTTGCTGCCTGGCAGGGTCCCGGAATGGTGAACAGTAGCCCTCGAGGGAGTGAGAGCCGCAGTGCCCTAGTTGAAGCCCTGACCGTTTCTCTTGGCCTGGTTTATAAAGATGGGTGTCAGAAATAAGAGGGGAGTTACTGGTCTTTAGCAAAGTGTTATTACAAGTGGACATTTGCCTAGGGGAGTGTTTACTCTTTGCAGTCTTCTTTACAGGGAATCTTCAGGGCCATTTCCAGCTCCAAACAACAGTAGCAACAAACAAACAAAACCAAAAGTCATGCATTACAACGAGGCTGGTACAGCTAGGCTAAGTGTATTACTAAGAAGCAGTTATTCGTTTCACTCTGGGCCTTTCTGCGGGAACCCCACTCGGCAAACCTCCTAGGCTATTCTTGCTAAGGTATAACTTGGGGTGGGGGAGTCTTATCTGGGCCAAAGCTTCTCTCTCTAAGCCTCTAGGATCTTTCCTCACAGGTCAGGTAGCTGCTTACATTATCATGCCTGAATGGAAGGGCAAATGGGAGAAGGGAGAGGAAAAGGCTTTTATTTGTTTATTTTGACCATCAGAAATTACAGATATTAAAAATGTAATAATTAATAAATGGTTTGGATAGGGCCTAGATAGAAACAGCAGCAATAACATTTACTGTGTGTCTTACAAATGCCAGGACTAGGTTAAGTACATAATATATATCTTTTTGTTGTTGTTGTTGTTGTTTGTTTGTTTTTTGAGACAGAGTCTCATTCTGTCACCCAGGCTGGAGTGCAGTGGCACGATCTCGGCTCACTGCAACCTCCGCCTACTGGGTTCAAGCGATTGTCCCGCGTCAGCCTCCTGAGTAGCTGGGATTACAGGCGCCCGCCACCACGCCCGGCTAATTTTTGTATTTTTAGTAGAGACGGAGTTTCATCATGTTGGTCAGGCTGGTCTCGAACTCCTGACCTCATGATCTGCCTGCCTCAGCCTCCCAAAGTGCTGGGATTACAGGCATGAGCCACCGCACCTGGCCTATATTATCTTATTTAACCCCAAGAGGTAGGTAAAATTAATAGTCCCATTTTAGAGATGTGAAAACTGAGGCTTATCAAGGTGAAGTCATTAATTTTAAGTCACTAAGCTAGCAAGTTATATAGCTCAAAATTAGTCTGTCCATTCTCTTCACCATGTCTGTACATATAGGTTTCTATATTTCCAAGGAGTGTAGATGAAAATTGCTTATTTTTTAGAGGAGGGAGGCTTGGGAATCATAAGTAGGCACAAGGATTTTTTGCAGTCAGAAATCAGATGCGTAATTTTATTCTGTGATACTCAATGATTTCTGGGGATGGTCAGAATTGGCTAGCACTCTTTTTTGGACTGAAGTTAACAATAATAATTTGTTATGAAGCTCCATCACTAGTCAGAAACCAGCATTTGGGTAAGATTATCAGCTATAATAATAGAAAATAAAATATAGGTAAAGAAACAGAGAAATCCAGAATGCCTATTGTCTGGTAAAAGACAAATATTTAAAAGCAGATGAGACATGGTAGTTAAATTGGACTTACAGGTTTTAATTTTCCTTTTTACTTATCTCTCCCTGGTGAGTCAGTATCACAACTCCAACTTTTTTTTATAGTGGACTAGGAGTCAATTTCACTATCAACCTGATTTTCTGGGGCTGGCTGTCAGCTTGATGAGCTCTTTGGAAGGTGGTAGAAAACCCTTTTATAACTGTCATTGAGTAAGTTCCAAACATATCATTTTCTGTACTTTGAAAATGTTGAGTACCATTAGTTTATACCTTGAATCTTTGCTGACACTTAGCCTTGGCTACTAATTAGAGCCAATTGCAACCTTAAATCACCTTAAATGTGAGTTGCACCTTCTGCTGTGAGCACTCAGAGTACTCTCTGCCTCAGACATCTCCCTCCTGAGGAGGGGCCTCTGCAGGGTCCTCAATTCACAAGACTAGGAAAAGGCTCAATGCTCCGCTCCACAGAGTAACTGGTATAGTTGGAACTGCAACGAGTCACGTGTTTTGTTGTCATCAGGCTACGAGGCTGGTTTGAAAAAACAAGTAGGGCTTTCAGAGTGACAGTGGGCCTGATTCCTGGGCAGAAATTGAGTCTTAATCGTCTCCCTAAAGCCAGAGCCTGGCATAGTGTAGACATCAGTAAATGTTAATTGAACACATGCTTAGGGAAAACCTACCAATATAAGGTGTCTTGTGGGGTACTCAGGGTCCTATTTGCCCTACACAAGGGGAATCGCATATTCTTCCAAAGGCCAAGGGGACAAGGGCTTGTCTTTGTCTCCCATCCCCCATGCTTCATTCATGTAGAGTTTGGGCATTCACTGCAGAGAGAGACTCATCACCATTAGCTTCATTGTCTTTGAATGTGAGGAGCAGAAATATCTCTAATGGGAGACACTGATCAAACTTATGGACCATTTTGATGTCAGCTGAGCATGCTGGGCTGATGATAAGCAGGATGGAAGCTGGGGGAGTCCACAGCATTGGGACAGAGATGTTCAATAGAAACCGATGGAATGGCTGTCAGCAAGGCTCGTAATTATTTGTCTGTCTTTCAAGTGAACTTCAGGACTAAAAGTTGTTAGCTAGTTGTTCCTAGTTGACTGTCTAGAGATTGCTTAATGATATCCACTGTTTTCTGAGTTGGCAGAGTTTTTCGGAGAACTCTGAGAATGGCCCAACCCTGTTTGTGCAGCTAATTAAACTCCCCTTGTTAAAATGCAATGCAAGATTTTTTTTTTTTTGCTAGACAGTTATTATAATAAGCTATTTCTTCAAAAGTCCTTGATATGTCGGTCTTTTCTGTAAAAGCCTTGGCATGCTTGAGTTGGAGTCTTTCTATCTTTGGAGAAATGAGTAAAGCTGGTTTCAAGGGAAGCTGGCCTCTCTGATAGGTTCCTGGTGTATCTTACCCAGTCTTTATTAATCTCTGGCAAAGACCCTTCCCCTATTCAAACCCTGCTGTCCACCCCTATGTTCGACATAAATCTGCTTGTTTCTCCTCCCTACTCCTGAACTGTTTCCCATGTGGGGATGTGATTGGAAAAGAAAATTGAGGCCAAGGTAACAAATTTTGACTAAACACATAAACAAAAAATATGATTGGATACACACACGTATTTTTTTTCTTCTCATCTTGAAACTTAAATTAAATTAAAAACAACTTAGATGAAAAAGCCTTGATTGGCCCCGAGGCCAGTGATAAAATAAGTCTTCATTATAGAAGCATCTAGACCCAGCTTGTTCAGGCATCATGGAGGTTGGTGGCCATTAAATGCACAGGACACATGACACCACCTGCAGCTGGCTGACCTGAACTTTGAGAGACATGGCCAGAGTCTCTTCTAGCGCTGAAGACCATTGCTGTCTCCTTAGAGGTTTCATAAAAAGTCCCTTCAGGCTGATGTTCCACAGGTGAGATTTGGGTTGGCTTTCAGATGAGATCATTAAAAGGCACAGCAAATTGGCTGCCAAGGGTTACTCTGTAAGGCAACAGTAGCAATAAAAAAATGTTAATTGTGCTGGGATCCTCTTGGGGAAGTTCAAAGGGGACAAAAGAAAAACAGGATCTTTCGAATGTGTCATTTAAAAATATGCAGTGGCACTGAAGTGTGAGTCTGAATATCTTAAAGAAACATAAAATATTTTAAAATGACTTTTTCTGCAAATGGTAAGCTGGAAAAAAACTTTTATTAAAAAAATTGCACAAAAACTTCAAGCTCATATGCTATTCAGTTTCTAACAAATGGCTGGTTCCCATTTTGAAGGATGTTAATTTGCAATTTCCCAGGCAATGAGAGGATATGAATTTGCATCATGTATTTTCACTGTAGCCCACATCCTTGGTGATTCCCTCATTCTGATGAAAAGGAATTGGATTGGGTTGGGTTGAAGGTGAGAAAGAGAAAATGAGCAGTAGAAGGAAAGAGAATGTGACATTTTCTGATCACCTACTCTGTGCCAGGGACTTGGCTCACATTACTCCGTTAATACTGAGGACAACCCTGCAAAGTAGGTTATCTCTATTTTACAGATGAAGGAACTAAGAATTAAGGAGGTTTCACATCTAGCAAGTGCTAGAATTGAAATTCAAACTTAGCACTCTCATAGCTTCTTTATTTCCCTTTCCTTGCATAGAGATAGGAATAATCTCCTTTAAGACTCCAGAATGGCCGGGCGCGGTGGCTCACGGCTGTAATCCCAGCACTTTGGGAGGCCGAGGTGGGTGGATCACGAGGTCAGGAGATCGAGACCACCCTGGCTAACACGGTGAAACCCCGTCTCTACTAAAAATACAAAAAATTAGCCGGGCGTGGTGGCGGGCGCCTGTAGTCCCAGCTACTCCGGAGGCTGAGGCAGGAGCATGGAGTGAACCTGGGCGGCGGAGCTTGCAGTGAGCCGAGATTGCGCCACTGCGCTCCAGTCTGGGTGACAGAGTGCGACTCCGTCTCAAAAAAAAAAAAAAAAAAAGGGCTCCAGAATGGAGAATCTTCCTTTCGGTAAAGTCTGCCGGCATAGTGGTTTTCGTACAACCAGTGGTGATGTGGCTAAACGCTGGGTGGTCCCCACCTGTGAAAACAAAGCTGTTTTAGCTTGTTTCTATGATTCTATTCATTTATGTATTGGACTCCACTTACTTGTACTCTCGACAAGCCAATTTCTGTCACTCCAGTTGCCAAAAGCTCAGATTCCGGCTTGTTACTGATGTTCAACTTGTTGTTATTTACAGTTGTTTTCCAATTTCAACGGCTCCGTGGATGACCGTGGGACCTGCCAGTGCTCTGTTTCCCTGCCAGACACCACCTTTCCCGTGGACAGAATGGAACGCTTGGAATTCACAGCTCAAGTTCTTTCTCAGAAGTTTGAGAAAGAGCTTTCTAAAGTAAGCATTTTCTTTTCAAACAATACCTTGATAAAGAGAAACAAAACAAAACGTGTTTTAATTTAGGATTTTATAAGCAACAATTCTTCACTGTATCAAAGACATCATGTTTTTATTCTATGGTGATTTTAGTATTTATTTTATAGGACACCAATGGAGTTCTTATTAAGGCAGGGAAAATGAGAGCACAGGAAGAAAGTGGGGTTCAGATTGTTCACGCCGTGGATAAACTCACTATAGTATTGTGGTACTTACACAGTTGGAAAGAAGCCTTGAGCTCTCCTTGCAAACCCCAACCTGCAATTTTTATTTTGTTTTGATGCTGCTTTTTCCTTTTGGTCTTCTAGATCTTTCCTCAAGGTTTGCTTTCTTTTCTTTCTTCTCCTCTATCCCCTTTAGTTCTATTCTATCTCCCTTCTCTTTTTCCTTTTCTTCTATTTCTATGCCATTCCTGCATCCTTTAGTTTCTTATTTCTCTTGCCTCAATCCTTGCCCTTATTCATCCCTTCTAATCTCTCTTTTCCTTTCCTGGTTAATTCTTTTTTGGGGGGACATTTTTGGGTATTTTCTTACTTTTAGATGATCTTTTTTTTCCCTCCTTTTCCTCTTCCTCCACTTCCACTCCTTCAAATCCTCTCCCTCTCATCCTCCTCCCTCCCTCTCTCTTTCCTTTAACCCTTTTTTATCTTTACAAATTGCTCACTTCCTTCTCTCTCTCCCTCACTCTCTTTTTTGGGACAATAAGTTGTAGTCTCTTTTATTTTTTTCTATTTTCTCCAAGTGAAACCCGAGGTTGTAGTCTCTTTATTTTGAATCTTATTTTTTTTTTGGTGTATAGTAGGTGTATATATTAATGGGGTACATAAGATACCCTGAGACAGGCATGCAATGCATACTAATCACATCATGGAAAATGGAGTGTCCATCCCCTCAAGCATTTATCCTTTGTGTTACAAACCATCCACTTAGACTCTTTTACTTATTTTAAAAAGTACAATGCAATTATTATGGACTATAGTCACCCTGTTGTGCTGTTGAATACTAGGTCTTATTTTTTCTTTCTAACTACTTTTATTTTTTACCCTTTAACCATCCCCTCTTCCATCCTCACCTTCCAATCTCTCTTTCTTGATGACTATCTTCTATTGTCTCAGCAGGAACATTACATTTGATGTGTCCAATATTAGACAAAAATTGAAGGCTTCCCTGGGAATTTGAATCAAGACTAATCGGTTTTTCAGCCTTGGTAAAGACACTGACTTGAACTCTGATTACTGTTTTTTTCTTTAGCCAGAGGAAGTTATCTTAAAGGGTTTGCCTTTCTCTGGGCTGGCTGGAGCAATGTGACTTGGCGTTCTAGTTTTGACCCCTTCCACCTTTTCAGCCCAAGTTAAAAATCAATTAGAAAAGTTCCTGTTTTCTGCACAGGTGAAGTCCAAGCTAGGCTATAATCACATTATGCATTATTTAATACAACTCCATTAATTTATAAGGAGCTCTGGCTTTACTGCAAGATTCAGAATAAGTTTTCCTAAGAAATTTAAGCTTTGCCACCTCAACATCCAACATAGCTATCCTTTAAAACAAAAATTATGATGAGTCTGAGACCGTACTTTCAGCCTGAATTGGTAGATACATATTCTAAGTTTAAATGAGTGTCCAGGAAAATGTGTTTGACTACTCTAGAAACCTAGCTGCTTAAGAAATAAAATGTCCTTGAATTAATCAGCGGAAAAGGCACAGCACTAAATTATAAATTCTAACCATTAATATTCATAGCCTTATTCTGCATAATCAAGTACAGATAAGAAGTTATGCATAAAAACATAACAAGTAGAGGAAAATCCTAGGTAAAAATCTTTTCAGTTAGAGTCATTTGCTTTGAAATAGTGGAGACTACTGATTTACATGTTGTCTTTGCTGGCAGCAGTGTGAAGGGCAGTTTGAAACCTTATGCGCTCCAGGGAGAGTATGTGGCTTGCCAGGTTTGTGAATATGGGATATTTAATTCCAATACTGTACAGGGGGCTGGTAACATCTGCTTTGCTAATGACAGGTAGGGAAGAAGTGCAGAATAGGTGGGAAAGTTTTAGTTCTGAATGTGTTGGTGGCTGCTCTGATCCCAAAAAAACTGTGATTGTGGCCTAAGAAAAAAGTTTATCTGCTAGCTAGGATTTATATAATCGATTTAGTGTGACAGGTGATAATAACAACAATAATAGTAGCAGTTTGTTTGTGCTTTCTCAAATGCTTCCAGTTCTATTCTCCTCTCAAGAACACTTTAAGGCAGATAGGCCAGGTGTTGTCTCTCCCATTTTAGAGACAGAAGAAAAACTGCAGTTCATAAAGGTAAGGAGACTTGCCCAAGGTCATTCCTCTCTTGGCTGGTTAAGCCAGGTCAGAATTCGAGTCCTCAAAATCATCCCAACTCTCTTTCCTCTTGGCCATGCTGTTAACATCCTCCAAGGTAGGCCCAGGAAGAGATGCAGTAGTAATGCCTTCAAATCCAAAGTTATCTCTTTAGCTGAGGGCTTTCGAATTTCCAAGTGAATTATTACAGCTGTCCCTAGGTTGCCTTGAAAATCATCATTTATCCGGGGGCCTGGGAGAATGCCCGTTTACGAAAGGCCCCAGGTTTTTGACTGCCTTACATTGATTCATTATCTGTCAGTACACAGAGAAGAGAGGGAGCTGCCTCTGCATAAGATGCTGAAAGCATTTTATACTTTTCTGTTGTTTACGTTATGTCCTTTTGTGACTATACTTAGGAAAGGGATGGCACAAAAGGCAGCTCAGGATTTTCTCTTTCTCTGGAGGCTTATGGTCTTTGGCATAAGTTATTTAATATGACACATTTGCTAGTAGATCCTCATGCACGGGAAGGTTGAGGCAGCCTAGAAGACATTAAGGCGACCCATAGAGAAATAACATTGATTGAGCCATATTTTGTGTAGTGAAATATAATAAATTAAAAGGTCAGATTGGAAAATGCTGAAATTACTGTTTCTCTATTAATTTCTATAATTCATAGGGCCTCCATTAGCTGGGCACTTAATGTACATTAGCTCTAGTCTTTATGATAATCTTGTAAGCTCAATATCATTACCCCCAGTTTACAGGAAATTAAGGGTTAGAGAAATTAAGTGATTTGCCCACTAAGTACTGAAGTTAGATTTGAGTCTAGTTGGGTCTAGCTCCAAAGTACTTTATATGTCTTTACAATCACTCCAGGCTCAATGAACCCTGTTACATTTACTTTGAAACATATATTGAAAATAGTAGTATGTTGCAAAGTAAACGTACTTATTTCTAATAGTCTGGCCGTAGTTATAATCACAGGTTTTGAGAGACTGGCAGAAACATGAACCAGATTAATTCTTTAGCTTACTAGCACTACACCCTTATTTAGTAAACGACAGCATTAATTATAAGGAACAATAACAAGTACCCCTAAACCAACCCTCACACAAATCTTATTCCTCATCAATGATACAGTATGTGCATAACAAGCAAAATAAAATGGCAACTGTGAATGTTAAACTGGTGGCTTAAAGGCTCAGCTGAAACATAGATGAGCCGTCTAGTGCTCAGACTTGTCGTGATGAGGAGCTTCGAGGTAAAGATGTTGACACAGGACGTGTCCCGTCAAGGCTAGACCCATATTCTTGATAGAATGTTTAGCAGTTTCCCTGGTCTTCAGATGCCAATAGCACTCGCCCACCCCCCAGTTATGAGAACCAGGACAAAATCACCACCACTACCACCCTCCCTCCATTTAGAACCACTGTTCTAGATCAAAATACAGCCATAGGTGAGCTAAAGACAGGGACATATTCTGATAAATGCATCGTTAGGTGATTTTAACATTGGTGAACATCATTGTATACTTACACAAACCTAGAGGGTGTAGCCAACTACTCCCTCAGGCTATATGATATAGCCTATTGTCAGGCTACAAACCTGTACAGCCTGTGACTGTACTGAATACTGTAGGCAATTATAATACAATGGTAAGTTTTTGTGTGTGCATATATATCTAAACATAGAAGAGGTACAGTAAAAATATGATATTTATAATCTCACGGGACCACTGTCATATATGCGGTCTGTCATTGACAAAAATGTTATGCAGCAAATGACTGTATTTTCTAGAAGAAGAAAAAAATACAGAAAGTGCCCCAAGTGCCAGGGATGTGGGACTGGAGGCTTCCAGGCAGGCTGGGCTGCCTCTCCCAAGACTGCACCTCCCAGGAGGAGCTGGCATGTGGTCAGCATTGTCCACGCATTCCCAAAGCTACACATTCATATATGTGAAAAGTTCATATGAATGATTTACTTAAACTAGTAAAGTTCACACTCTGAAGTCTTTCTGGCCCGTCCCCAAGCTCTTTTGTGTCTTCTTTAACTCCATGGATGATTGCCATTTTCCTGAACACCACTGAGCGTCCTTTAAGTGTCAGCTGAAGAACCTTGAGTTTTTTTCCTCAAATGGATCTTTACAGACCGTTCATTTCATCTGCACCAGGGCAGGCACACCACACATTTTTATAGGTAACAAACTCCAGAATATGCCTTGCTTTTTTTGTGAGAATCTAGGAGAACCACATTTTATTTAGCAGAGATGACAGTTGAATCACTCATTTTTGTAGAACAACAGCTGCGATGTGCCACCAAAATGTTCCAGAGAAGCTGAGGGTGTTTCATTTGTTCCAAGAGCTGGCAAGGCCAAATGCCAACAAGCATATTTATTTCTCAAACTTCCATTTCTGTAATGGATTGGCACTTTATTTATTTATTTTTATCATAGTCAAGGTTTTATGCCTGAGTTTTGTAGACACTGGAACCTGGCAGCCCTATATCTGCAGTGCACTTCTGAGGGGGACTTGTTAGGTTTTATATATAGTGAGCCTTCCATAGCCTTAGTTCTGCATCTGCAGATATAACCAAACTCAGATTGAAAAACTTCACGGAAAAAACTAATAAAAATAACCATGTAACAACAGAAATTATACAAATAAAAAACAATACAACGATTTATATAGCATTTACATTGTTTTAGGTATTATAAGTAATCTAGACTTGATTTAAAGTATTTGGGAGGATGTGTGTAGATTGTAGGCAAATACTGTACCATTTTCTATCAGAGTCTTAAGCATCCTTGAATTTTGTTATTCTTGAGAGGTTCTGAAACCAATCCACCATAGATACTAAGGGGTGGCTGTATATATGTTTTAACCTCCCTATCCACCAAAATATCACCAGCCTTGTCATCCTCCGAGTTATGGTACATTCAATGGCAGTGAGCATCAGTTGCCCGAGGAGATACACTAGCAGTGCCAAGGACTGTTTTTTCAACTTTCATTAAAATCCTTTTTGCCTGAAGCCCTAGGCCTTTAGGTCTGTGGTCTGTGAGTCTACTTTAATTTGCACAATGAGGTTAAGTGGAAGGGCTGAAATGACAGAAGTTAGGATTGCTTTTGGTATGAGAAGGATTAGAGGCCGACATCTGGCTCTAAATTCATCCAGGCACTGTGGATCAGCTACTTGATATTAGTGTAGTTTTGGGAAAAGTATCACTTCTGTTCAAATTTTTAAAAAGCATATAAAGCCAGCAACTTTTAATGAGCAGGTCCTTAAAAAAGCCATGGCATTTTCTTTAGAGATCAGACACAGAAAGAACCACCAACTGTGTTTATTAAAATATCCATTTGGAGATTCCAATTATACACTAAACTGCCAAGGGAATTTTTGGAAGTATTTTAACTTAATAATCAGACATTCAAATATATGCAACAAATGTGTAATTTAAAGGTCTGATTGCAATAATCAGTTCTTGGAATAAATGTGGGTGCACTTAATGAAATGTGTACTCTACAGGGCACACACACTCACATATTGTGTAGTAGGTTGGATCTTTATGCCACTTTGTAAGAGGCAGAGGGGATCAAAACTAATTGTATATGGTCATCAAAGAAGGAATTCGGCATAGCACATTTCTCCCTTTTCCAGAAAATACTTGGATTTAGAGCCATGTTTCTAAATGGAAGGAGGGTGGTGTTGGCGGTGGCAATGATTTTGTCCCCAGGGAACATTTAGCAATGCCCGGAGACATTTTTGGTTATCATAACTGGGGAGTGGTTGGATGCAACTGGCATGAAGAAGCCAGGGATGCTGCTTAATATTGTGTAATTCACAGCACAACCCCCACAAGAAATGACAATCCAGTCCCAAATGCTAACAGTGCTGAGGTTTAGAAACAATTAGAGTAAGTGTGTTGAAGGGAGGAGAGATGGCAAGAGACTGTGATACAAACCAGTTTAGTTTGGGGAGCTAATGTCTTCAAACACTAAAATAGAGATTAAGAAAGAAGGGTTCAATATCACCTGATCATTAGAGAAATGCAAATCGAAGCCACAGTAAGATACCATCTCACACCAGTCCAGAATGGCTATCATTAAAAAGTAAAAAAATAACAGATGCTGGTGAGGTGGCAGAGGAAAGGGAACATTTATACACTGTTGGTGGGAGTGTAAATTAGTTCAGCCATTGTGGAAAGCAGTGTGGTGACTCGAAGAACTAAAAAGAACTATTATTCAACCTAGCAATCCCTTTACTGGGTATATACCCAAAGGAATATAAATTGTTCTACCACAAAGATACATGGGCGTGTATGTTCATTGCAGTACTATTCACAATAGCAAAGACATGAAATCAACCTAAATGCTCATCAATGGTACACTGGATAAAGAAAATATGGGCCATATACACCACAGAATACTTTGCAACCATAAGAAAGAAGGAGATCATGTTCTTTGTAGGAACATGGATGGAGCTGGAAGCCATTCTCCTAAGCAAATTAACACAGGAACAGAAAACCAAATACCACATGTTCTCGCATATAAATGAGAGCTAAATGATGAGAACACATGGACACAAAGAGGAGAACAACAGAAGCCTACTGGAGGATGGAGGGTGAAAGGAGGGAGAGGAACAACAACAAAAAATCTATTGGGTACTAGGCTTAGTACCTGGGAGACAAAATAATCAGTACAACAAACCCCCATGACATGAGTTTACCTATACAACAAACCTGGGTATGTACCCCTGAACCTAAAAGCTTTTTAAAAAATGGAGATTAAAATATACCTGAAAATGATGATGCTGAAGCAAAATTATTTTTAGTCTAGCAAAGTATAAAATCTACCTCCCTTCAATTGGAGTAATAAGTTCTTCGTATATGGATAGATTTAAAAAATCTAGTTAAATATATTTTTGATCTATTTCTTTACAAAAAACAATGATTGGCAAGAATCAAATAGTTCTCAGCTCAAGGGCTCTGTAATGGAAGAAGATGGTATGATACTACTCAGGGAATTGGCTTGAACCTTTTGATTTTCTTTCAGGTGAAGGAATATGTCCAGTTAATCAGTGTGTATGAAAAGAAACTGTTAAACCTAACTGTCCGAATTGACATCATGGAGAAGGATACCATTTCTTACACTGAACTGGACTTCGAGCTGATCAAGGTAGAAGTGAAGGAGATGGAGAAACTGGTCATACAGCTGAAGGAGAGTTTTGGTGGAAGCTCAGAAATTGTTGACCAGCTGGAGGTGGAGGTAAGGAGTGAACTCCCTTCTTGGTAAATTAATAATAAACTCCCTTCAGTGACTGTAAGCAAGTACTAGTACCAGGAAGTGAAACTCTCTCTTCCAACTTCTAATTCTCTACTGTCTCATGGCCACATGGCATATCACTATGTTCTGTTTTGGATAAGGGCCTGTGTTTGAATAGTAAGTTAAGCACATTGGGAATGTGCTGACTTAGGAGCAGATGTCTAATGGTCAGAATCCTGCCCCAGAATAAAATGCCCTTTCAACTTCTCTGAAAAGGAGCTGGCATAAAGCTGAACAACTGTTCATGGCCAAGCTATATGAGGTGTCTTCTCTGCACTAGATTTGTCCTCATGGAACTAGAAATCCACAATATACCTGACTGTGGTAAACTTGTTAGGTGTGTTTCTCCTTTTGAATAACCTGGAATCCTTCTCTACAAACTGGAAATCCCCTTTAAGAAATTTCTTGTATATTTCTGTAAAGCCTTTTAAGATCTATGGATAAAGACCATCACATTAACGTTATGGTCGGGTAATTTATATCAACAAAAATTTACTAGCACAGTCATGACATGGGCTGTAATTGAGAATTCCAGTTATATATTTTAGAATTTAAGCTTTCTCTGGCCCTCACCATTCATTAGAATCTTAATTATAATACAACATGAGTAAACACAAGTTTATAGGGGAAGGTTATTAAAAATGAACTTTAATGGACATTTGTGGATGCTGAGAATGAGCTTGGGCTCTATTATGAAAGCTGTTAAAATCTTTGCCATTTTCTTCTTGTCACACACATCTGCTTGAGATCTGACAGGCATTCACGCTAAACCACAAAACGTATTCTTCCAAATGAAACCATTCAGAAGAATCTCTGGTGTATTCTCTGGCAATGTTTCACTAAGTGACAAATTCAGCCCTGGAATGTTTATGAAAGAAATTGCACCATAATATAAAGTCACTCTGAATTTTTATTTCCTTAGATAAGGAATATGACTCTTCTGGTAGAGAAGCTTGAGACACTAGACAAAAACAATGTCCTTGCCATTCGCCGAGAAATCGTGGCTCTTAAGACCAAGCTGAAAGAGTGTGAGGCCTCTAAAGATCAAAACACCTCTGTCGTCCACCCTCCTCCCACTCCAGGTAAGCATGTCACTTTTTTTAACCACTTGTGCCAGACCCCATAAGGAGCTGTTAGTGGGGTGGGGAAGGGATTGGGGATTGCAATGGTGAAAGAAGAAGGTGGGGTTTTTTTTTTTTTTTTTTTTTTTTTTTTTTTTCAGTTCTCAGTTTTCTCTTCTGTGTTTTAAAATTCCCTTCCTCCCAAGTATTCTACATGCTATCGTATTCTGGGTTTCACAGAGGAAGAGCACAAACAATGAGTTGATTTAAAGCAAAATCCACAAGTTACATGTATTCTCTTTGCATTTTCTAACAGGGAACAAAAATCTCTATGGTGATGGAGGCCCTATCAGGGGCCTCAGGGGAAAGCCTCTGGAATCTGTATGTGGCATTCACTTTCCTGTGGATTTAAGGGCTGATAGGCTCACTTATCTGATGAGCTGGGTTTATGCCTTCGATGCTCCCATCTTCTCTCTCTCCTCCTGTTTCTCTTTTTCTTTTTTCTTCCTATAAATGCGTGCGGAGCACCTGCTATATTGTGTGTCCTGAGATTCAGTGAGGATTAAAGGAATGACCCCACGTATCATGTGCTTGTGGGTGTGTCTTGCCGTTCCTCATGGATTGTGAGTTATTGGAGTAGGGATGGCATGTTAGTCTCTAATGAATTCTCATTGGGGTTAAGTACAGCACAGAGGTGGGTGTTCTGCAAATATACCCATGAAGAGAGGCAGTGGAGTGTAGGGTACAAGAACATAGCTTTAGAATTCCAAAGACCTGAGCTTCTCAGCTAGGTGGCGGCAGCAAAAAGGATCCTTAATATCCTCATTTGTAAAATGGGAGAATAATAGTGCCTGCCTTGCAGGGTGGCTGTGGGGATTAATGAGTCAATGCTTGGGAAGCTTGGAACCTTATGATTGGCACTCACATGCTGGCAATGGATATTATTAATAATGTTGATAATTGAAGTGAAAGCCTTGCAACAAAACAAAAGCAGTGCCAGATCGCTGTGCCCTGCAATGCATCCCTTCAGGTAAACTAAAGCCTCTCAGCCACATTGTTCAGCCCCATCCTTTAGCGATACTGATGACACAGGGACCTTTTCTCTGTAGGTCCTGAGCATCTTAGCCTGAATGGGGACTGTATCTTTTCATCAAATCATGCAACCCTTTTATTTTTATGAATTCCAATCCTCATACCTGCTTCCTTTTAGATTGTCTTTCTGGATTCTTGTCAATGTAACTGATTTTTTAAGGCTTCAGTTATTAAATAGGTATAGCCATGGATATAAGCCTGTTGGTCTTGTTCAGGCAGATTTTTTTCCTCCCTCTGCAAATAGGAGTCTGTCCTACTATGACAGGTGTCGTGTAATGGTCAGAATCCTGCCCCAGAACAAAATGGCCTTTCAACTTCTCCAGAAAAGAGGTGACGTAAATTTGAACGACTGTTCAAATTTCTCAACCTGCAGAGGAGGTTTAGGGCAGAGAACATGGTCTGTCCTCTGTAATAAAGTAAGGCTAAATTTAGTCTGGGATTAGTGGTGCAAAAATGTAGCAAATGAGAGCTGTTTCTGCTGGACCACAGAGGGCTCACTGAGGCAGAGGCTGAAGCAATGACAACTCCTGATAAGACCTGAACGAGCTCCCCAACACCCCTTGCAAATCCTCCTCATGATATAGATTTTTCTGGCACGATTTTCTATACATCCCTTAGAATGAGGACATTTGAGATAAAGGAATATTCGGGGCCGTCTAACTTAGCCTCGTCTCGTCTCAGAGGAGAAGCCTTGGATGGTAAAGACGCTGCTTTTCCCGAGGCCACACAAGTAGTTAATGACAGAGCAGAAGCTGCAAGGCAAGGGTCTTTGCTCCCTGGTCAGTTCAGGACCGAAGGTGTCAGGCAGCAGTAATCCAAGGACACTGGTGGGGAGAAAATGCATTGCTTAGTACCCAGGAAAGAAAACAAGTGAGCCTGTTGGGTTGTTTTTGTTGGATTTTTTTTTTTTTCCCAGAACTTTCCCCTAGGCCCTCACACTTAGACTTCTGTGACCCATCCTAGCCCAGCTGTGTTGTTTAAGCAAATTGGATCCAGATTTTTACTCACTTTCCCACAACCTTGGCTGTACCTGAATCCCTGCCAAGCCACTTGGCTCTCTTCCAGCTTTGTTCATATTATATTTATGATGTTTATATTAAACTGACTTTTGGTCATGTTTTTAAATCAATTTCTTTCACTTGTTCTCTTTCTGTTTTGATTGGTTGATAATGCAGAATTGGAAAATCCCCAAGCACCACAAACTTGTGAGCCTGTGGAGACTTTAATTAAAGTTATTCCCTATTATGGGACTTTAAAATCTGGCCTGTCTGCTTTTTACACTGCAGAGTTGCACAGAATAAAAAGGGCTATATGCAAGTCTCAGCTCTAAAGTAACTCTGCAGTCTCTGGGCCCCCTCCCTTATAGCTACAGTTTGCTAACCCAGTGGTCAGCTTGAACTTAGAACAAGTGAATGTATCCCAGGTTCAATAAAATCTGCTTCCTATTTGGTTTTTGCTACAAACAACATCCTTTTTCTGCCTCATTTCATAGAACTTTCTAATCTAAAATAATTGGCCTTCTACTCATTAACTTTTTTCCCTTAAAACTTCAGTCTGTCTCTGTTTTGCCTGTGAATCTAAATGACTGTATATAGGCCAAATGTGATCGGGTGCTCAGGGGTTGATCTCCAGTTTGCTTGGGGATGCGAGGTTCTATGCTGGTCCATGGTGATGCTCAGTAAGTAGTTGATGATTAAATGGGGTCTGAAAGAAATGGGGTGACCTGCTAAAATCTCAAGCTTAGGGAAGAGCCACATGTTGAGCAGCATATATCCAACACTTCAGAGTCAATTTAGTCTTAATCATTTTATGAATATGATTGTTTTAATTGCCTAATTCTTATAAGTCAATCATATTCTCCTCCTGGCTCAAACAAAGTTCAGTTGCCCAGTTGAGAGAGTGCATTAATAGATCCAAGATTAATTTTCCTCTGCAGGCATGTAATTATTGGCTTTAAAAAATGCTGCTAACCATGATACTTTTAAAAAGCCAAGTCAGAATATTTTAAAGTCTCATGATTATGGCTTCCTCAGATATTTTCAGAGTACCGTGGTGCCATCTAATGAATTGCATGATGAAGAGAGTGCCAACCAAGGCTAAACGTGTATAGAGGGTTCCTCAAATTATGTTCCATGGAGTAAATACCAGGCTTTTTGAAAAGCCAGATATGTAGCAGGGTGGAAGGCTACTGTTTTATAAATAAGGGTAAGCTGAGTTTAGGTGATTTGATTAATCTTTCATTCCTTTATTCCATAAACATAATTTGGTGCCACTGTGTGGCTGGCCCTGTTCTGGGTACTGGGGTTACCAGCATGAGTAAAGAAACCTCCAGAAGCCACTGTCTAGGAAATGAGACATCTAAACCTCCAGTTGTAACATGATGTGATTAGATTGAGATATTTACCATTTACTGAGTAACATTTACATGTCTTCTCTGTATTTTTCGTAACTATTTTGCAGAGTTGGTATTATTTTTCTTCTGACATGAGGAAACTGAGGCTCAGAAGGTTAAGTAACTTGCTCAAGGATACAGAACTACTATTGGAATCAGGCTTTGAATTAGATTCTGTCTAGTAGTATTTTCCATACTAGGCTGCCTTCCATACATGCTCTAACAGAGAGGTGCACTGTGATTTCTGGAGTGAAAAGAAAATTCCAACAACTCACCTATCTGCTTAACACTAAATTATTTTTGCTTCCTTGCTAGTGGAGTAGGTAAAAAGGTACTTTTGCTCCTGACAGTTCTGTGCTGTGTGTTCTCTTCCACCAGAAAATGCAAAATGATTCAATGGTCTTTCAGAATTCTTGGATCATGATTGGGCAATGGGCTGTTGCCCAAGTGTCAGGGTGAAATTGGGATGGAAACTGGGTATGAAGTATGGAATGAAGTATGTCTAAGACCTTGACATGAAGGAAGGGGCTGGCAAGGAGTATGAGATAAGGGAGGGTAGTGAGAAGCTCAGTGAAGATGGGATGGGGGGATAGGGACTCTGAGGAACAGTGGGCACTGGACTGGCTGTCAGTTTCAGTATCGTGTCCAAGATGGTTTGCTGCCAGGAGTCGAGGAAGCCCGCCATAGTATTTTTCCTGGTCTGACATTGTTGTGGCCACATCTGTAGCATTGGCAGCAATGTTGAGTCCTCATCCCCATTTCCGCTTCCTTTCTACCATAGCCAGGGCCCTAAAAATAGCCCTTTATCCTTACCCATAGAGGATAAAAGGAGGATAACAAATGAACAGCAAAGTGTTTAGGAATGTTTGGGAGGTGAGAAAAACAAAGTTTCATACATTTTAATATTTATACTGGGCAATTTGAATTTTCTGGTCAACTTATGAAATGATGAGCCACTATTACTATTAGTAGTAGTAACAATAGTAATAGTACTAATACTATTATACTAATAATAGTGCAATTAGTTTAATGGTAATAGCAGTAGTAATAGTAATTTTTTGAGAAGTTTATTTTGGTTCCTTCATGTCTAAAAATTTCCACATCTGGGGACAGAATAGTTTATCTTTAACCTCTTGATAGTGCTTGAATAAGTTATATGCATCATAAATTTTCCTTAAATATTTTGTTGCTGTCAGTTTGGGATGTTTTCTTTTCAGGAAGGCAAGATTCAATGAAGCAAACAATTCTTGTCTTCCAACCTGAAAGAAAAAAAAAGTGACTTTCCTCAGAGTGAAATGTAGTTAAATAAATAAGTTCTCACGAAGATACTTTAACTAGAAAATCCAGTTTGTAGCATATGGAAACTCGAACAGTTTTTGTTATCATTAAACTGAACACACTGCTAACTTTATTTTAATAATTCATGCATTGTTTCATAAACAAAAGCAAACAAGCATTCATCTGAGAGATCACTTTTAGTAGAAGAAATAATAATTTATAATTTTATTTATTATTTCTTCAGTGGAGAATAGTCTCTTGGCTGAACACACGTTGCTTTTTTATTTATGAAATGGCACATGCATTATTAAAATAAACCTGCAACTGTGTTCTGCTTAATGATATGCAAAATTATTTGAGGTTGGGTACAGAGTGGTTTCATTTCTCTACCTGTTGTATGGTTGGCTGGCTTTCTCACCAACTGCGGATTTATGAGAGCATTTAAGGAGCACATATTTAATTCTGGGACCAAAAAGCCCCAGCAGATTGGAAAAATAAAAACAGAATTTCTAGTAATGGTTTCACCTTTGAGCAGTCCTTGGGTGAGGAGGATGGGGAGGGAAAGCATTTAGCAAGGAAAGGAATGGGTCTTTCCATATTGGACATAGCAGAGACCCAGAGACAAAGGCTTTGCTCCCTTTTCCCCGCCTCCATACTAATCTCAGGCAATTCTTTAGAGCTCTGCTTTTGGCTCCAGCTCACCTCATGTTCCTCAATGGCTCTCTGAGTCCCTGCAAGCATTTCAAGCCAGATCCAACAATTCAGGTTCTGCTCCTTTCCTGTCTCACCTGCTCTGCTCTGAGCAGCAGGACGAAGGAAAATGACCTCAAATATACTTGAAGTTGGGTTTTCTTTGTTATCCAATAAACCATCTCATGAGTTTTTTTGAGTGTTAGAAAATGTGTGTTCAACTCTTTGGATAGTTATTATAAAAATACTGGAGGAACTTTATTTTATTTTTATAGCTCATGAACTCCTGGGATGGCAGGCATTTCAGCGGGAGTACAATATGAAGGGTTGATCGCCCAGACTGAGTCATTTACCCAAGTGTTACAGGGAATGTAGATTCAGTGGACCAGTGAATCTTGTCCCACTTGATTGTACACATTGCGACAATGACAGTGTCTGGATGGAAAGATGAAATACTTGCATGTCATTCTATGGCACAATAGCATATGGGTTATGAACAGCAGGACTCACCTTGTAACTCTGCAGCAGGACGGTCACCAAGTGATTTATTGATGAGCTGTGCATTGGGTACAGAGCAGGCAATGTTGCCCCAAAATAACTTTATGGCTTCTCAAGGGTGAAATCCCACCATTATAAGACCATCTTTCTGGATCTATAAAATGCTATATTTAAAACGTCCTCTTCTGAGAATTGCTTAAAGCAGGATTGGTACCTGGCATGGATGTGCAGCTGGGGGTCCCAAGGAAGGGGAGAATGAGGAAGCGCATGAAGCCTTGCCTGGGGAAACCTTCTCCCTCATCACTATTCTTTCTGGGGCTGACCCTAGTCAATAACATCTTGTGGATTTATAGAAATAGGGTAGGATTGTGGAATAATCTTGCTTTCTTGATTTTGCTATAAGAAAAACAAAATAAGATAATATTTGCAAAATGCTTTCTGATAGAAGGAAATATATTAAATTCACCAAGTCTTCCTTTCCTCTCTGGGCCTCCAAACTTTTTAAATATAATTCTTGCTGGTTTGATTATTCCTATTTTCCTAATTGAAAGCCCACCCATGGAAACAGAAGGTAGTTCTCTGTAGAGCTGACATTGGGTTTGCATTGAGACTGAATGCACTGAACTAAGAGGAGGTTTGGCTCTTCTCCATCAGAACCACTATTGTTATTGAACCTTGACAGAGGTTCAGTAGATTCCTTTGGTGCTTAGGATATTAAACTATTTGTATCCTGTCATTCCTTTTCTCTAAAAATGCCTTTTTATTTTCTTGTTTGTATAGGGAGCTGTGGTCATGGTGGTGTGGTGAACATCAGCAAACCATCTGTGGTTCAGCTCAACTGGAGAGGGTTTTCTTATCAGTATGGTGCTTGGGGTAGGGATTACTCTCCCCAGCATCCAAACAAAGGACTGTATTGGGTGGCGCCATTGAATACAGATGGGAGACTGTTGGAGTATTACAGACTGTATAACACACTGGATGATTTGCTATTGTATATAAATGCTCGAGAGTTGCGGATCACCTATGGCCAAGGTAGTGGTACGGCAGTTTACAACAACAACATGTACATCAACATGTACAACACCGGGAATATTGCCAGAGTTAACCTGACCACCAACAGGATTGCTGTGACTCAAACTCTCCCTAATGCTGCCTATAATAACCGTTTTTCATATGCTAATGTTGCTTGGCAAGATATTGACTTTGCTGTGGATGAGAATGGATTGTGGGTTATTTATTCAACTGAAGCCAGCACTGGTAACATGGTGATTAGTAAACTCAATGACACCACACTTCAGGTGCTAAACACTTGGTATACCAAGCAGTATAAACCATCTGCTTCTAATGCCTTCATGGTATGTGGGGTTCTCTATGCCACCCGTACTATGAACACCAGAACAGAAGAGATTTTTTACTATTATGACACAAACACAGGGAAAGAGGGCAAACTAGACATTGTAATGCATAAGATGCGGGAAAAAGTGCAGAGCGTTAACTATAACCCTTTTGACCAGAAACTTTATGTCTATAACGATGGTTACCTTCTGAATTATGATCTTTCTGTCTTGCAGAAGCCCCAGTAAGCTGTTTAGGAGTTAGGGTGAAAGAGAAATAAAATGTTTGTTGAAAAAATAGTCTTCTCCACTTACTTAGATATCTGCAGTGATGTCTAAAAGTATGTTTGTTTTGCAGCAATGTTTAGGTGCATAGTTCTACCACACTACAGAACTAGGACATTTGTCTTGATTTGGTGAGTTCTCTTGGGAATCATCTGCCTCTTCAGGCGCATTTTGCAATAAAGTCTGTCTAGGTTGGGATTGTCAGAGGTCTAGGGGCACTGTGGGCCTAGTGAAGCCTACTGAGAGGAGGCTTCACTAGAAGACTTAAATAAAGAATTAAGGAACTTAAGGCTCAGTATGGCGTCTAGGGATTCTTTGTACAGGAAATATTGCCCAATGACTAGCCCTCATCCATGTAGCACCACTAATTCTTCCGTGCCTGGAAGAAACCTGGGGGCTTAGTTAGGTAGATTAATATCTGGAGCTCCTTGAGGGACCAAATCTCCAACTTTTTTTTCCCCTCACTAGCACCTGGAATGATGCTTTGTGTGTGGCAGATAAGTAAATTTGGCATGCTTATATATTCTACATCTGTAAAGTGCTGAGTTTTATGGAGAGAGGCCTTTTTATGCGTTAAATTGTACACGGCAAATAAATCCCAGAAGGATCTGCAGATGAGGCACATGCTTTTTCTTTTCTCTCATTGTCCACCTAACTAAAAGTCAGTAGAACCCTCTACCTCATAACTTCCTTCCAAAGGCAGCTCAGAAGATTAGAACCAGACTTACTAACCAATTCTCCCCCTTACCCCCTCTCTACTGCCTGCTTTAAAAAAATTAATAGTTTTCTATGGAACTGATCTAAGATTAGAAAAATTAATTTTCTTTGATTTCATTATGAACTTTTATTTACATGGCTCTAAGACTATAAGAAAATCTGATGGCAGCGACAAAGTGCTAGCATTTATTGTTATATAATAAAGACCTTGGAGCATACGTGCGACTTATGAGCATATCAGTTGTTGCACGTAATTTTTGCCTTTGTTTAAGCCTGGAACTTGTAAGAAAATGAAAATTTAATTTTTTTTTCTAGGACAAGCTATAGAAAAGCTATTGAGAGTATCTAGTTAATCAGTGCAGTAGTTGGAAACCTTGCTGGTGTATGTGATGTGCTTCTGTGCTTTCGAATGACTTTATCATCTAGTCTTTGTCTGTTTTTCCTTTGATGTTCAAGTCCTAGTCTATAGGATTGGCTATTTAAATGCTTTACTCCCCCTTTTAAAATAAATGATTAAAATGTGCTTTAAAAAAAGTCATCTTTTGTTTTATTTACTTTTAATTGTTTTTTTTTTTAAAGCTCTTAACCAGGGTAGTCCATATCTTGCTATGAGGTTCGGAGAATGGCTGCCTCTCAAACACTAGTACCGGGAGATTGCACACCTAACAACAGATCACATCAATAACTTTTATAGGAGTCCAAAGTTAGGCTGGCTCTTTCGTTTTTCTTTCCCTTTAAAATCCACTCTTTCTGGCAGCTTTTATTGTACATGACTGCCCTATTATCTTTTGGGATATGACCTTATGTACTTATTAATTTGCATGACTGATCTGATTATTTCCAATGCTAGACTACATTTGTGTGGCTTATGTTCCTTTTCCAATTGAGCTATTAACATGGACCAGAAGCCTCTGGATCTTCCCCAGACAGGAGGACTTGGGCAGAAAGCAAAAGGACTAACTGGCTATACCAGGAAGAGAAGTACCTTTACCAAAGAGAATGTGTAAGAAGACAGGTGACCTAGAGCTGGAAGGACACAGTGGACCGATGTAGTTAGTCTTACTGAAATGCTCATTTTGGATCCTTGCCAAACTTTTTGCGCCAGATGACAGCTACAATATTTAGTATTTTAGTAAGATTTTTCCCTATCTCTTCAGGGCTGAGTGTAGAGACAGGTATGGCCTTCAAAATGCAACAAGATATGAAGATAAAGACATGTATGTCATGTGAGATACAAGTTAAAAACCAGGATGTTATATTTAATCTGGCTCTAGGCAGTTTTCCAGATGAATGTTTTGTACCAAGTACACGTATGACCTCTGAAGATTCAGGAAAGGAGGCAGGAAGCCAAGGTAACCCTAGCAATCAGCTTCTTATTTGAACTGCTACAGAAGCATTTGCCTGAAAAAATTCACTTCCCAGCCTCTTTCTCACTGGACATGGTGTATCAGCCTGCAGTGGCTGCCTGCAGGAAATCTCCCTGCAGGGAAGGTTGAAGGACTCAGGGATTCAGGCTTCTGGGTTTATTGCAGTGCAGTTACACAATGGGAAATTTAGCTCCAGATTCATCAGCTACCGCCTGTTTGAAATTTACATATATATATTATAAACATAAATTACATAAGGTATAATTCACATGTGGTAAAACTTGCCAGTTTTAAGTGCACAGTTCAATGAGTTTTGACAAGTGTATAGTCATGTAAAGGCTACCACAATTAGGACATAAAACACTTCCATCCTCCCTGAAATGTTCTCTTGTGCTTTTTTTGTAGTCACCTCCTACCCCCACCCTCCAGTCTCTGGCCATCACTGATCTGTTTTCTATACCTACGGTTTTGCTTTTTCCCCAAAGTCATGGACATGGAATTATATAGTGAATAGGCTTTTGAATCTGCCTTCTTCAACCAGGGAATGAGTAGGTTCAAATTACCCCAGAGGAGAACTGGGCATTACTAGTGCTCTTGGGGTTCCCTGCATTGTTTACTATCTTTCCTGGGGTTGGATAGGGGATTATGGAGAGCTGTGGTGACCTGCTGCCCTTATAAGTGTTCCTGAGTGGCCTCTAGGGCCATGGGAGGGGTCTAAATCTGTGCACCAATCAAACCTACCAGGCAGCGCTCCCAAAGCATGAGATTTTCTTGTTACCAGGCTTGTTGAAGGTTTGTTCTCCAATCTTTACTCCTGTACCACAAGCATCCCTACCCAGGTGAGACTGTTTATTAATTAACATTGCATAGAGTGGTCATGAGCACAGGATTCAGAGTCATGCAAAAATGGATTTGACTCTTGGTCCTACTACTTGCATATGGTATGGTTTTGGGAAGGTGCCTTAACTTTTCTGAGACTCAGTGTCTTTTTCTGTAAGGTGGAATAAAACCACCTACCTTACAGTCCTCTTGGGTAAATGAAATGATATTAAGTATATAAAGTGTCTAGGAAAGTCCTTGGCCCATGCTCTGCCCTTTACGATGAGTTTTTAATCCCAGTTTCTCATTTTGAATTTTAGGTTCAGAATAGGCATTGGGTTGACAAGATATAAAGCTAACTGGGATTCAAGTTTACATTTCCCCTTATAATGGCTGTTGCAACTAGTGACTTTTTGAAGCAGGTGCCATTTTGACATGAAAGAGTTCCAAAGGCTAGAACACCCTCTCTTGGTCCTCAACTCCAAGATTGATCCTCAGAGCTGATATTTTCTATGCTTTGACTCCAAAAGATTGACCAATGTGAGCAGCAGAAACAAAGCCTGCTTCCCATTTCTTCTGGGCCACTGACAACCTAAACGAAGGCTGGCTGTCATGAAGCCCTATGGATAAGACTCAAATAAATGCATATGTTTTTCTACTCGCTTTGCTGTAGTCAATACGGGTATTGGCCTTTTCAGAACATGCATGGGTATTTACTTTGTACTCCGCTTTTAGTAAAATATATTTACCTCTTATGGTTTGTTTATATCACCAACCTAAAGAGTCTATTTTTCTCCCCTTCTTGTTCATGAACCATTGAAAGGGAGAGCTTCATCCTCTGTCCTGTGACTGTGTGGGCTGCCTTCAGGATGACGTTGGGAGGTTCTGTGCCTGAGCTTTCAGTCATCTCAAACAGATGTCATGCCATGGGAGGGTTATTAGCCTCCCGTGCTCCAGAATGTTCCGGAACAACAAAAGAGTAAATTGTGACACATCAGAAAATAAAAGGCAGGCACATTTCTAAGGCATGCTCTTAGTCAGTGGAACAGACCAGCTGGCCTGGCTCGTGGGTAAGAGATGCTATTTGAGCTGTCAGTTCAGTTGCCAGGCCCCACATCTGTAGCTCGGGATGTGCCCACTTGTCTCTGAGATCTGCATCTGTTCCTGGAACTTATTCAGGGGGAATAGCCCTTGGAATCAAGGTCCAGTAGGGAAAGATGGCCTTCAGTTTGTGCAAAGGGGAGATTTCTTGGGTGGCACCCTGAACCTCTTGGAGCCAAAAGTTCTGCTAGTAGAATGGCTTCTCAGAGCTCGGCTGCTCCGAGGACTATTAAGGAAAGACCTATGGTGTGTATGAGGACTTCCAAGAGATTTTTCTAGAGCTCAGTGTATGTGGAGGGTGGCAGAGAATGGGTATGAAAGAATGAATAGGGCCCAGGGTTTATATACCATCAAAGGAATTTGATTTCTGTACCTCCATCCATCAAATTTATAGTAACCTCAACTTTCTCAAGTCTTCTCTTTTTTCCCCAGCTTTATTGAGGTAAAATTGACAAATAAAAATTGTATATTTTCAAGGTATACAACATGATGCTTTGATATATGTATTCACTGTGAAATAATTGCCATCATTAAGTGAATTAACACATCAATTGCCTCACATAGTTAACCAAATCTCTTCTTTTTTTAGATTTTGCCAACTCATGTGTTCTTTTTGGTTGTGACCAACAATATTTTTATATCAATGTTACCCATGATTTTCTCTTTCACCTTGGTGGCTGTTGTCAGGGTTCCGTGTAAGAACAGAAACAACATCTTTTAACTGGAGCTGCTAACTGCTCTATTAGATAAATCTCACTGTCTCAGTGACTTGGCATAAGTGGGTTTTTTTTTTCCTCCCTCACTTCAGTGACCACTGCTCTCATCATTTTGTCCTTGGTCATTGCTTCTTTTAGCATCTCTCTCATCCCAACACGCTTTCCCCCGCTCATTCCCCAGTTGTGGTTTTGTCTGGTGCTGCCATGATGGGAGAGAGCGTCTCTTCCAAGGTGACTCTCTTCCAAGCAGTGACTCAGGGACCCAGGCTAGTTCCATCTTGTGTTATCACCATCTCCACCTATAGCTTCCAAGATTACTGTGCTCATTTCATCAAGCAGCTAGAAAGGAAAAGAATGTGAAGAAGCCTATGTGAGAGGTTGGTTTAGGTTTGATCTGAAAGGTTCATTTCTGCACACAATCCATTAGCATAGGGTCATGCCTAGCTGCAAGGAAGGCTGGGAAACATATAGTTGATGGGTGCACAGGAGAAAAGAAAATAGGTTGGTGAGCAGCCAGCCAGTCTGCCTTACCACTGTCGGTATTGCAAGAAGAAAAGGATTTCATACAGAGAATCAGGTGCTTACAAAATCACTGGAAAGGCTGAAGGTGCAGGGCAACTAGGGGCTGCAATTTAACAACTGGCTTTGAGGTCACTCTACTACCTACAACCTAGAAATCAAGAAACTGCATCTGCTGCTACCATTGGGGTGTCATCCCCACATCCCCCACACTGGACCAGATGATGGACTATGGACTCTATTTGCCACAAGCACTCATCTCTGCTGGTATTCATCTATCCACCCCACTCCCTTCCACAGTAAGCCTTCCACGTTTCAAACCTAATGTAAGTGGATCTCACGGACTGAATCTAAAATCACCCTGAACTGTGTCTACAGAGGAGCCTGGGAAATGTAGTTTTAATCTTTCTTCCCCTGTGACACAGTGAAAATGAGAGGAAAGGTTGAAAATTGATGCCAGTGCCAATAGACAATACCTGGCACAACAACTTCATTCAGTAACCCCTGTTTTCATCATTGCTGCTGCTTGGTGATTGCTTCTTTTAGCACCTACTATATCCGCTGGTCATTTATCACTATTTTATAATGCTCACACTCCAATGGTAGCTTAGCCTGATACCACTATAATGGGGGAGAGTTTCTCCTCCAACAATAAACCTTTCAAACAAACTTTTTTTATTCTTGCTCTGTCACCCAGACTGAAGTGCAGTGGTGTGATCTCGGCTCACAGCAACTTCCGCCTCCAAGGTTCAAACAATTCTCCTGCCTCAGCCTCCTGAGTAGCTGGGATTGCAGGCATGTACCACCATACCTGGCTAATTTTTTTTTTTTTTTGTATTTTTAGGTGAGACAGGTCATGTTGGCCCAGCTGGTCTTGAACTCCTGACTTCAGGCGATCCTCCCACCTTGGCCTCCTGGGCTCAGCGGCTCATGCTGGGATTATGGATATGAGCCACTGCACCTGGCCCCAAATGAACTTTTGAAGAGGAACTGGGCTTTACAATTTATAGCCCCTCCCCTAGACTTCATCAGAGTCACATGGCACCACATGGCGAATTTCTCTCTGGTGATCCATCAGTGTCCTAGGAGAGCTTCAGGCCCCTCAATTCTTCTTTGTCTCTGGGTAAGAATCTCTTCTGTTTCTGGGTAGAAATGAAGTGGTGGTGTTGTCTGGGGCAATACCCAAGATTTGTTGTCTCACACTGAGGAAATCAAGGAAGTGGACACACAAGAAGTGAGGTTAAGGGTGGAGATGCAATAGGTGAAAGAAAGAGAAAAGCTCTCTCCTGCAGAGAGAGGGGTCCCAAGCAGGTTTTCTACTTCTGCAGTGAAATGCAGTGGATTTTATAGATGAGCTTGAGGAAGCAGTGTCTGATTTACATAGGGCATGAAAGATTGGTTGGACCATGTGTACCATTTGTATAGGGTGTGGAAAGCTGGCCTAATCTTTTATTATGCAAATGGGTTCTCTACCTGGCCAGCACCGTGTTGCCTGTTTCTTTACTGTGCACATGGTGACAAAGAAAAGGGAAGATGGAGCCTCCATGTTGAACATACTTGGCCCTCAGGTAGTCCTTTTCTATTGGCACAGCTGCCGGCATTCCCCCGCGCAGGCTTCCAGCTTGCTTATCTATGTCTACAGCTCGATTTTTCAGGCTGCTCTTTGTTAGAAAAGAAACGATTTTGGGGTTGCTTTTTTTGTTAAAAGGAAAATTCTGCCAAAGACTCTTTTATCCTATGTGCCTAAATAATTTCTATCTCCTGTATCAGAACCACCCAGAAGCTTCCAGAATTTGGAATATCCCATACCCCCTATTTTCTCCTGTTCATCATCCCTGAAATACTGGCTGAAATTTTTCCCAGGAAGAATTATGGGGTTATTTGGCCAACAGGTTACTGCTCTTGAGAGGTGACAGCGCAGAGGGGGACCCTGGGGCCTTCCACAGTCCCTCATCTCCACCTGAAGAGCATCCTGACAAGTTATGGTAGTGTTCTTATTCTTTCAAATGATACCACACAGTTCATCAGTTTTCTCAGAACGATTCTTGGTGGGGCTGCACTACACTGAGTTTTACAGCCCCACTAAGATGATCTGTTGCTTGCTGGAGACTGGGTGGCAGATTTTCTAGCAGGATCTGAGAAGTCAATGAGTGAAGGCAGAACTGCCCTGGAGAGGAGGAATTCTGGCAGCATAAGCTCAGGGAATTAGTTTGGGAAAGAAAGTTTGTAATAACAGTGTTCTAGTTCCTGCTGAATAAAACATTCAGAGAGCTTTCCTTCTCCCAGCAGAAAAATAAAATACTCTGGAGGCAATAGGATAGTTGTTCTTTTTAAATGTTGTTTTTCATAAAACTCAGATGGTTGCAGTCATCTGACCATGACACTGTTCTCCCTCCTGCTCCTGCACTGGGCATCTTGTGGGTGTGTGTGAGAGAACATGTCCTGGGGCTGTATCATGGTTCTCTCATTTAAGCAGATGGAGAAACAGCCATTTAAATGAATAGGGCATGAGCCCAGAGAAGGTATAACCAGCTGCAAACAGACCAGTAACTATGGTTGTTACACATCTGGTAGGTAGTTCTATAGCGAAGCAGATAATGGGACTGGTATTTAAATGGCCATTAGTAGACTCCGACTCTGTGCACCCAATCAAGAAATACCCTGGAAGCTCTCTCTCAGTGCTGCTCTGCTGTCATCTGGCTGCAGATTGGGCCAGCAGCAGAGCTCTGGTCTGCATGGCTGTCATCATTGCCGACAGGGAGAAACTTCATTTTTGTCGAACTGAAATAGGGGATTCTGGAGTGGGCCCTCCACATCCGTGAGGCATCACAGAGGTGTGTGTCCTGTGGCCCTCTCCTGCATAGGTAAGAGTGCCAGCTTGACAATCATGCACCTCCGGCGTCTGTCTCTCATTAACCTTGTATCGACAAAGCTGTGAGCCAGTTAATCCCAGGGATTCAATTCGCGTGAGTGCCAGGTTATTCCTTTTAAGCCCTCTGGCAAAGTGAAGAAGGGGGAGGTACTTTTTCATTATGAAGGGGCCTCACAAGAGAACGGAGACAGCCTCTGCCCACCTGGTGTACAATTCCGATTCCGAGGCTGCTGAGAGCCATTCCTTTGCCTTAGAGATTTGTTCACAGTTAAAATGCAAATATCTTTGGCAAAGGGAATTTATTCAGAATGCTTTTTAAGACTTGCCTGAAAAGTTTGAATAATGAGGAGCATAAAGACTTTGAGGAAAGTGGAGCTTGATATTGATGAGGAACATCTGGACAGTTGAAGGGAAAGAAAAAGGAGACAGGAAGAATGGAGAGACACCTTTTCCTACCTTTGCTGGGTCTCCTTTCTCCACCCCTTCTCAAGAAAAAACTCTTTTATTTCCCCTTGTTTTTCATGAGTGTTAACAACGGCAGGTCGGGTGCAGTGGTTCATGTCTGTTATCCCAGCACTTTTGGAGGCAGAGGCGGGAGGATCACTTGAGTCCAGGAGTTGGAGACCAGATTGGGCAACATGGCAAAACCAAATCTCTATAAAGAATACAACAACAACAACAACAACAACAACAACAACAACAACAATAATTAGCCTGGCATGGTGGTGTATGCCTGTAGTCCCAGCTACTCATGAGGCTGAAGTGGGAGGATTGCTTGAGCCCAGGAGGTCAAGGCTGCAGTGAGCCAAGATCACACCACTGCACTCCAGCCTGGGCAGCAGTGAGACCTTGCCTCACTCTATTCATGCTTGTTGTCCTGGTATAATTATTAATAGTGAGCACCTTTTACTCCCAGAAGGGTTCCAATTTGAACAATAAATCATATAATCATGCTACTTATAGGCACCTCATAGAAAAAGGATATTTGTTTTGTCTCTTGTTTCTTTCTTCCTTGCTTTTGTTCTGGTTTTGGGGAAGCTGCAAGGAGACACATGCTTCTACGTTCACATAGCAATTCAGTGACAAATAGAAACATGAATCAAGTGGGAAAAAAAAAACCAAGGCAAGCCTAAAATACATCAAACTGCACCAAAAATGCAGATTGAAATGGAACACATTGTCTGTGGGTCCCTGATTCCTCCTCAGGCCCCCGATGCTGGCTGTGATCACTGCTTAGCACTAAAGCCACAGGCCTGGCAGCAGGGACAAGGCTTTGGAAAATGGCACGGCATTCTAGTCTACTTGTGGCCTGTGGGCTGAATGGAACTTTTCTGGGGTACAATATGCTGAAGATGTGGCTGTGTGGTAGTGTAGCTGCCCAGTGGGTTCTTGCCCACTGCCTAGACAGTAGGGGTATTGTGTGATGGAGGTACTCCAAGTAGGGGGAGGACACAGCCACATCTGCTTCCAGCACCAGCAAAGTGAAGGGTGATCACTCCTCCTGGCCTCTCTGTAGAAGAGGGACTTTGGAGATACGTGTACACACACATGCATGCATATGCATACACACACACACACATGCACACAAAGCAGGCATTCAACGTATGGGTGAGCTGATAGTGTGACATAGTGTAAATAGATGTGATTTTGGAGGCAATCAAACTTGAGTTCAAATCCTCCCAGCTCCACAATTTATGAGCTGTGTTACCTTGGTCAAGTTTCTTAAACACTCTGAGTCTCAGTTTCCTTTACTATGAAATGTGGTAGTTGTGAGGGTTAACTGATATAATATATTCCAGTTTTTAGCACCATGTCTGCCCCATACGATGGTCAATAAATGTTAGTTTCCAATTTATCCTCATCCTGTCTTCCAGCTCTAGTACTTAAGAACCTTTAAGCGCAGCAGAAGGAGGCTTACACAAGAGAAAAATGTGCTCTCTTCTGGCCAAGGGAGCATGCCCACAGTCAACCTTTTATTTAGTTTCAGTTTTTATACCCATTATAGGCAGCATCCAGGTCTAGCCCCACTCATCCAACTTCATATATTCCGTAGGGCCTAGAATGGCCTGGCTCCTGGCTTACGAAATGGCAATTGTATGGCTGCTGAACAGAGGAATACAGTTGGGTAAAGAACAGGGAGTGTTTTGTTTACCAGAAACCATGCAGCTCAGAGTTATGTTTTGATTCCTTGAATTTCCTGCAGGTAGATCCTGTAGTGATTTAGCACGAGTGTTTGTTTTTCAGACACTGCTGAAGGCCTGCTCCTCTTTCTACTTCTTGCTATCCCCAAACAACAAGAGGGTAACAGGATCTGTCTCCCAGAAAACAGCCTGCTCTTGGCCTGTTACTATTGTGCATCCTCTGGGTTTGGCCTTGACTCTCCTGTGTGCAACGCTGTGAGCAGAATATCAATTGGTGTAGAGGAGAAGCAAGCCAGGCACTGCCAGCCCAGAGCCTTCATTATCGGGGAGAGATCATGCTACATCACAGAAAATAACTTCTTTTTCTCACTTTATAAATTAGCTTGGCAATTTCTAGAATGATGAACCCTTAGTCTCACAGATTGTGCTTCTAAAGAGTGGGGAAAAAGGAACCAGAATGCAGTGCTCTTTGCAGTTCCAAAAAAGAAGCCTGGTGGGAATTACTCTGGCAATCCCTAGGGTACCCTATTCTCTACCCTCCCTGACTCCACTTTTTTCTCCCTAGTTACACCGCTATTTTGGTTACTCTATTGCAGAAAGCTTTGGCTAAGACATGGGATCTCAGCTGGGGCTTCCAGGCTGGGGAGAAGGGCAGGGACCCTGCTTTTTACAGAAGGACCATGCAAAATACTAGATTCCTGTGCCTGATAGTTGACTAGCCTTTTCAGATATAGGTTTATCCAGTATATTGATTTTGTCACAGAAGCATAAAAGCAGAGATAATCAAAGCTAGAAATGAACCAAAACATCATCTAGACTCACCTGTTTGCTCCATAGATAAGGAAATTGAGACCGAGAGAGGATAAGTGACCTACCCAAGGTCTTCATGCAGCTGACAGGTGGCCAGGCTGGGCTGGATCAGGAGCCTGGGTGGGCATCAGTGTGCTTCCCCTTCCTTGCTCTGCCTATCAAAGAAGCAGGCTTAGGCTTCCCAAGGGGAAAATGGGTGGATTTTTCTCATTTCATTTTATTTCAAAGTAAAAAACACATTCTTATTTGTTCTTATTCTACTTGCAAACTCCAATTACTAGTTCTAGTGTTAACTACTTAACGTAATTTAGTTAATTAGCTAATTACTAGCAATGGAAAGTAGTTTTCTTTGACCTTTTATATCCACATTCCTCCCACCATAAAGAAGTTGGTGTCTTTGGTGTTGAGTGGTGTTAGCATAAATGGTGAATTACTTGGCAGAAAACCATAGTCTAGCTCCTGAAGGTCATGCTTTCCTCTATTAAACACTCTGTACTCCTTTATAAAGAAAGGACAATTTTGAATTGAAAGCAGTACACACACACATACATACTGATCATCAGGGAGAGTTAATGTTGTAATTAAGTATAGAGGAATTGGGGTTCTTTGGGTCTGACTTCAGGTTTGGCTTCCAACCTTTCCCAGATAGGTGACTTTGAGCAAATAACCTAAGCCTCTATTTCCTCAGTTGTAAAATGGGTGTGATGATTGTGCTTATTTTGTAGTCGCAATGAGGATTAAATGGGGGTGATATATATGTAAAGTTCTTAGTACCTTACCTGGCAAATACCACATCTTCAGTAAATAGCTGTTAATACATATGTATCACAGAAAAATTGGGGAACTTACACGGATATGAAGAAGGAAATAAAGTCTGCCTTAGTTCCACCTCTTAGAGACTGCTTCTCTTCCCATTATGTACAGACTGACAGAAGACATAATTACAGACACATGTTCCTATCCTAATGTATGTATATTTTAGTCAGCTATGAGTTCCTAATGTATGCATAATTTAGTAGGCTGCTTTTTTCATTTAACATTCTTTTGTGGACAACTTCCCTTATTTTTAAAAATCATGATTTTTGAGGGGAGGAGGTAATTGTGCAACTTCATTGTGGCAGTAGCTAATGAGTACAGGGCCCTCAAATCTTTAGGTTTTATCTCATTGAGTAAAAGTGATTTTTAATGTCTACAAATTATTCCATAGACATATCATAATTTATTTAATCATTTCCCAATTGTTGCAAGTTACTTTGTTTTCCCTATTTTATTTTATTTTTTGACTTTATAAACTTCTGAGAATATAAATCTTTGTTTGCACTTTTGATCATGTTCTTAGGGTAGATTAAGTACATTATTGGGTCAAAATACAAACACTTGTCAGAATCTTAATCCATACTGCCAAGTTGCTTTGCAAAAAGGAGCAGCGCTTTGCTTTGTAAAGCTCATTCTCCAAAGCTGCACAGGCCAAGGTTTCCTACTGGGCTGTTTTTGTGAAAGGGGTAGTCAAATTCCTAACTAATATCCTTGGTCAATCAGGAGTCAGTTTCCTCTTCCTTCCTCTCCTGGGCTGCGTCTAGGACAGTTGGAAATATCTCTGGTTTGGGGATCCTTTGGGACCTCCTCCTAAGTAAATCCAGCGTATACTAATTTGGAGGCTATCTAAACCTGAACTTGACCTTTAAAGCTCAGCTAATCTAATCCTAAGTCTTCTGATCAGTGGGATGGCATCCTCCATCATGCTTGTATTTAAAAACTTTCAAAACAGTCAAGCCCGTGGGTTCTTTGCTTGGTCTGCTGTTGGATGGATAATCTCCCTTCTTTGCTAGGAAGTTACTGCTGAAGTTTACCCTCAAATCCTTAATGAATTTGTTCCTGGTAAGGGTACTCTCCAGGCACTTGGCTTCCCTTCTCAGTGTGTGGGCAACAACCCCATCACAGGGAAGCTTTGCTGATGCCCTCTCTGTGTCTGGTATAGGGAATGTTTGTTACCTGGCTTGGGTATTGTTAAGCTTCTTCTCCATCTTCTCTTCCTTGAATCTAGATTTTTTATCTTTCCTGGAATCCTTTCTATTCCCATGGCTGATCCTCTGCATTAATTTATGCCTCAAATGTTGCATCTTCTTTTTTTTTTTTGAGATGGAGTCTCACTGTACCCCCCAGGCTGGAGTGCAATGGTGTGATCTCGGCTCACTGCAACTTGTGCTTCCCGGGCTCAAGTGATTCTCCTGCCTTAGCCTCCTAGGTAGCTGGGATTGCAGGCATGCATCACCACACCCAGCTAATTTTTGTATTTACAGTACAGATAAGGTTTCACCATGTTGGCCAGGTTGGTCTCGAACTCTTGACCTCAAGTGATCCACCTGCCTCAGCCTCCCAAAGTGGTGGGATGACAGGCGTGAGCCACCATGCCCAGCCAAATATTGCATACTTAACTAATTGGTTTCTCTGCTGCCAGCCTCTGCTTCCTCAAACCTGTCCTGAACACAGCTGGCAAATTAATCTTCTTTAAACATAGTCCTGAGGTGCCACTCTTCACTGATGACCAGATTAAGCATACTGTCAAGGACATCCATTGTGTAGACCCTGTTTCCTAGTTACCCCATTGCATTTTCCACCCAGAAGCCATTACTTGCTGTTCTCCAGTGGACCCAATCCTTTTCAGACTTCTTACTTTCCCCTTGCTCAATTGCCCTCCCCTTACCCATGTCTCTGTGTTGAAATTTCATCAATGATCAGTGGCTATCCCAAACGCTCCTATGTGAAGCCTGTCTTAACCCTCTTCACTAGAATGAAAGCTTACTCTTCATGAATACCTATTGCATATTCCTCTCTCTTCTCAGTTTGCCCCATATTAGAATGATTTCTTTGGCTGGAGAATTCTCCCTTTGTCCCAATCTTGGCAGATATAAAGTCCTGGAGGGCAGGACTGTGTCTGCTTCCTTTCTGTAGCCCCCGCATCACCTGAGAAGTGCTTTGTACATGGACACTCACATGTTCTGAGACAGAAGTCCTCGGATGCAGCCCTCCTCTTGTGTTGCCTAAGAGCTGGAGCAGCACAGCTGCCTGGATTTGTTGTTTTTCCCAAGAGAAGTGATTATAACACTTTATCTTCCCCTTTTGGCTTTCAGCCAGTGGCTCTGCATCTAATCTCTAATTTTCTTTTTGTTTAACGGGTTGTTCTGTCTTCCCAGCCAAAGCAAAATGATGATGGTAATAACGTGAGTTGTTATTTCTTGAAAACCTACTATGTGCTAGACACTGTGCTTTACATATGAGATCTCATTTATTAATCTTCAGAAACATTTTATAAATTAGGTACTATTTCCCTATTTTATGGACGAGAAAATGGAAGCCTGGAGAGATTAAAAAACCTGCACCCAAATCATTGACGTAGTAGGTTAGAGTTGGAGTCAAGAACTGAACCCAGGGCTGTCAGCCCAAGTCTTCTTACTATGTCCTGCTAGAAAAGGACGACTTAAGGGTGGGATGCATATCAGACTTGGCTCACTTTTCCTGGGACCTAAGACCATGAGGCTTTTGCAGTAGAGGGACATGGAAACCTCTACTGCAGCTTGGTTTTGCTGAGCACTGGCTCCTCTTCATCTGTTGCAGGCCTTAGGAAACGACAAGGAGATTGAGTTAAGCCTCTGATCTCAGACATATCACTGCACCAATAGGCAAAATGTACCCTTGATGTTAAATTGTGGGGAACTTGACTCATTGCTATACTATCCAGGTCATCTGCTTGCTGGGCAAAGGCAGTTGAAAATGGGTACAGTATATGCCAAGATTAAGACACTCTCAAAACTAGTTATGGTGGGATAATTCAATGCTGCTTTTTAAGGAACTCTAAAAAACAGTACCTTTGCTTAGTGATTGATGTAGTTATTTAATAGACATTAATAAAATAAATGAATGAATTAATGAATATAGGAATGAATTAGTGGTATTTTATGGGTTTTTTTAATGGCAAGCGATGTGGAATAATTGGAAAAATGGGATCTGCCAATCATTAGTTCACTGACCTTGGGTAACTTATTCTCCCTGAGGTTCAATTTGTCACATGTAAAATGGTAATGTTAATACCTACTGTCAAGAACTATGAGAAATCTGAGATTTTACCTTCTTTCAAGCTAACGTGGCCTGATACATTTTCAAAGATGCTTGCAGAAGACATGGGTATTTTGGGTCAGATACATGGACTTTATTACTCATGGCATAGCAAAACATGAACATCACCATGTTTGTATCTATTTCTTTTGCAAATGGCTCTGATATATGCTTGTACACAGAGTGAGCTGTGTTAAAGAAGAGGGACCCCAAGCTTAGGTGTCCTCAATTTAAACTGGGCAGTAAGCATGCTTGCCCTTTTCTCTGGCAGAAGATGCTATCTTCACTTTTTCAGGCTGTTGGCTCTCCACATGTCCTTGAGAAGATACATTGGAACAAAGGCTGATACTGCCATGCTTGCAAGACATACAAAATGCATGAGACCAGTGAAGGATTATCTCCCAAAATCTACCTCATGGATTTTGTTTTATGAGAATTAAAGAACTAACATATCTTATCAGTTAGAATAGGCTAAGCAATTCTGCAGCAACACATGACTGTCACAGTGCCTTAAACCATGAAAGATTTCTTGCTAATGCCACATATTCAGGGGGAATTGGCTGGGGACTCTGTTTCAGATCAGCCTCACTCCAGGTCCTAAGCTGAAGGAGGTGCCGTGATGTGGCACATTGCCATGGCAGAGGGAAAGTGAGTGTGCAGAATTGCATGCTGACTCTACAAACTTCACGCTAACTTCATCCCAGAAGTGACATGCATCACTTCTGCTCACATTTCATTGTCCAAAGCGAGTTATGTAGCCAAACCTAACCTCAGGAGGGAAGTGAAGTGTGCCCAGAAGAGCCAGAATATTTATTTGGTAGGTGGCAAAAATTACTGCTAGCCAAATGCAAAGTCCTTGCACAAGCCTGGACACATTAAAATAGTCACTTCCCTCTTCTTTTTTACTTCTGGAGTCATGAATTTGGAAAAGGTCAGAAGTGTGGTTCTTTGATAAAGAAAAAACTCATGGTGGTCATGGATTGAGGTTGTCCTCTGTCTATCAGCACCCATCGTCAAGAAAATTTGCAGAATTTCCAGTGTAAAGCTATGTGCCCAAGCTTATAAATAAAGTTAATAAATACTAATTATTAATATGCATTCAAGATCACAAGTTTGTTGGTCAATATTAAATAAGAAGAAACACAGAATTTCTTCTAATCCCCAATTATTGCACAGAGATAATAACTACATTGAGAAAGAAAAGAAAAATGTTGATTTATTTTCATTCATGGTACAATGCAATCACAGACTCAATAGCTGAAATACTTTCTGACTTGAACTGGTCACTGCATCTGACTAGCAATCATTGAATGCCAGTAGAATGAAATAAACATTACTAATTACCACAGCCTCCATGCTTCAGAGTTTAAAGACACCAGACAGGTCATTAATTTCTTTTTTCATTCATTGAGAGCCCCTATCTGTCAGGTACTGAGTTAAGGATGTGGGGACAGAATTAGAAGCAAAACTGAAATGGTTCTTGGCTCCAAGGAGTTTAGAGTCTAGAGGGAAAAAAAGATAACAGTCAAAACTAACTCTTATTCCTGGCTTGCTTACTAGGGGCTGAGCATGGGGCTGTGCAATACGTCTGCATTTCATAAGAGAGTCAACAGCCTTGTGTTGGTTTATTACTCACAAGAACCCTGTGGAGGTGGTGAGAACCATGGCTTTGACTTGGTATAATCAAGACTCAGAAATGTTATTCAGTATATTCTTGGGGTGCCGGGAGAGCTAGGTCAGAATTCAGGTCTCATGTCTCAGATTACAGATGCGTTGACACCTAACCATTTTCACTAACCTGCATCACAAAAACCAGCCTTGTTTATAGGTCGGGCATCCCCACCTCCAGGCAGTGCCTTCTCTTAGTTAATATTTCCCATCAATGAATGAATTATTCAAAGAATTGGTTGCACACCTATTCGGTGTCAGGCACTGTGCAAAGTGCCTACTCACTACAGATTTCACGCTACTCCTACAATTATCTGCAAGGGTAGGAATCATGATTTGACAAATGAAGACATGAAGAATCATAGAGTGAGAGATTTGCCTATTATTTCCAGGGTCCAAAATTGGTGGAGGGAGCCAGGATTCAACCAAGCCATGTCTGAGCCAGAACCCTTTCCAGGGGCACAACTCTGCCCCTGTGAACTGCTGGCAGGTCTGGCCAGTGGATGCTCTCAGACCCGTAACCATGGCTCCTGCCAGACATCCCTAAGTCCCCCTGCAGTAACATTGGGTTATGGAATCTAGGCAGCTAGTAGAAACAGATCGCTTTGAGGGTATCTGCCTCTTCTCGCTGCAGCAGCACAACTTGCTGCTTTTACTCACCTATTCTAATGAATTCAACAAACATTGACTGAACAGCTTCAATGTAGCACGCCCTGGAGGCTACCAGGGTGAGTTCAACATAGCTGTGCTCTCAAAGGGTTGAAAATCAACAGTGGGAGAGAAACTTAGAACCATAGAAACTGTAATGCAGGTAGAAAACTCAGGGTTATAACAAACAAAATGCAACAGGAGAAAGAGCACGCATGAGAGAAAATCCTACTGGGAAATCTGGGAAGGCTTTGGGGGGAAGTGTGTGATTTGTCAGGGATTTAAAGATAGATGAGACTCAAGTGCTCAAGTGCTAGAAATGGGAGAGGGGAGTGGAGGGAAAGAGTGAGTGTGAAAAAGCCACATCATGCAAGCAGAAGAAGGGGCTATTTCTTTCAGAGATTCGTAACCTGGAAGAAGAGTTGTTTTTCCAGAGCTCACAAAGTCTGACCCATTTTCACAGAGCCCCTGGGGAGGAGCAACTACTGCAAGCCAGGTGCAGTCGGAGAAGCTGCCTCAAAGGTTAGCTGAGAAGAAAGGCTGTTGTGGACACTTAGAAAGTCTTTTCTGAAAGGGAGCCATCTGGTGCTTAGTACCAAGAAAGCTTCTTTCTGTTTTTCCGGGCTTCTGGGCGCTGGTGGCTGATGCACTGTCCCCCTGGGCTTTGCGAGGTTGGAGGGACTGGTGGTGGCTTCCTGGGCTGTAAAAGGCTGCATCTCATGCCTGAGGTCCCAGCCTCTGCAATTCTGCAGAGTGTGGTCCCCATGGTGAGCTGATGAGCTGACAGCTGTCTCTTTAGAGGACCCCCGGGTCTTCACTGCCTCTGTGTGCATGTCCTCTTGCGGGAACCATGGAATGTTTTTAATCCTGGCCAGTCACATCTGGGAAAAACAACCCAAATGTTAATCCATCTGGAGAGAGAACTAATCCATATCTTCTGCTGTCTGTATCTTTTGTTTTTCATCTCTGGATCTTTAAATCTAATTATGAAGCCAGAACGAGCCCCCTGCAAGCCTGTCTCTTACCCTTCAGGCAGCCTTTAAACGTTCCTTTGTGCATGGTCTCCTTATGCTCCTAACAGAGCTCCTTTCATCTGAATGTGGTACAGCTCTTTAAACAGAGAAACAAAGCCTCACTACACCCCCATGAGGAAAGAAGCAATCATAACTTGCTTTCATCATGGCTGAGAGAAGATGAAAGAATGGGCAGCCACTTGGTTAAGGAGTCCCAGCTACTATGGCCCTCCTAAAACAACAAGAGCACTAGCCATATCCTGCCCTTGTGTATTTTCCTAGAAATGGACTCAGGTTCAAGAAGGACCTTTGTATATTTCTTCCTAAATGGGCTCCTCCTCCTGTACCCTGTGTTTAGAAAAATGGTATCAACCAATCACCCAAGCTTGGATATTTCCACTCTCTTTAGCGATGGAGACTTAACTGATCTTTCAATGATCATGCCTCTTCTGCCTTTTCTGTCTCTCTGATACTCTGGGGTACCCTGCTATCCTGGATTACTACCACAGCTTGCCCTCTTTAGTCTCTGTTTTTATTGTAGGTTCCTCCTAATCTACCCTCTGGGCTGCTATCAGGATAATCTCTCTAAAAGACAAACTTAGTTAAGTTATGCCTCTGCTTAAAATCCTTCTCCTATAGGATAAGGTGGAAACTCCTTAGCCTGACATAAAAGCTCCAGGCTCTACCTGTGCAATCTCACCTGCCACCTATACCTCTCTATACTCTCTATAACCAGCGTTTTTCAACTACTTCCTGTTTCCTGGATGTGATGCCGCCTCCTTTTGCATGTAGTCCATGCAGTAATCTGACCCTCCTGTCAGGGGAAATCCTACCTGTCATCAAAATCCAGCTCAAGGGTGGTCTCCACTCTGAACATCAAATGGTAATGAGTCCTTGCTTCTTTGTGGTGCATTGTATTTTCACTGGTTTTTTGTTGGAGCACACAATAAGATTATTATACTTACTCCTTGTTTACCTATTCACACCTCACCCCTAAATAGCCTGTGCATTTCTCCTAGACAAGTGCTGTGTCTTATTCATCTTGGCCTTGTTGGCACCCAGTATAGTGCCATGAAGATAGTAGTCATTCAATAAAGTTTGCTAAATGAGTAGAATTATCACATCTGTCGTGGGAAAGAACATTAGCAAATAGGGAAATTGAGGCTAAGGATTTTCTTAGACTCATGATGCAATGACTGAAACCCAAGTCTTCTGCTTTATAGGCCATTATACTTCTTTAGATCCTCAAACCAACAACTCTAGGAAGCTGCTTTAGGGAAGAGTTTATATTCCTCTATATGTCACAGATAACAGTAATTTATATACCCAACCAATATTTTCATGGAAATAGCTGGTGATGACCGAATGCTGGACTTCCTCAATGACTCAAGAGTTCCAGCTCAATGCCTCTGCAGCCATCAGCATGATGCTGAGAGACAGGCAGGTGACAGCCAGCCACTGTGCTATAAACCAGGCACTGTGCTAGACATTGCAATTATAGAAGTATACAAGCCAAAAATATCCTTTCCTACAGTAAACTTTCTACTTGGACAAACAGACACAAAACAGATAAAGAAGTAAATCAATATGAGGACAGCAGGCAGGGGCCAGATCAGGTAGAAACTTGAAAGCCATCATAAGTTTCCTAGATTTCATTCTAAAGAATAACCAGAGTCATTGGTGGCTTTAAAGGAGGGAATACGATGGCTGTGTGGACATGAGTTTGGCATACAGTAGATGAGGGGGACATGAGTTTAAGAGTTACTGCAGTTCCTGGAGAGATATGATGATGGTGGCAGTGGAAGTGAAGGAAGGTGAACTGATTTGTTTTAGGGGTAACCTGCCAGTGTTTGTTGATGGACTGGTTGTGGTTAGCATCCTTGGTCTGGAATTGTCTTAAGCCATGGCTGTCATCTGCCTGCCTCTCAGCATCATGCTGATGGCTGCAGAGGCATTGAGTTGGAACTCTTGAGTCATTGAGGAAGTCCAGCATTCGGTCATCACCAGCTATTTCCACGAACAACCCCACAACACTTTATTATGTGAACAATATTATTGAAGCCCTTCTTTGGGATTCAGACTTTTTCTTGTACTCCCAAAGGCCAAGGATGATGGCAATAGTGCCCTGGTCCTGGGCCAGTCTGGATCTGAGTATGGCCTTGAAGGATCTGACACTAGGGCCAGTATGGTATTAGAGCCTGGGACTTGAAGCTGTATAGTCTCATTTTCAAGTCCTTGCTCAACTATTTACTAGCAATGTCACTTTGGGAAGATATTTTTTAACCTCTCTGAACCTTAGTTATCTTATTTGTAAAATGGGCATCATGAATACATTCCTCACAGAGTTGGTGTGAAAATGAATGACATAAGTAAAGCCCAAGAAGGGGTAAGGGGTCAAGAAGAAAACTTGAGGAAAGGCGGGAGCAGTCCTTGCATTCCCTGGTACCAGCCTGGTCTTCACGTAACTGTGCCCCAAGAATCAGAATTTTCACATTCCCATATGGGTGCTCACACAGTTTTAGGGAAAAACATTTTTCCCTCCTTGGTGGTGGTAGTTTGAGGAGGTATGGTATGGAGCACAAAGGAATTCTCATAACCAGTTAGTGTCATGCCCTTTTCTTTGTCCCAGTGACGATGATAACAGCAGGGTAGATTTATGGCAACATGATGAAGATATCCATCTCCAGCCAGTACTACAGCAGCCTCTGGTATTGATTCTGGACTTGGGGGTAAGGTGGAAGCTACAAGAGGAGGCTCCTGAAAGGATCCTTCTCTTATTGACTTTCCCATAAATGTGTGGTTTTGAGTGGTGAATAGAGAAGGATATCTCTGTGGGCAGATGTTGGCTGCCGTGGCATAAGTTGTTCCTGGCGGGTCATTCCCTTGGAGGCTAGGGGTTCTTTAGACAGGAAACCAAGACTTGTGGGCCTTAGGTAGGCATGCAAAATCATTCCCTGGCCTTCTCTGAGCTTTGGCCTTTTTGAAAATAACTTTGAGGAGTCTGAAGCAGGGATCACAAAACCGATTTATCTTTGACTGATTGGTAGTTGATGCTGGAGTACTAAGGCTAAGTCTTCATTCAATGAGGAAGAGTGGTGTGGTTGATTAATGATGTCTGCCATAAGCAGCCTAGGGAAGACTACAGCATGTAGGCTATGGATTGGTCATCCCTGGTGTGGAGATTCAGCAAGGCCCTCCAGGATGGCTGGACTAAATATGCCCTTGTATCCCCATGCACATTTAGCCCCTTACTAAATAAAAATGGATAAACTTCATTGTGTAAACCAGATGATCTCGTTGCTTGATATTTTCTGTTTATTTATCTTTTTTGATCCCTTAGCCATTAGTTTAACTTTCTAAAAATTTTATGGCTGGTTCTCTGCTTTGTCACATGGAACTGGCAGAGAGTACATATCTGGGCGAGAGTATAAAGGGGAAGTACAAGTCCCTGAGAAGAGTGGTGCTGGTGGTGGACATCGCCCTAAGACTCCAAGAAGAAGGTGAACCTCGGAGTCTACCTGCCCCCTTCCCACATCCGTTGCTAGCTGTAGGCAAGCTGAATTCTAATTCTAATGTGTAGGTAGCATTTCATTATTTTCTTAGCTTTACCTTTTTGAGAGTCTGTCAACCAGGCTGGAGTGCAGTGGCAATTATAGCTCACTGCAACCTCGAATTCATGGGCCCAAGTGATCCTCTTGCCTTGGCCTCTCAAAGTGCTAGGATTACAGGTGTGAGCCACTGCACCTGGCCCTATTTTAACTCTTTATTTTATTAGGAAAAGAAGGGAAAATATATCGAAGGGGATGTATACCAAGAATAATTAAATTGAGTATTTACCAAGTAATTTTGTATATTTTACCTCACAGCTGCTCTATGGGGTAATTACTACTGTCACCATCTAGTATTTGATGAAATATATTTGGAGAGGACCAGAAACAGGCCTTATGTCTCAAATCTAGCAAAAGACAGTCACATCCCCTACTCAAATGTGCCAGCCCCTAGTGTGCATGCTTCTTGGTCTTGCCACACTGCCCCTATAGTAGGTTGGGGTTTGTGGTCCTGATGGAGCCTCCAGTTTGGGGTGGGCTCTGAGAACGTTGAACCCAGGCCGGGATTGCAGCCTAGTTCAGGGCCAGAGAGCTTCACTGGGCCACTGGGGAAACAGGAGAGGGCTGGGAAGCTCTTGTGTTCTTTGAGCCAGGGAAGTGAACAGCTTCCCTGCTGAGTGGGATAGCTATGAATCGAGGTGCCCACAGCACCTGCCAGACTGCGGAGCACGCTGGAGACTAAAAGCCTGACTGACATTGTGTTCAAGAGACCCCCCGGGCCACCTGTGCTAAAAGTGCTTTCAACCACAGGATTTGCTCTATGGGTTTTTATTAATAAAACTTTAGAGCACTGCATGGGTGTTAGCTATGTAACTTTCACTGAGTTTGTGTGGGAATTGTATAGCTCAATCACCAAGCAAGTCATCCTTGCGTTCTTTCTGTGTATGTGTGTGTAGTGGTGCTGGTTGGGGGTACTGATGGGGTACAGATTTAACTTAACGTCATTGTGAATATTTTTAGAGACTTTTTGAATACTCTGTAATTGTACTATCTATACTTTGGGCCTAGTGTTACTGTTCAGTTGACAAAATACTCACTGCTAATTACAATAAACAAAGGATTTTATTTCTCTGGGAGAGAAAAAATGATCTCTGCTTGAAGCAGACCAAATTACCTACTTGGAATAAAAAAAAAAATGCCTATGACAGGCACACCCAAGACAATTTTTTATCACAATTACATCTGTATAGCTTGAAAACAAGGAAGCCTCTCTTTACACCTTCTGTCTGAATGTGGTGGCAGAGAGATTAGAGGTGTTTTGTGTGTAAAGTTTAAACTGAAGCCTGGATTTTGTGTGGCTAAATAGCAATGCTTACTCCAGCACTGTTCTCGTCTGGTTTTAGTGTGTAGACAGACACCTGGGGACTTTTCCATGAGCTAGCAAGAAAGGAGGTAGGATTTGCAGCCTCCCATTTCACAGATAGAGAGGGGATAGGGAAGAGGAGAGAGAAAGCACAGACCACCCTGTGGAATGTTAGCTCTGCCATGTACTGTGTGGCCTGAGGCATGTTCCCTTATCTCTCTGAGCCTCAAATGCAAAATGAAAAGAACATTAGCTGTTGTGAGTAGATGGAAATCATTTAGCACAGCGTTTACACAGGAGTGTTTATGCAGTGTTGGCTATTATTTTTAAGATGTGCTCAATAAATATGGGGTGAATGAATGAAGAATATTTGTTCCAATCACAAGATGCTTCAGGCAGCCTTTTCAATTTTAAGTTACACCAGGAAGAAAGCCTAATCAAGTGCCAGCCTACCCCAGGAACCTTGTAACTTCTGATTGTCTCCAACAAGGACGGCGCTAATCTTCCTGTTTAGCTGTGGGCATCTGTACTCTGCAGCGACAGCAGCCAGCTCTTACTGGAGCGGGAAGGGCCAACATGGTAGGGCCTAAGGGGGCTGGGAAGTGCTGCCACAGCTATATATAGCTGATGCTTATGGAACTCTTGCCACGTGCCAGCATTTTATGCATGGAACGACAACCCCACCACTAGGCACGATTATTATCCCCATTTTACAGATGATTAACTTGGGACAAAGAGTTTCCACTAGGAAGTCTCTTGAAGTCCCACAGCTTTGTAAGTGACAAAACTGGGACGTGAAATCAGCCCCCTCATTCTGGCTCCAGGATTTCCCCTGGGCCTCTGCCCTGTTGCCTCTCCAGAGCCCATAAAGCTGAGTGTGCCCTGAATACAATTTGTAAGTTCAGATGCATATTGGGAACAGGGCATCGGTTCTCTGATCCACAGAAGCCCTGCTGAGAGAGGTACTCAGGGAAGACAAGCCAACTAGCTTGGGTGAAATCTCTCCTGCATGCACACACACCTGTTTATGGGTAGTCTTAAACATTTCATGGGGCTTAGACAGGCAGGTGAGAAATAGCAGGAAGACCACTGGGGAACACTGTGTAACAAAATTAAGGAATTTTGAAGACAGGTGAAGAAATGAATATCCAAATGCGTTGCACTTGCTGGAAGGGATCACACAGAGTCATCTGATTTTCATTTAACCTTAGACATTTTTTAGGCTTGCCTGTCTGGGCTGAAGTTAAAGTCACGGTCCTCCCTAGTGTGTCCCCTTCACTTAGGAGCTCTCTCTCTGCTTCCGGCGAGGGCAGCTGACAGTTGCAGAGGTGATAATGGGTAGTCAGACTCCAGAATGTGCCCTGGGTCTACACCTGCCTACCTTGCCTCTCTAGGGAGTACAGAACTGTGTAAATCAGCCATGAGAAGGGCTTAGCAATTAAGGAAGCTGACACCTGGGTGATTGCTCCATCCCCAGTGGTTTCCAGACCTTTTTGAGCTGGTATCTCTATGCTAAATCAAAATCTTACCCAGACACCCAGTGTGTGAGGGTCTGGTGGAAAACAGGGAGTCTTGGAGCCCTGCCCCCTCTATGGTGATGAAATCCTGGGGGCAGAGAAAAGTGGGTTGAAAGTCCCAGTAGGCAGCTGTCACAGTTTCCCTTCATAATTCAGAAAACGAGCTTGGTCCTATTCTACCTCCATTCTTCTCTTCTGGGTGCCTGTAATCCACTGGTTACAAACAGGCATAGCTAGAGCACAGGCAGGATTGAAAGGTGTTTCTAAGGGGCCAGATTTAACATTCTACTCCAATCTTTCCTAATAAATGAGGGCTGCTCGTGGTGAAAAGTGTTTGAAAGGTAGAATAGTTTAGAGGTTGAGAGTATGAATTTTGCAGTCAGCTCAGCCACTTATTAGTTGTGTGACTCTGGGCAAGATTCTTAGTCTTTCTGTGCCTCAGTTTCTCATCTGTAAAATGGGAATGAGATAATAGCAAAGTATCTCATTGGGTGGTTGTGAGACTTCAATAGATTAATCTATGTGGCACACCTAGAACAGTTCCTGGCACATGGTAAGTACTGAATAAATCATCTTTTCTCTCCTCCCATAAGTGAATTTCACGACACACTAAGGTATACATGACAGACTTTCTGAAAAGCAGCTATTTTTTTTTTTGAGGGGAAGAAGAGCAAACCAGCATTGGAAGGAAGAGAAAGGAATTTCTTGAAAGGCAGAAAAGCCACAGAAAAAAGAGCCCATAGTATGTGGAAGACATGACTGACCACTCACCACCAGATCTTCAGCAATCTAAGAAATGGGGCTGTATCTTGCATGAACCTAAGGGAAGAAAGACTGGCTGGAATTTTGTATAACAGTTTTGCTTTATGAACCAGCACTATCTTACCCAACCATTTTGCTGTAAGTTGTTTTCTTTCTTTTTCTTTTGGAGTTGGACTCCTTTTTATTAGGTGAGATGCTGAGATGTTCGGGGCCCGTGGCCCTGCTCCAGGTGCTAGGCTGGAAACGCATCACGTGTTCTGGCCAGAAGACTTCCTGAGGGGTTGAAGAAGGCTGAGGGGCAGAGATGCCAGGTTACTCTGGAAATCACTTGCCTACTAAATATAGTGGATGATTATGCAGTTAATCTGTTGATTGTTTCCTAATCACAGTTCACCGGAGGCCTTAACCTTTAGAATTCTTAACAGCAGGGGGCTGGAAAAGCTGTCCTGGTATCCTCTTACAACAAACATCTTCGAATAGTAATTAAGGCAACGTATTGTTACCTTGGTTACACAGAACCATCCCCAGAGCGTGACTGCATGATGTCCAGAGCCAGGGGTGTCAGGGACTAACCTGACCTCAGGTGAGCTGAGGCAGGACATGAGTGGGCCCGGGAATCTGAAGGCTAAGGCTGGGCCTACTACTGATATAAGGGAGCATAGTTAGGGGGCCCTATTAATTCTCCAGTTTCTTTGGAAGCTGAGAGCAACAAAAGCTGAGTCCAACATGAATGTTAACAGGATCTAGTGTTGGAAACAAAGGAAATGATGGACTTATATAATCAAAGGATACAAGAAATCACACATAGGGCAATTATAAGACATATATAGGACAGGACATCATAGAAATAAGCATTATTAAGGGAGTGATAATATTGTAAGGAAGATATGATGTTCCGAGACATATTTCTCTCTTGTCCCTCAGAATTTTGACTTTTGACAGCACTTTGATTCTAGAGTCTGGGTCCAAATCGTTTAGTTTGGTGAGGGTGCCTGGTGGCATGGGGAAGAAGTGCTGCAGCTGGAAGGATGATTTTGTTGATACTGACTCTGGTGGTTATCTTGGCTTTTGGCTTGCAGAGGGAGAAGCCTAGGGTCAAGATCACTATATTAGTCCAGTTTTGCATTGCTGGAAAGAAATACCTGAGACTGGGTAATTTATAAGAAAAGAGATTTAATTGGCTCACGGTTTTGCAGGCTGTACAGGAAGCCTGATGCTGGCATCTGCTCAGCTTCTGGAAAGGCCTCAGGAAGCTTACAATCACGGTGGAAGGCAAAGGGGGAGTGGCTACAGCACTCATACGGCAAAAGTGGGAGCAAGAGAGGGGGAGGTGCCACACACTTTTAAATGGTCAGATCTCAGGAGAACTCACGATTGCAAAGACAGCACCAAGAGGATGGTGCCCAACCATTTATGAGAAATCCACTTACTGCCACCAGGCCCCACCTGTAACATTGGAGATTACATTTCAACATGAGATTTGGGCAAGGACACACATCCAAATTAAATCAATCACATGAGTCAGTAGTGGATTCCAGAGTAATAAAAGGATAAAGAGATGCTGGCTGTCTAGAAAAAGCAGAAAGAAGTCCAAAAGGACTTCTGTCTCTAACCCCCAAAATTTCGGAGGGAGAGCAGGATAATTTGAAAGGAGCTCAAAGCTGCTCTGAAGCTCCTCTGAAATCACCTAGTTTGTAATTTTTTAAATCTAACAAATATTTATTGAGGTTCCAGGCACTATTTTGAGTTTGAAGGATGAGGAGTAGGGAAATGAGAGTAAATCAACATAATTCTCTGACCATAGTTTAAACTGAATGACCAGTATAGTTGATGTAAACACAAAGAACACAAGGTGGTAACGGGGAAGTCGGGCTTATTTGGAAATTATCCAGCCTCATGTTCTCAACTTGGAGCACTGGGGTTGAGTCCTCCTTCTAAATTCCATTGTGGCCTATGGTCCATGTTGGTGTGTTCAGTTTGATAGAGGCTGTTATGAAGCCTTATCTACCCTACTTAGTATGGGAAATTCTACCCAGGTCTGGGCGACTTTAATATTTGTAACAACTTACTGTTTTGCAAAACTTGTCTTTCACTTCAGAGAGGCTATCCCTATGTACTCCTAGCCATTAGGTTTCCCAAAGCTTTACATCATGGCACTGATTTTTGGCCATAGTACCTGAAAAAATGAACTCATCCACATCTTTATTCTTGTCCCTTTGGGGAAAGAGAACTAGAAAAGTGCAGAAGGGCCATCAGAAGACCAGCTGCCCATTTAGTCCTTCTTCGTGTTTGCTTTTGAGGAAAGGCAGCCAGTCCAGATAATTAGAGTCAGAATTCTGATGAAGGATTTGTTCAAAGTTCAGTCACAGTCTGGGATGGAGAACTCTGCATGCCCACTTCCCTTGTTAATAGCTTTGCTGACCTTCTCCAAAGAAAAGTCATTAGAATGTTGAGTTATGATCTGTTTCTTATAAAATCTCACCAGTCACCCATTTATAGCCCTGTATTTCAACCAATTCTAATTACCTTTTAGAATACACTTCTCCCAGCCCTTGAAGAATATTGTAAACCCTGAACCATGCAATCAAGCATACTTCTTGGTTAGAAAAGCTGATTGTGACCTAATATACACACAAATCTCCACAAACACCCCCTCCCTTTTCCCAAGAGCCACATAATCATCTATAGAGCTCTCCAGGGCTCCAGAGAGCTGGCGTCATTGGTTATTTAATGTTGGAAGAGGACATTTCATGGAGAATGTTTCGTGTCAGAAAACAAATGAGGAAGAGCAAAACACTCTTGTGTCTCTTGCCATCATTTTCTGCATCTCCCTGGGGAAGCCCTCTCCTTCCTTCCCATTACTGAGCATTGTCTGAAGTTAGTGGCCATCTTCTTCCTCCACCTCTGGAGAGTGAGGTGGATCAGATCAGAGTCCATGGGGGAACTTGAGTTATGGGGTTCTTGCATCAGTTTTGCTTTGTTCCTACAAAATAGTCACAGACTTAAAAAGCTATCTCTGTTGCCTTATAAAGTCAAGAGCTCCTTGATACATCTTGAACTTGGCTGTGTCTAGTGGATTTCTCTCTACTAACCCTCTGTTATATATTAGTCTCTATCACTTGAGACAATTCAAATGACTCAAAGATTTTTAGAGGTCTCTGTATTTTTTTAAAAACCCTTTGAATAGGACTAAAATCACTAGCACTGCTGAGAGGAAACATTTTTATAGACTTTCTAAATCTCTCCACTGCTGAGAAGAATTTAAAAAAAAAGCAGCAGCATTTCTCTTGTCTCTTTATTTCTAATCACTTTTTCCTTCTAACGGGACTGGAGCACCATGAGAAATGTCGGTCTTTTATGGCAAGGACTCATTTGCCCATAACGAACACTGAGTGCAAAAGCAAATTAAAAAAAAAACAACCCTATGCTTAGAGAGACCATTAGGAACGATTTGACATTTATTGAAGAACAGATGGTGATTAAAAACATAAAAGCTAGATTGCCTTGCTAGAAACAAAGGGTAGTTCTACTGAGGAAGTCTAACGTTTCAATTAAAACACCTCTCAGTGTCAATTAAATCATATGAAGATAAGCCTGAAAATGGTTTCTAGCTGCACTATAATCAATAGTGCAGTTAAAATCCCCATCAAGAAGCACCCAAGTTTTTAGTTTGACAGTTTGCTAAAAGATTAGCCAGAGCTTCAAGAAACCATTTCCTTCAGTGTAGGGTTCAAAAGGTAAACATTTAACCAGGAGTGCTTCATATGTATTAAACAGATTTATTTCCACGATGAGAAGAAAGCCTCACTGCCTTTGCTTTGTTTCAAATCTCATCCACTTTTCAGTATGGATTAGGCATTAGTGAGGGGTGGAAAAATAACCCCATTATTTCCACAACAAGGATCTTGTTTTAATGATGCTTATATTCTTTTGGGAAGCAGTGAGTTGGAGTGGAGAGAGAGAGGTGATTTGGTAGTGAGACAGGCCTTGAGTTGAATCGCAGCCTGGTCACTTTTAGCTAGTGTGTTGAATGATCAGAATCTGTTTTCTCATTTGTAAAATTTCCACACAATATTACCTTTCTTGGGTTGCCTGGTACATTCTAGGGACTCAGTGAATGAGCCCCTATCTTTAGCTCTCAATTGGCTGAACCTTGTGACACAATCTATTTTGGCAGATCTTACCAAAACTGAGTTCAGTGGATACTGGTTCTGCTACATGTTTTATGCCAAACAGTTACTGTGTGTTTTGGGTTGAAATGTGTCCCTTCCAAATTCGTATGTTGAAGTCCTAATGCCTAGTACCACAGAATGTGATTTTCTTTGGAAATAGGGTTGTTGCAGGTGCATTACTCCAGTTAAGACGAGGTCTTACTGGAGTAGAGAAAGCCCCTAATCCAGTATAAGTGGTGTCCTTATTATAAAGGAAATGTGGAGATAGACACCCACACAGGGAGAACACCATATGGACATGAGGCAGAGATCAGGGGGAATCTACAAGCCAAAGAAGGCCAAAGATTGCCAGCAAACCCCCAGAAGCTGGGGAAGGCAGGAAAACAGATTCTCCCTTACAGTCAGAAGGAACCAACCCTCCTGACACCTTGATCTTGGTCTTCCAGCCTCCAAAGCTGGGAGACAATAAATTTCTGTTGTTTAAACCACCCTGTTTGTGGTGCTTTGTTACAGTGGTCCTAGCAAACTAATACATGATGTCAAATACATTTGGTAAAAATTGGTACAGCACCCTGCTTTTGAAGATTTGTAATGAAACACTTTACCAAATTCAAGTCTCTGAGAAATCATACTAATAAGAATTATCTCCATCTTTATTCAGTGTTTCCCAAACATTTGATCATGGAAGACTTTTCTCCCCTGAATAAATACCGACTTGCTTACTTTGGGAAAAAATACTCTGATACGTTTTGCCTTTAAGCCTACCTCCACCTCAGCCCCCAAGGCTTCTGCTTCAGCTCTGGCTCTCTCGCCAGCTGCAACAGCCACTTAACCATGTGCTCAGCACCATTGCAGAGTGAATGGTGATCGTTGTCCTTTGCTCACTTTGTCGACAACCTTCCCTGGTGCTTTTTCCCCCTTTCCCCATTTCTGCTGTCCAGGTGTGAGGTGTTGCTTGAGAAAGTCATGAAACCCAGTCAAGTTCCATGGTAGTCCAATGCAGTGCTTTTTGAGCTGAGTCTCCACTGCTGCAGCTGCTGCTGAGTCCTTACATTTTTGTGTTTCTCTATTCATCACTTGGCGTGTGGCCTACTGTGAGCCAGTTCTCTTGCTAGTGATTGGGAAGGTAGGTGAGGAGGAACAGGCACGAGGCATCCCTTCTCTCAACTGTTGATGGCCTTGCAGAGGAGATAACCTAATAGTGTGAGAGAAAAGCATTAACAAAAATACCTTCATGTTGAAACAGAAAGGGGAATAAAGGGTGAACAAGAGTATGCTAGCCAGACAAAGGTAGGAGATTGTATTTCAGGCAGAAGAAATAGCACATGTATTCAGGATATTTCAAGTCCTGGTCAGATGTGAGGTTACAAGTTTGGGAAGAATAGGATATGAAGCTAGGAAGGAGACAGGGATATAAGCACTACAGGCTAAAGTACTTGCCTTTTATCTGGGAGGGAATGGGGAGTCATTGATTACTGCATAGAGATGAGATTTTCATTTATGAAAGGTCATGATGGGATTGTAAATGATATTAATTCTCCTTGTCCTTTTTGGTGGGTTCAAAATTGTCATTCAACTTTTGTTTTTGAAAATATTACATAAATGTTGTGTAATTATATTTTTATTAAAAAATTAAAAATCTAGACATATATGGAGAAATTTTGGGCTTTTCTTATTACTCTCCCCATCAACTTACATCCCCTCCCAATAGGTATGGTTTATTGTTCAGTCCCTCCTTGATCTTTCTATGCATCTGTGGGTATGTATACACGGACACACACACATACATGCTTGCATATACACACACGTATACACACATTTGTATACACACATTGTGATTCAAATTTGTTAATTAAAAAACACAAATACAATCGTGCTCTGTCTGTCTTTGGTGATATTTTTCACAATAACAATGTTCTGGAAGCCTTTCACATATGGGTATCTTATTCTTTATAAAGGTTTCATAGTATTCCATAGAATGGATGAAACAGTTTATTTTAGCCACTCCCTCCTTAAATAAAAGTGTTATTATAAGAATTACTTCAAAGCTATTTTGTCTATACATTTTTATGCCCGTATACAAATATTTCTTTAAGATTTCTAGAAGTATATTGTTTGATCAAAGAGTACAGCGTTTAAAATGTTGAAAATGTAGTCAAAAATGACTTCTAAAATAGACTCAGTGATTTACTCTTGTGCTTGTTTTTCAAAGAATGAAATTATCAATATTTTAAATTTCTTTGAATTTGTTGGGCTTAAATTTTAAAAATATTCTTTTTCCTTATTTTAAATGAGGTTGAGAATCTTTCCTGTGAACATTGCCTATTTTTATTTATTATTGTAAATTGCCAGTTCTTATCACTTCTCTATTTCTAAAATTGAGACTTTCATATTTATCTCATTAACTTGTAGAAGTTTGTTATATAATCCGAATGGTAAATACTCTGTCATTTTAATAATTAATATTTAATAATTTCTTTCAATATGACACTTTTCTTTTGACTTTATTTTGACTTTTACTATTAGAAAATTTAAAATTTATATAAAGTAAATCTGACAGTTTCTTTTATGATTTCTAGGTATTGCCTCCTGCTTAGGAAAGAATTTCCTAGACTAGAATAATTTCAAAATTATATATATTTTTTTGCTTTTATAGTTTCTAGAACATAAAAGAGTTTGTTTTTGCACATAGTGTGATATTGGAAACTAAGTTTTTTTCCCCAAAAGCCTAAATGGCCCAACACTATTTATTGAATAATAAACTTTATAACCAGAAAAATATATTTCAAAGAGATATCTCAATTTAGTGTCACTGTACAAATTGGACTGGAAGGGATCAAGGAAAACAGTTGGGAGATGGACAGGAATGCTACCTTCCTTGTTAAAGCATACTCCAGGGTTTGTTACTAAAAAGAAAGCTTTCAGGTCAGGAAAGCTAACAGCCTAAACTAAGGAACTGGCTTTGGCAGCTGTAAAGGTGACTTAGAAAAGAGGCTATAAAATTGAAAGACCTTGAGGAATAGAATAAATAAGGGTTTGTAATTGATCGAGAGACAGGGAGGAATCTTGTGTGATTCTGAGGTTTCCAGCATTGGTAATAAGTACTAAGGAATTTCCTGGGAAAGAGAGTAGATTGAACACACTGAAATATGCTTCCCAACCTAAATTCATAGAAATGCTAGGCAAGACAGTTAAAAACTTTAAAAAGTCACACCTCAAAGCAAGAAGGGAGTTCTCCAATGCTAAAAACAAAAGGGGAACCCAATGTAATGAGTAGGAGACAAAGTTAACTTGCTCAAGAGAGGCCTGAAGTCAACAGAGGCATTAGCAGCTATGTTTTCAACATTACTGTGGGGAGAAAGTTAAATTTATAAGCTCTGGGTCAGGGTAGACTCAGAAATTGGATTCCTCGTATGAGGCTTTGGGCTAGAAATGTGTTTCCCCCTCCCCTCTTTTTTCACAGGGAGGAAAAAAAAACCACTGTCCACTAGACAGAGGTTATAGCCTGAAACAAGCTTCTTCCTCAGACAGGGGTTGGAAATAATCTTACCAGGGCTGGGTCTCAGTTCCAGGACTGTGCCTTGCACAGGTTTGGGGCCCAAATGTGTGCTGCCTGTGTGACACAAGAACTCTGAGGCCATGAACTAACTTAAAAACTGGTCTGGGGCTGGTTAAGCTCATAGTGCTTTGGCAGAGCAACTGTAAAATTGGCCAATTGGAAGACTAAGAAGTAGAAAAATTAGAGCTAGATAGATACGTACAAGAATTCCACATCTAGACACTTAATAGTGCAAGTGCAGAATAGCAATTATAATGAGAAATCCTAAAAGCCAACAAAGAGAAAAATAAAGAGGGTAACTGTAATCTCACAGTAAGAGTGGCAGCATACTTCTCCTCAGCAGCAATGGTTGTCCTAAGGTAGTGGGTATGTTTTCAAAGTTACCATGGCAAATATTTGGATTGCTAGAAATTTATAATGAATCAACCTAACACTTATGTATGTATGTATGTATGTATGTATGTATGTATGTATGTATGTATTTATTCATTCATTCATTCATTCATTTTTTTTCTTTTTTTTTTTGAGATGGTCCGCCAGCCTGGAGTGCAGTGGCATGATCTTACCTCATTGCAACCTCCACCTCCCAGGTTCAAGTGATTCTCCTGCTTCAGCCTCCTGAGTAGCTAAACGTACAGGCACCTGCCACCATGCCTGGCTAATTTTTGTATTTTTAATAGAGAGGGGGTTTCATCATGTTGGCCAGGCTGGCCTCAAACTCCTGACCTCAGGTGATCCGCACGCCTCAGCCTCCCAAAGTGCTGGGATTACAGGTGTGAGCCACTACGCCCAGCTGAATCAATCCAACATTTAAGACTGAGGATATTTTGCACTTCTTGGAAATGTATCATGTGCTTGTTTTACCGATTTGAAACATTAAATAGAAGAGTGAAGGTAAGATAAAAATATTTTAGGCCTACTAGAACATAGAAAATTTACTGCCCTTAGTAATATTAATGGATTGCTATCATCAAAACAATTACTAAATGATAAACTTTAGTTTGAATAAAAAAGTGTATATATATGTATATATATGGGTGTGTGTGTGTATACACATATATACATATATATGAAAAATTAGGTATTATTATTAAAGAAACAAATACAGACCCTTTAACTTTAAATGGGTGAAGGAAAATAAAGAATATGAAGAAAATGTGATTGATTAACAGAAACCAGGAGAAGAGAATAAATGAAGCATAGCAAATAGAAAACACCAGCTATGATGGCAGAAATGAGTTCTAACAGTATGAACAATGAGGCTGACTCTACATATTGACACTGGTTCTATCATGTATGATGAATCCAGGTCAAGCAGACAATGACATAGTCCTGGAGATTCTGCTGTGTGGGGAGGAGGAGGAGGAGGGAGATAAATGTGTCCTAAATTGGTCTAATTCGACTGAAGGGAATAATTTATCCTGCCTGGTTAAGGGAGAGGTGTTTTTCTTCCTCCTGCTAGATGCATGTAGCTCCTTTGGCTCTACCAGCCTCCTTGCAGCCATGAGGGTACCTAGCCTTGGGTGAAGCTGAGAAAGGCAAAGTAGAGAAGTGGAAACTCCTAGGTTCTTGAGGGCATCACTGAGTCATTGATCATGTTGCACCTGGAACCCATCCTATCCCTGGACTTCTGGTTATGAAAATAATGCATTTCCTTATTGTTAAAATAGTAGCAGTTGAGATTGTTTATTGCCCGAAGTTGAAACATTCTAATTGTTGCATCAGGTATTTTAGCAATCAAAACAAAAACAGAGATTAAGCTCACTTATTAAAAGGCAGAATCTTAGGAGTTAAAAAACAAACAAATAACCAACCAAACAACAACAAAAATCCCAAGCAGCAATTTACCAATGTGTGAATGTATGGTTTAGAAGAAATGTCTCTGAAATAAAAGAATATGGAAAGATTAAAATTAAGTGGAGGAAAAAGATATACCGGGCAATTATGAACCAAAAAGAAAGCTAGCATAGCAATATAAATGTCAGACCAAATAGAATTTAAGATTAACAAACTTGGGGAATACACAGAGAAAAATTTTGTACAAATACAAGGAACAATCCACAAAGAACATGAACTTAAGTATATTGCCCCAAATTAAAGCAAAACTGAAAATTGCATGGAGAAACTGACAAACTGTAATAAAATAAAAATAATATAGAATAAAATGCCATTTACAACGTTAATAAAAACTAAAACATACCTAAGGAAAAAACCATAATAAAAATATGTAAGGTCTTAATGGAGAAAATTATCAGGTATTACTGATGGGCTTAAAAGAAGATATGAATAAATTAGAGATATATAATATTCATGGATGGGAAGACTGGACATTAAAGATGAAAAATTTCCCCAAAGTTTGTTTATAAATGCAACTCATTCCCAAACCCCATCAAAATCTCAGTAGAATGTTTTGTGTATCTTGCAAAGTGTTCTTAAAATTCATATGGATAAAAAAGGATGCAAGACAAGCCAAGACAATTTAGAAAAAGAAGAATAATAAGGGGGTATCCACTTTGCCAGGCAGTTACTACAAAGTTATTACATTGCAAACAACATGTGGCTGGTAGAGAAATTTATAGGTAAATCACTAGAATAGCATAGAGACCCCAGAAACTGACTTAGGCATGGAAGTTGGCTTGTTACTGAAATGACATCAAAATCAGTTGGGGGAAAGACATCCTCTAAAATATATGGTGTTGAAACAAATTACTTTCTGCAAGTAAAACAAATGGAAAATAGATTTTTACTTCATACCATACACAAATTTCAGACAAAAATGTGAAAAATGAAACTAAAACTACTGGGAAAATATGTTTAAAAATAGGAAAAATGTGAACTTGAGATAAGGCATTCTTTAAAATGATAAAAAAGCACAATTAATGAAGTAAATGATAGATAAATTTGATTCTATTAAGAAAAGATATTCCATAAACAAGGATTAAAAACAAGCTATGAACTAGAAGATATTTTCTGCTTACATGATGATCAGTGTCTAGAATAAAATAAATCCCTACAAATGGTTAAAAAAAGACAAATAGAAAAGAGAAAAAATTTCAAAAGATATAGAAGACAAATCCTAGTAGAAATATGAATGAACAATAAATATAAGAAATGCAAAAAATTATTTATTTCACTAGTCATCCGGAAAATGCCAACTAAAACAGGGAACAACATTTTCCTTTCTGTTTGTTAAAAAATAAAGTACAACAATGTCCACTATTAGTGTGCATGTGGAAAAAGAGATGTAATAAGCCATTGAAAGAAAAAAATACTGTTCATTCAAACTGCTACTTTATTATTTTTTCCTTTTTCTTGTTTTGTTCACCCCTGCGTACTGGCTCTGGCACCAGATATAGCCCATGGGCAGAGCCTATGAGGTGATTTTTAAATGAATGAATGAATCCTTCCAAAGAAACCAGGTATCATCTCTCCCTCCTTAGCACCTTATCTCCTTTTGTTTGTATCTTTTTATGGGCCCTCCCTTATTTTGCCTTCGCTGGAGTCACTTGTCTTTCTTTACTCTCCATTCTCGTTATTCTAAAATTTTTGAAGGCTGAGACTATTTTATATCTGACTTTCCCATAACTCAAAGCATGCCACCTTGGACATAAAGGGTGCTCAGTAAGTACTGGTTAAATGCAATTCAATTCAAGTAAAAATTATGTAATCTTCACTAGAAACATGTGCTGGCCATGAGACCATTGTTTACCAGTGAACCTACTAGAACTTTCATGTATCAATTTATTTGACTTTACTGCCTATGAATAAAAAAGATATTTTACACTGTCATATATTTTAAACTTTGGAGGGGAAAAAGTGTCATTGGATTATGTACTTCTTTTAGAAAAAATTGTGCTAAGAGCAAATGGGAATTAAGGTCATAATCCATACTCCTGAAAATGTACTAGAATTTCCTTAAAATTGGCTTTGCCGTTCCTCCGACCACCGACGGTCTCTTTGCTTTTTGATTACCAAAGACAACAGGATCAAGGAGTGACTTTGGGGATCCTCGAAAGTGAGTTTTGATTTAATTATGTCTCACTGTATAAACTGCAAATTGATTCACACTGGTAGGAAGAGAGAGGCAGGAAAACAGTAATTGTGTTCCATATTTTCTGCCCTTTTCTTCCTCACATCTCTACCTTCATCTCTGCCTAAACACTGCCTCTCCTTTCCACCCAGCTTTTCTTACTGCTTTTTGCCCTTCTCAGACTGTTCAATTATAACATAGTGCCATTTATTGAAAGTTTCTATCTTAAGCCTGTATCTGTTTTGGCTTTTCCTTATCTGCACACAATTTATCTTTCTCAGGGATGAGGAAAGAGGACACTTGGTGTAGTAAAGACACATATTCTATAAAATACCTCAGAAAAAAGCTATCGCTATTCAATGAGTGTACTCTGGTGGTTTAGGAAATAAAATACTCACCTAGACAAGGGGAAAATTTAGCAACCCAGGATGTCTGGGCATCACTGGGCAGAAATAATTGCTAATTAGTATCCTACTAGCTTGGGAACATTAATTGGCTTCAGGGGATCTGCTTTCTACACTCAAAGTGTATTTTGCTCATTTTAGTTTGCTATATGGGATGAGAGAAGAATGACAATTACTAAAATAGTTTCATCTCAGTAATTCAACCTAATGAAGACTTGTCATTTGAATGATTATTCAGTAGCTGGTTCTTGTTTTTCTGCCAAGTTTTCAGAAAAACAAACTCAGATATTCCTCACTTCTGAAAAAGCACAACTTTCTTTTAAAATAATTGAGAGAGTTTTATTCACAGATACAGGAATGCTCACAGAAGAACTGTCATCCTATATGACTATGTAAGCAGAGAGAAAAGGAAAGACGATATTTCTTGAAACATACAATTTTTATTTCAGAACACACCAAGCAATAATATAAAATAAAGCGCTTCAAATTGCTGTCTTTAATTTTCTCCTAGAAAGAAAATTTGTCATCTATTTTATGATTTATTGAAGCCAAAGGCATATGTGAGAACAAGTTTTATGATTAATTAAATGAAATTACTTGTGCATAATACTCGTAATGATATTATCTTTGAATTAAAATTCACTTGAATAAGACTGATGACATTTTCAATCAGCAGATTAATTAAACTCTTTTGTTAATTACACAGAAGTCAATATGTTTGGATTATCTATCAATCAATATACTGAAGCAACATCCACTTCATTTGCTCTGGAAAACTGCTTTGCTGATATTTTTCCAGTAGCTTTATTTTAGAAGTTGGGTTTCTTTTATTTTCTTTGTATTTTATTTCTTTGTATCAGGGATCTCAATAGTTGGCCGATTTAGATGTGAAAATAATTATTGCAAGTATGTATATATATACACATATATATATATAGTGTGTGTGTGTGTGTGTGTGTATACACACATTTTGCTTCTTTTTTTCATCATTGCAAAAGTCTTTCTTGGGTTCTGATAATTCCTTCAATGATTATTCTTGCAAGTGAATTTCAACATTGCCATGCTAAGATTTTTTTTATTAGTAATTGATGGAACTAGAGCTGATGAAGTCTGCAGCTGCACTGCTCGGCCTGATGCCTGTCTGATTTGAACTGTTATCTGCTGTTCTGCTTCCTACTTGCAAGCAGGGCAATGGCTAAAATGAAATCTTCTATTGTGTTTAACATTCTAAAGGATTGTTAGTTATTTAGATATCTTACCCTTCCTTTGACAATTTATCCCCCCCACCCCAAGTCCCATTTTTAGAGGCTTAATTCCTGATTAATTCATATTTGCCATTGTAGATGGAGGCTGGGGGGAAAAGTGAACAGTGCTTTTTGACACAAAGCCACTGAAAGAGAAATTTTCTTGTCTTGGTATGCATTCGGGTCAGTGATAATTCCCTAGACTGCTAACTTTTTGTTTTGAATGCCTCTGTGCAGTGCAATAAAGCCAAATGGTGTGGTTGGACAATCAATCCCAAACCTCTCCTCCTCCTTCAATTTCTGAGCATTTATTTTCTATATTTTTATTCACTGGGCCAAATTCTCCTTTCAGTCTGGCAAGAGTTTACATGCTACAAATAGCTACCCTTGAATGAGTGGGAGTTTTCTAGGCTCTCATCAGAGAATCCAATTTTGGCCTGTCATTTAGCTCCTGTCGAAGCCTGGCTGAGAAAACTGATATGTGAGAAATGCAGTTTACAGGTGTGCAGTTTCTCATCTACGTGTGCTAAGCTGTATTCAGATCACCAGAAACATCTAAACGTAGTGCTCATTAGCTTAGCCTTTCCCAGTAAAAACTCTTTCATGAATCATGTTTTAGTGTTAAGTCTTTATCTTTTTTAAAAAAAGTCCATTAATACTAGAAACAGTGAAGTGAAGAATATTTTTGTAGCTTCTGTAAAAACCGCTTAAAGATACTGCCCATTATGCTGTTCAATGTTCCTTGTGCAAGAACTCATGCGATGAATTCCTTTAAAAATTTATTCAGGAAAAAGTTTGTCTTTATCAAAGAAGTGAAAATTGTGCTTTTTTCAGAGCAGGGACAGCATACCCTTTATTTTTCTCTTTCTGCATTCGCTGTCAGGAAGCTCCGAATGAAAGTAAATGTTGTGTCATAAGAAGAGAGAATGAGAAATCACAGGCAGGTTCCAAGAGGAGTGTAGCAGTGAATCTTTCTTGGCCTTCTTTATATTTATCTGTTCATTTATTGACTTAATGAACATTTATTAAATGATAGCTGTCCTCCAATCACTATCCCAAATGCTGGATAAAAGAGCATGGTCCTTCCCCTGGATGGGATTATAGCCTGAGAGGGGACAAAATAAATAGACACGTCTTCCAGTGAGAGGAGTGCAAGAATAGATAAATACATGAGGTGCTGCAGGGGGTTGAATAAGGAAGCACTAAGTCCTGCCTGGAGACATCAGAGAAGGTGTCCTTGATGAATCATGCAGAATAAATCCTGAGTGGACAACATCAGAGTGGAGCACAGAAACCAAGGCATATAGGGAGGAGAAGCAAAGTGGCGAGGGTTATAAAATGAGGGTGGAGAGAGGGCAAAACTTGAATGTTAAAGACCTCAGAGCATTGCCTAGGAGTTTGCGATTTATCCTCTGGGGAATAAGGATTAATAAAAGTGTTTCAAGCATGATGGTGGCATGATCGGATTTTCAGTTTAGAAAGCCTTCTGGCCACCTAGAGGAAGACAATTTGGGAAGGGGCCAGGAAAGAACCAGAGCATCCCAGTGGGAGGCTGGTGGAAAAGTACAGGAGTGACTACACTAAGGCTGGGGTACGGGAGGGAAGAGAAGTGAAGTAGAGAGAGGAATGGAATCAGAATTAGTAAAATTTGGAATCCAATTAATGTTGGACATGAGAGGAGGGAGTGGAAAGGGTGACAACCCAAGTTTCTGGCTTAGAAGGTTGGATCATGATGAAAGGAGAGAATATGGAAAGAGAAACAGGTGTGACTGTGTGGGTTGAGAGATGATGCATTAAATTTTGGTTGTGTGGAGATGAGGTGCCTGAGAACTAGGTGGATGGAAGATGCTTTGCAAGCAGCTAGATATAAGGGTCTGGACCTCAGGAGAAAAATCAGAACTGAAGCTATAGATCTGGGAGTCATTTCTGCGTGGGTGGAGGTGAATCCCTTGAGAAGAGTAGGAAGTGGGAGTAAAGAACAGGGCTGTGGATATGGAGGTGACACTCTTTAAGGGATGGGCGGAAATACAGGGGACCTTCGGAGATCCTCAGGAGGCATGGGTAGAGAGGACAAGAGAGACCCAGGAAAAATGGTGTTGGCCTGATCATCCTAATGCCTTTGTGGAGAGTCTATGAGATTAACCCATAGGTGTCTCAAACTCAGTATGTTGAAGGCTGAGTTCAACATATTGAGTTTGAGAATAGTCTGTGGTAGACAGGAAGGGATGATTTAGGTGGATGATCCTACTCTTCCCCATGTCACCTTCTGATCTCCCTTTGAAGTGGAAATCCACTTATATTCCAATTCAGACACCAAGGGACCACCTTTGAGTCCTCATAAGCAGCCACCAAGCCTTACAAGGACAATCCAATTTCTTATTAAGCCCTGCCCTTTTTTTCCATGCCACTTTCTTTGGGCATGGGTTTTGGCAGTAGCCCACAAGGATCCTTGACTCCTGTCTTGCTCTCAAAACCAAATTTACTCATATCATCTCCATGCTAAAAATCATCCAGTAAATTCCTATTTCCTGCCAGACAAAGTCCAAAGCCTTAGCTTGATATACAAAGCTATTTAAACAGTAAAGTGTCAGGCAGCCATTTTGAGGCAGCCATTTTGGTATCATTGTTTTGCAAAGTATAAAGAAAGCAATGTCACCCTTTCCTCATTCCTCAGCTTCACTCCATTGCTGAGCCTTCCTTCATTCCTTCTGCTTAACCTTTTTCAGGCTAGGGATTACAATGAGACTCCACCAATCAAAGGTCAGGGGCAGAAAACAACACAGTGTTTTGTTGAATTGTGAAGTCTACTACCACAGATGTCTCTTTGGCTAATTTCCTGACACTGAACTGGAGTATTTTTTCTTTCATTTCCAGGCATTCACACATGCTATTTCTTTTGCCTGGGATGATTTCCCATTCTTCATTTTTGATAGGTTTATACAAGAAATAACATAAATGTAGTGAATTCTGAACAATGGTAACAGTTTGTTCAGGTTATAGTTAGCCTAGATGTTGTTTTTCTCCTCTGCCCCCTCCTATCCAAGCCAGCATTTATAAAATACTTCCCATTGTCACAATGCAGTTCAAAGAGACAGATTAGAACAAAGAAAGAAAAGTCACTTCTGAATGACTATTAGAGGCAGCCTCTATTTGTAGAGACAGTGCACTTTAGAGGAAACCAAATCTCCTCAGAAATAAGTTTGATGACTTAAAGATAAATTTTGAACAGTTGTTGACCGAGAAACTAAAAATTCCCTATCATTTGAATGAAAGCCCTGATGTAAGAAAGCATCCTTTGCAGAGTACAGTGGCATCAGAGGTAGAATTTTGTAAAGCAAAGAAGAGGAACAGCAAATAAAGTAGATTCAGGACAAAGAAAGAGAAAGAATTTGCACAGTATCTGTAAAGGAACCTTTCTTTTAGTAACACCTGGCTAAAAGTTTCACCAATTCGGAGGTGAGGAAGAATGAGTATTTTACTGTATGTTTTCATGCCTAAGTGAACTGTTTAATAGTCTATATGCAGTCAATTCCAAAATAAGCATTAATTTAGTCACTCTCAGCAGGTGAAACAAAAATTATAAACCTAAAACCCTTGTCTAAAATTAAAGCAATTCTAAGTCATAATGGCATAATGGTGTTTGACAAGCCCAGGAAGAAAAGGAATTCTGTATGTCAAGTGCTTTGAATTTTGAAAGTGCTTTGTTGATGAGATAAGGATATTTACATTCTGTGGCCACAGCAACAGAGCCTGAAAGCGCACAGTTAAGAGAACAGACAGGAGGGGGAAGGGCAGTATCTAAATTTAAATTTACACAGGCTTTGTCTGTTATTAAGTTTATTGGAAAAGAGCTAGAAGCTTCTGGACAGACTCAGTAGCTATAATTTTTTTTTGCAGAGATATTCATTTAATGTTAACTAAATATTGCAGTTTAATATTCATAGACTGTAACCTTCTACTGCCACATGTACAAAACATTCCATTATTTACTTAAAGCATATTTGTTTTGTAGAACATGGAATTTGTTTACTTAATTTGTAAAGAAGGTAATAACCCTGCGCTAATCTATATAAAAGTGATTCTCACATTAGTTGGAAAATCCTGCTATTTCTGGACCTTTTTTTTCTCTGCAGGTTGCAAATAAACACGTCTTTAGCATATTCAAATCTAAACACAACATGAGGATTTGTTTCTGTGACATGATAACTTTAATTTGTTGAGCACTTACTGTGTGCCAGGAACTATTGTGCATGATACCTGCCATTTCCTAATCGCCCTCCATGAGTCAGAGTTCAGCTGGGGAAACAGCCATTGACTGGTTTGGGTGGAGGGGTTTATTAAGCAGTACACTGGAGCTGGCTTGCGTGGGTTACTAACACTCATGGGCCTTTTTTCCTAACTCTGTGTTCAGGGATTTAATGTTGGTGAGCTTGAAAGGAGGGAGTATTTATACCACAAAATCAGCAAAGGCTACAAATCAGGCTTTCTCTGGAGAGCACGTTTGTTATATATCCCTGCAAGGAGCCAGGAAAGTGAAAGTCTGGAAGAGGATGTTGGAGGGTCAGAGATCCCATTAGTTCTTCTGAAGCACTGGTTCAGGTGGGCAATGCAGAGCTTGCAGAGAAATCAGAAAAGGCAAACTCATCCACTTGCCAACGATGCATTGCAAAGGGGAAGTTCTTGGAGAGGACCATGGGAAGCTGCTACCCTCTGGGTGTGCAGCCAAGCATCTGGTGGTGGGCTTGGTCAGCAGGGTCAGCAGTCAGGAAGACAAACTAGACATGGAGCAGAGGAAAGTCAGTGTCAGCTGGGATCCACCAGACTCTGTCACTCCATCACCATTATCTGACTGCCCTTCCCCTCTCAACTGCTTCATTTCTGCCTCCCAAATGTTATGCAGATTCTTTTTTTGGCCAATCCTATATTGAATCATATAGGAAACAGGTGTCTGAAAACATAGATCTCAGCCTAATCAAGTTGACATAGCATAATCCAATACATATCCTAATAGTGCAATAAAACAGATATTACTTCCTCATTTTTCAGAAAAGAAACCCAAAATCTAGCAAGGTAACTTGTTTGAAGATACGCAATACTTCACTAGGTCTATTTGAGTCCAGAACTTGTCTTCCCTTAACTACTACAGAATACTGGGAGTCTTGCTGTTTTTTTTTTTTTAATAATGACTCAAATAAAATAATCCCATTCCAAAAGTGCTTTAGGTAAGCACTTGAGATGGAGGAACCCATTTGACAATTATAGTCAACATTCTAGTGCACTGAATGGTCAGATCAAGTGAGCATTTTTGCAAATTTATCTTAAGTAGGCTTAGTTCAGTTTATGTATGCTATGATTTACCCTTAACTTCTGAGGTACAAAGAGAAATGACAGGATAGGATTTTTGCCCACAAGGAGCACACAGTCTGTTTGGAAAAATAGACATATAAATACTTTTGGCACCAGACCTTTTTAATTTTTTAATTTTTATTCTTTAGAGATAGGGGTCTCACTATGTTATCTAGGCTGGTCTTGAACTCCTGGCCACAAGTGATCTTCCTACCTCAGCCTCCCAAAGTGCTGGGATTACAACAGGCACATGCCACCCAGGCCCAGACCCTAGAATGTGCCTTTCCAGGTTTGCTCAGCTCTACCTGCCTGCCAGGCCTGGGATGGTTGATCCCTGGAGACCCTGCCCTCTGCAGCCACAGTCCGACTCCTATCACCACTGTCTGGGCTTCAGCATGGGCTCTGTATTGTCTGCTGAAGTCGGGGGCCTCAGGGCTTCTTGGTTCAGATCTGACTTGACTGAGCTCCAGGTGTGGGCAGGGGAGCTGTGAATTCCCCACCACTTCTGATTCTCAGAGGAAGCACCACATTGTTGGCTGTGGGTCTGGTTTCTCCAGCAGCTTCCAGGAAGCCCTGACTGTCATAACTCAGAAGTGGTTCTGGGAGTTGACACTTGGTGACCTTTGATCAATGATAAACAGGAGTGGAGGATGCTGGCAGATAAATAAATCATGCCTTCCTGTCTACCACAGACTATTCTGAGGTGCAGTGGTAGCATAGAGCTGTCTAGGAGTGGGGGTCAAGTGATTGAACAACTGTGTTTTCTAGGAAGGTGTAGCCAGTTGAGTAAATTACCGCTGTGTTTATGTCTGCCTCCTTCCCTTCCTCACTTTCCTTCTCCCTTCATTGTTGTGACAGTGGGATTCTGCCTCCTCTAAAGCCTTGGACTCTAATCTTTGCCTCAGGCTCTGGTCTCTAGGGAACCCAGGGAAAGATAATTACCTAAAAGTAAATAAATGCTAAATAAATGCTAACAGTGGCATGTATAAAATACTATTGGGGATGGTTGCTAAAAAGTATAGTTCTTGACTTCTATTTTGAAGCTTGGCTTATGTTTCATTGTTTACAGCCCAAGCCTTTGATATTTAGCTCATTAACTAAATTCTTAAATTAATCCTTAAGTGTTCACATGCCATGACGTGACAATATATTATAACTGTCAGTTAATATGTTTTCATTTTAAAAGAGATTTCATTAAGCCAAAGGAATGAGTAGTATATGAATTTCATATTGTGCAGTGTGGAATTCATAAGGAGGAGGGATGCTCAAATCATAGCCCATTGATGCTTATCTAATTCATCCCAATATGACAATCTTATGGGTCAGACTTGCACAGTAGACATGACTGTATACTGTAACACTTGTTAAAAATTACATGAATTACCAATATTGGGATGTAAACAACTATACATTTTATTTGATGGAGCTAGTGGGTGCTTTCTTGAGAAAAAATATGCAACTATTCTACATGGCCAGGAAAAGACAAACAAAAAACCTCACATTATCCACAAGATCTGTAGTCTCATTGTCTAGTTCTCATCGTAAAGGCACACTACAATTAGCAGAATATGGAAATATAATAGATACTTTGCATTAATGATTAACGTATTAGGGAAGTTTAAAAAGTATATTTCAAAACTCAGGGATAACATGCATGTGTTCATATTTTTAAATGAGTTTGTCTGGCAACTGCGGAATGGGCAAATTAGCTTCCTTTATTATAAGAGAAGAATTCTCCCAAATTAACTTTGGAGACTAAATCCCAAACTGCAAATAATTGAAAATAAAGGTTAAAAATGAATACGCTGATACAGCAGTCTCTTAGAACAGAATGCATCATCGCTATGCAATTATAGCTGGGTTTACCAAGTAGAAGATTAAAAGAGAAACTGCCAATTACAACATTCTAGTCACAAAGATTTTCAGCAGAACTTTGTGGTAAAAATTAGGACAATGGTAAAATGGTATATTTAACCTGAATCATCTGAGAGTCTTCACAATAATCAGAACATTTTTTTCTGTCAAGATTTTACCTTTTCTTTTCTTGGTTAAAGACAGAATCATCTTGATGGAAAATTAGCAGTCACAGAGCAATGTTCAATTTCAGTAAATTATGGCACAATTCTGGTTCTGTATGTTATGAGGAGCCTTTAATGCCATTGCTGCAGGACAATCAGAGATTTTTTCCAGTTCTCGGTACTTGAATTGCAAAGGAGAATATTAACAAGATAAAATCCTAGGATGGAGAAATCTTTCAACTCTGAAACTCTATGCCTGGAAGAATCATAAGATAGCATTTTCTCGTAAAGTGTCTTTGCTTAAGAAGATCCACAATCCTGATTATTATTCAAACCTAATTTCATCTCACAAAATTTAAGTAAAGGACAATCTTCAAGTTCTGAGGATTATGAAAGATGACAGCATATGGACTTTTGATAAAAAATGTACTAGGGGCAACAGCTGCCCACCAAAAGACGGCTCAGAGAGGGTGTCAGTCAGAATAACGGGGAGGCGAGTGGGAGCAAATCACCATGTCAGACTCGTGGGCTAGAGAGCCATTACTCCTTAAATGCTGGTCAGTTAGCAAATGTTGCTGTACTGTGTAGATGACATGTTATTCTTGGTTAGTTATCTATAGTTTTCATTTAACATTTATGTACTTGAAAAGGCAACTCAAATTACACATTGTCCTGGTTAGGGTTTGGAAACATAGTGTAAGGTTCATTTCTTTCCTTCAACAAATATTTATTGAGGGCCTGCTATTTACTAGGCACTATGCTAGATTCTGGGGCTGTAAAAATGATTGGGTCCTCATCCCTGTTCTTCAGTAGCTTATTGTCCAGTGGGATATTAAAGTTGGAGGTATAGTTAGAGATCATTTAATTTTATAGCTTAAGACTCTTGGGCCCAGAGAGAGCTAGGGATGTGTTAAAGGTGACTTGACTTGTTGGAGACAGAGCTGAGATGATTCAGGTCCTCTGATTTCCAAAACAGAGCTCTTGAGAATTCATTACTCATTCATTTATTTACTCATTCAACACATACCTATTGAGTGCCTGCTCTGAGCCTTTCACCTCCTTCTCTCTTGGGGGTTACACTTCCGCAGGGAAACTAAGCATCAAAATGGTGAAGAAAATACAAATTCCTTAAGCCGTAACTCCGATCTATGAATGATGTCACTTAATTTTTTTTTTTTTTTGAAATGTAGTCTCGTTCTGTCGCCCAGGCTGGAGTGCAGTGGCGCGATCTCGCTCACTGCAAGCTCTGCCTCCCAGGTTCACGCCATTCTCCTGCCTCAGCCTCTCCGAGTAGCTGGGACTACAGGCGCCCGCCACCACGCCCAGCTAATTTTTTTTGTATTTTTAGTAGAGACGGGGTTTCACCGTGGTCTCGATCTCCTGACCTCGTGATCCGCCCGCCTCGGCCTCCCAAAGTGCTGGGATTATAAGCGTGAGCCACTGCGCCCGGCCTTAATTTTTTAATAAGTAAATTTAAACAGTATTGCAAACATCTTCTTGCTGATGGCAGGCCATTTAACATGATCAATTCCAGGTGAATCATGTTCATACCGTTTTTTCACTCTTTCCTTCTTGGTCAGGGTTGGTTTTCAGTTCCCCCTGGAACTTACGGATTGCTGAGGAGGGCTGTTTGGTTCTAGGTCATCATCCGCCAGTGCTGGCAATATCTGCTGGGATGTCTGATCTCCCTCATCCCTGACACCTGTCATTGATTCCCATTGGCATCTGCTAATACCCGTGGACCCCCTCTGGTCTATGTTACCTGGGTTCCTGCCACAAAGCCCCTGGTTTGGGATTCCAGGCTTCTCAGGTCCACTCCTCAGACACTCTCTGTTTTTTTTACAGAAAGAAAAAGGTTTTTAAATTTTTTTTTATTTTAAATTTCATCTTAGAATGGAAAATTTACTTGCCTACTTCCAAATTTGTTGTTTAGGTATACGTATTATGCCTTTTAGTTATCCAAGGCTTTGTCTTTTGACAGTCAAATGCTAGGAATTTTAGACTGCAACTCTAATTCCCTTAAGCCATTGTCATAGAGATGAGTATTGAACTGCTTTGAAACTCAAAAAATAGTTGACACATTTTTCTTTCAACAACCGAACTGAGGGCAGTGGTAAGGGGTAAGGTTCTGTGTTAGTGATTGCTCAAAGCAGTAATACTCATGTATTATGCCTCACTGTTTCCGTGAGTCAGGCATTCAGATGAGGCACAGTGAAGACAAGTTATCTCTGCTCCACCATATCTGGGGCCTCAGCTGGAAATCATCAAAGATGATGGGCCGGAATCATCTTAAAGCTTGGAAATGTGGTTTCTGGAGGTTGCTATTGGCTGGGGGCTAGCCAGGCAGTCAGCTGAAAGATTCTCACATGGCCACTCCATCCAAGTGCTGTGGGCTTTTCCACAACATGATGGCTGAGTTCCAAGAGAAAAATTAACAGAGAGAGGAGAGAGAGAGAAGAGAGAGGGGAAGAAAGAGAGAAAAGAGAGAGAGAGAGATATCCAGATGGAAGCCATATTGCCCTTTATGAGAGACCCCATCAATCATCCAACATTCTTTTGTCAGTTAAGGCAATTGCAAAGGTCCACTGGTGTGTTCAAGGGGAGGTAATATTAACCCTGTGTCTGGATGGGGAGTCTTATTCATGTCACTTTGTGAGCATATGAAATACTATATATATTGGTGTGGCCATCTTTGGAAAATATAATCTGCCAAAGGGATTTGGCAAGAAATATATATCCTACAATATAATTTTGTCACATAAGTGACTGCAACTGATAATCATCATCCATGTGTGCAGATGTGGCCCCGAAGAAGTAAAATGTACATTGATGGAGAATCAAGCTCTCCCTTTCTCTTTCTCCTTGTGTCTTTAATCTCTCTTCTTGGGGTAGAAGACACTTTTCAGTTATTTGTGTCCCACAAAGGAACTGTAGGTCTGCAGTGGACCTGTATCTGCACGGGTCTGCAGCAACTTCAATTCTTGCCTCCTCAGAAGAAAGAATTCAACTGAGGGGCATAAGGCAGAAGGAGAGACCAAGGCAAGTTTTAGAGCAGCAGTGAAAGTTTATTAAAAAGTTTACAGCAGGAATGTAAGGAAGTAAAGTACACTTCGAAGAAGGCCTAGCTTGTGACTTGAGAGATCAAATGCCCCGTTTGACCTTTGACTTGGGGTTTTATATGGTGGCCTGCTTCTGGGGTCTTGCATTACTTCTCCCCTGATTCTTCCCTTGAGGTGGGCTGTCCGCATGCACAGTGGCCTGCTAGCACTTGGGAGGGGAGTATGCACAGTGTGTTTACCGGAGTTGTACACATGTTTGCTGGAGGTGTTCTTCCCTTACCAGTTGAATGCCCCTAGGAGGTCATATACCAGTTAACCTCCACCATTTTGCCTCTTAATGTGCATGCTTGAGCCCACTCTCCCAACTCCTGAGATCTTATCTGGAAGCTGCAGATCACATTTCAGTTCTTTTCTATCAATTGGGAGACTGTCTTTCCCTGGTGCAGGCTGTGAGGAATTATTATTTTAGAGAGACAGTTAGCCACCTGACCATTACCTGATGGTTGCTTGAGATTCCTGGCATGTGTGTGTGGCAGGGGAGCCCTCTCCTGCTCTGTTCATATCTGACTAGTTACCTATTATAACCGGTCTGCCCTAGCACATTTACAAAATAGCTAGGCTTTTCCTCCCTAGCCACTCCTTTTGTTTGTTGCCTGTGATGGCTAATTTTATGTGTTAACTTGAGTGGGCTAAGGGATGCCCGTGTAGCTGGTAAAACATTATTTCTGGGTGTGCCTGTGAGGGTGTATCTGGAAGAGATTAGCATTTGAATGGGTAGACTGAGTAGAGAAGATCATACAGTCCATTGAGGTCAGGCGTCATCCCAGTGTGGGCAGGACCTTACCAATGTGTGCAGGTATCATCCAACCCAGGGAGGGCCTGGATAGAACAGAAAGGCAGAGAAAGGGCACATTCTCTCTCTCTTCCTGAGCTGGGACATCCATCTTCTCCTGCTGTCAGATATCAGCAGCGCTCTTGGTTCTCAGGCCTTTGGACTCAGATTGAATTTCACCACTGACTTTTCTGGTTCTCCAGCTTTCAGTTGGCAGATGGTGGAACTTCCCGGCCTCCACAACCATGTGAGCTAATTTCTATAATGAATCTCCTCCTCATATGTCTCTATATAGCCTATTGATTTTGTTTCTCTGGAGAACCCTGACTAATATATTGCCCTTTCTCTACTTTCCCCAGTGACCGAGTTTGTTTATGCTGAATTTCCCCCAACCCTGTCACCAGGTCCTGCTCATTTTTCCTTCTTTCTTTTCCCATATCAGAATTAAGCAATCTAGCCTTTTGCTGGGGAATTAATTGGAGTTACCATGTCCCTAACTAATAATAATTTGTGTTTTTGCTTTTGCCCATGCATTTTAACAGCTGCCTAATTGAAGTATCTAAAGGGAATAACTAATAGGGAGAAACTTAGGTTTTAAAAGCTGACTGAAGGATTCATTTGGGAATAAGACCAAGCAAGGTAGGTGAAGCTGCTTGATAGCACCTGATGGTACCATGCAGATACCCAGCCGTGTGGCCTGGGCGCAGGGCTGACCTGCTTTCAGGAGCCCTAATTAACAGAAGGAGAATTGCCTTCTTCCCATGCTCGTGGGAAGGGGCTGATCAAGCAGAATTGTGCAGCCCAGTTATTCTCCTCTTTTTAATTATATTTTCTTCAAAAAAAAATACTTTTACTATTTTATTCTGGTTATAAATTAGTGCATGCCTACTCTTAAAAATTAAAACAATTCTTGAATGTATAGAGAAAAAGGAAAAATTATCTGAAATCTTACCACTCCTACTTAACTGTTGTAACATTTTGGTAAACACCCTTTCATATGTTTCTATATGTGTGGGTATCTGCAGCTATACCCATATGTAACTGTGTATAAATAGTACACTATAACAAACCGTTCTGTATCTTATTTTTTTCATCTGATAATAGGTGGTGAGTTTTTTTCATGTGTCAATAAATATAGATCCACACCATCACTTTTATTGACTGCACAATATTCCTCTGTGAGACATACCACAATCTATTTAACTAATCTCTATTGAACAACAATTATGCTGATTACAATTTTTGGTATTACGATCAATGCTCTGAAGAGCTTTCTTTTACATCCATTTTTATGTACTTGTTTAAAGATCTCCTTTGGATAAATTCCCATAGGGGAAAATTACTAAACTTTTTTCTTTTAAAAAGGACAATAGGAAGCCACGAGGAAGAGAAAGCTGAGTTAGCAGCCTAGTTCCAGAGAATTTATGCAACAAAAATGCATAGAGACCTATATTGTGTCAGGAGACTAATCTAGACAGCTTGAGATGCAAAGATAAAATAAATCTTCAAAAAACTCTAGCCTGGTGGGGTAGATAGACCGACTCTTAAACACATAATTACTACACTGAGATCAAATTCCCAATAGAAGTATAAACAAAATACCATGAGAAAGATAAAAGAAGGCAATTAAACCTGGGCAAGAGAGTTGGGAAAATAATTTAACAGAGAAAGCAACCATTGAATTGGTCTGTCATTAAAGAGGTACGTGTATTATTTGTGTGGGTTGCTATAACAAAGTACTGCAGACTGAGTGGCTAAAACAATCAAAATTTATTTTCTCACAGCTCTGGAGGCTGGGAGTTTGAGATCAAGGTGTCAGCAGGATTGGTTCCTTTTGAGGGTCCTGAAGGAAGGATCTGTTCCAGGCATCTCTCCATGGCTTGTAGATGGCCACCTTCATCCTGTGTCTTTACATTGTCTTCCCCCTGTATGTGGCTGTGTTCAAATTTCTTCTTCTTTTAAGGACATCAGTCAAATCAGATTAGGGCTCACCCTAATGACTTCATTTTACCTTTCCTCTAAGACCCTCTCTCCAAATACAGTCACATCCTGAGGTACTGCGGGTTAGGACTTCAACTTACAAATTTTGCAGGGGACACAATGTAGCCCGTATCAGTGAGGGAATGCAGAAATGCTTGTATAAAGACCCAGAGTCAGGCAAGGGTGCTGTGTGATTACGGAAGACCGAGGAAGCATTGTGATCTAGGTGGAAAAGGTCTATGGGCTGGGAATGTGGAAAGGGAATCCTGACGGGAGTTGCATTTGTACTGGGAGGCAGGAGCTTGCAAACAGTCCTAAGGAAGGTTGGCTGATAAATCATGGATAAGTTTAAGTGAAGGAGCGGCGTGGTCAGATTTGTCTTTCATTTAGATGTTGCTGTCAGAACACCAAATGTGGATGAGGATTTGGAGCACCTGGAACAATCATGAGCAGCTGCTGGGATTATAAAATGGAACAATTGTATTGAAAAATAATATGGCAGTTTCTTCAAAAGTTAACCACACACCTAGGATATGATCATGTATTCCTCTCCTAAGTATTTATTTCAAGAGAAATGAAAGCATGTCTATACAATGGTTTGCACATGAATGTTAATAGCAGCTTTATTCATCATTGCCAGAAACTGGAAACAATCCAAACATTCATCAACAGGTGAATAGATAAACACATTTTGGTATGTCCATTCAATACAGTACTGCTTAGCAATAAAAAGGAAGGAACCATTAATAACCCTAACATGGGTAAATCTCAAAATAATTATATTGAGTGAGTGAACCCAAGCCCCAAAACAAGAATATCATACATACTATGTGATTCTATTGATATAAAATTTTACAAGATATGAATTAATCTGGGGATGAAGATTAGGGACAGGTGGGAGGGAGATATTACAAAGGGACATGAGGAAAGTTTGGGGGTGATATAAATGTTCCCCATCTTGATCGAGATGATGTTTTCATAGGTGTATGCATATGTCACACTCATCAAATTGTACACTTTAAGTACAGGCAGTCTATTGTATGTCATTGTATCTCAATTAATTAAAAGCAAACAAAACCAAAATAAACAAGAAAAGAGGTATGTGGGTGGATAAAAAAATAGAGCATAGACTTGTGAAAGAGATACCAATTAGGAGATTATTCCAGAAGGCCAGTAGGGCTTATGAAAGTCTGAATGAGGCTGGGTAGGTGGTGTCCAGTTGACTCTGCTCTTTTTCTGTTGTGGGACTCAAGATTTTAGGAACTGAACACCTGCGGGTTGTAGAAAGGCATTTTATCCCTATGTGACGGGGGAATGCACCAGCTTTCCTTCCTCCTACTCCCTTCTATATGCTAGCAATAATTTTAGGCATTCATAGCAGTGGTGAGTAAAACGGGCAAATATCTGTTGTGCTCATGAGGCTACATTCTAGTGGGAGACAAAAAGTAATATATCAGGTAGGGCTAAGCGCTGTGAAGAAAAAGCAGGGTAAGGGAGTATGTGGTAGATGTGCAGGGGATGTGGAAATTACTTTAGACAGGTGTTTAGAAAAGGCTGCTCTAGGGAGATGACATTGTTCTCAGATCTGCATGAAGTGACAAAGGGATGTTAGTTGAGATCAGGGACAAGTTCCCTTGGCTGAGAGACTGGCAAGTGCAAAGGTCCTGAGGTGGTCATTTAAGTGGCTTGTCAAGAAGAAGGCTGGAGCAGCTGGAAAAGTAGGAAAGGCAACAGCAGAGGCTGGAGTAGGTTCCTGATTTGCCACCCACATGTGCCTAGATGAATCCCCTGGTAATTTATACTGGGCACTTCCTCCTACAACAAAGTTCATGCTAGACTGTTGAAAATGCTAAATACTGTTTGAAATACTGTTCATTTGACTGTAGCTTTGATTCTCTTTCTTATGCCTTCTCTCCTTTTTTTTTTAAAAATAAGATTGGTGTTGATCATGGTATTTGTTGTAATGAGATTTAATTAGCTTTCTAAGGTGTGAAAAGTCTTATAATAGTGTCTTTATTTACCATCTATCTTAATGCTCAGTGGTGAGTGGAACCAAATTAAAACGAATCTCAGTATGACAGAGAAATGGATACTCACAAGTGGTTGACAAATTAAGACCATTGATACATTTCTATTAATATAAATTCTGCCTTTAAAACGGTAGCATTAAGAGGAAGCAACAGACACTGTCAGCCAGCTATTATGAGGTGAGCATTTCTACATGTCTGAATGAATTCTCTTAACGATCTTGTTATTAACACCATTTTGCAGCTATAGAAACCGAGGCTTAGAAGCATCACATGACTTGTCCAAGGTCACACAGCTAGGGAATACCAAAGCTAGGATTTCAAGTCACTTCTGCTGCCTCCTGGTTTGGGGCTTCTGTCACTGCACCCTGTCAGTCTTGAGTGCTGTGCCACAACATCCATAATGCCAGGCTGTCATGGACTGAATAGAGAGACAGTCCTCTTAAGAAAGCAAACAGCTTCCTTGAGAAAAAGCCCCAAGGCTTTATTCTCTTGATCTTCAGACTTACCTATCTGTCTGAATGTTGCAGAGGAGCTTGTGCAACATTCAGAGCTTGTGCCTGTCTTCAGCTACTCCTCCCTTCCGACAAGAATTCTCCAAAGGGACTGGAGGCAGGAGGCTGGGGGAAGTGGCTGGGTCAGCCAGGCGTGATTGAACACTGTTCCAGTATCGAGGCCTGACAAAAATCTGGGGCTGCTGGGCACTCGATTTTTAAAGTAATCCTGTCAGTTCCCTAATAATAGTAATAAATTAACCAAACAGCGGATTCAGTGGTATTTTATGTCCTAAGGGTATTGCTTTCACACTTCAACTTGATAGCATTATTTATCAAGAGATAAATTACAGTTGGGAATGAATGGATTTACTGATGTCAGGGAGACGACAAGTATATTCTGAAGATGTTACCAGTGATGGGCACGTACCTGACAAGCATACTTGAAGATCCCCAAACAAAATGCTTCTCTTCAGAGGCTGAATAACTTTTCACTTTGGATGTAGGTCATTGCAAGGACAGAAGGATTTTTGGTAGTCTAATTAGCTCTCTCCCCAAGTCATTGTCACCTAATAGTATTAATTACATTGCTCTTTGTGGGTGGGCTTCTTCAATCACCTTCAAACCTTTTCTCCCATTCCTCCACTCCTAATTCGCCATTACTGTGTGTCTATCATTCTTGTTACATAAATGCACTCGACTAAGATAGAATTTGACTGTTGGATTCACGCACTGAGCACGATCTCCTCATCCCTGGATGTAAAGGCAGGAGGGATTGGTTCTGGGAAGTTGCTCAGGAGAGTAATCCGAAAGCAGAACTGATAAAGAGAGCCCAGGTAGAGGGCAGAGATGACTTGGGCTCTCGAGTTGAGAAGTGACCTCTCTGGAGATGTGTGAAGATGGCCTTGAGGCAGACCTGGAACTGTGAACTGAGAGTGGGGTTTGCAAATTCACAGATGCTTATGGGTCTGTCTAGAGTGGGTACTTTCCAGGAAAGGCGTAGTAGAAGAATTCTTGATGAGGAATGGTCTAATGAATGGGCTCTCAAAGACTTTTAGAGCTTTTTTATCACAATAAGAAGAACAGGCACATTTTTGTGGATATGGAGAGGGGCATACAGTGATAGGGAGAACTAGGGGTAAGGCTGGGTGCATGTGATTAGCCCTTAATGGTATCTTGAAGGAAAAATAACTCTAAGCTTAGAGCATCTACCTCATAAAAGAGGCAAGTTAAAGGTGTCTTGAGCCTTGGACATTTAAAACATGTTTTAAAAAACAAACTGCAAAGTCTGGGCAGTGTACAATTAAGAAGCCAACAAATCAAATTGTGCCCAACAAATCAAAGCAAAAAGTATGTCATTAGAAAAAGTAGATGTAGAAATAAGATTTAACTTCAGAAGCAACCAAGCAAATAAGCTCATTAATGAATAGTCCACTCAAGGAACAAATAGGATTTAAAATGCTTCCAGCTTCTGGATGGTTTAAAGGCAGCCATAACTAAGTAACGATGTACACAGATTAAAAGAAAATGGTGCAATGCAGTTTCTTGTTAAATCTCTTTAAGTTTACCAATAGCCTGAAGCATCTGTCAAAATCCCAGGCAGGTGCTACAAAGAACTATTTTAAACTTCCAAATTCAGGGCACCTGAAGAAGTAGAGGTACGTGTCATTTTCTCTCTTGCAGATAAACAGCTTTGCCATTCATAAATAGTGAAAACTGTTATAAACATATAATAGTTTCCCACCATATAGTCTGTGTGAATATCTCTGGGCTTATGTTTTTTTAATTGTAAAAATATTTGTTTCATCATACATCTTTTTTTTCTGACCAAATTCTAGGCACATTTTTATAGGAAAAAAATGATCAAGCATGAGACAGGACCCCTGGACTCTGGAGAGTCACTTTGGTTTCAGGATAATCCTTAAAGATAGAACCTCGCCATCTTGGACATCTGACCTCCAGATAAATCCTCCAAAAAGAAAAAAAAGAAAAGCCCTAAGGACCAGAGAAGTCATCTTTAACATGCGTTCTTCATACTCTCTCAGAGAAAATATGCCCACGGCTAATGTGAGAGGCAGAGCAGAACTGAACAGAGGCTTAAATTTTTCTACCTGAGAGTCAGAATTTGCGTGTGGAGATGAATTTTGATAGGTGTCAAAAAGCAACTGTTGGCCTTTACGCTCTTACGGTTACCCACACTTCTAGTGAGCAACCCATGGGTGCTAATATTGGGAAGCAGAGCCACCCAAGCCAACTGTATTCAAATTAAGGTAGACAGAAAACCCAGATTTGGCTACTTGCCAGCCTGCTATGCTACCTCTTTCTCAACTTACATTAACTCAGGAGTAGGAAGCTGGGGCAAGGGGTGAATTCTTCTATTTCTTCTGTTATTGACCTTCCTTTGAGGCCTAATTTAGCCCAAGATGGGTAAGAAAAGTGAGACTGCTGATATTACTTATTTTGACCTCCACCCAGAAACATACTGCTTCAGCTTTTCATCTTTTTTGGATCAATTGACACAAGTGTTGTTTTTTGTTTTGTTTGATTTGGCTTAAAACAGTGGTTATCAATTTTTTTTTCTGCTTTTGGTTTGTTGAAGCAAAAGTTGCTATGAGTCACAAGCTTTGCCTGCTTTACATAGCCATTTAACTATATTAAAAAATTAAATTAAATATATTAAAAATAATATTTTATAATAATAAATAAATTAAAAATTATATTAAAAATTATACTGCAGGAACAAATGGGAAGACATGGCACCATTTTTAAGTAAAGTATAACATAACATACATTAAAAAATGTGCCCTGATGAATTTTCAGAAACAACGAACTGAACATTCCCATGTAAGCCCCACCCAGGTAAAGAAATAGAAAATTACCAGAACCCCCAAATCCACCTCTTGTGCCTCCTTCTAATTTCTTTCTGACAAAGATAACCACTGTTTTGACTTCTACTACATATCGCTTTTTAAAAATCTACTTTAGGCTGGGAGAGGTGGCTCATGCCTGTAATCCTAGCACTTTGGGAAGCCAAGGAAGGAGGATCACTTGAGCCCAGAAGTTCACGACCAGCCTGGGCAACACAGTGGAATCCGGTCTCTATAAAAATAAACGAAATTAGCCAGGTATGGTGGCACGTACCTGTAGTTCCAGCTTCTATATTCTGGAAGTTGAGGTGGGAGGATCACTTGTGCCTGGGAGGTTGAGGCTGCAGTGAGCCACGATCGTGCCACTGCACTTCAGGCCAGGCAACAGAGCAAGACCTTGTCTCAGAATAAAAATAAATAAATAAATAAATAAATAAATAAATGTAAATAAATAAAAAAATTACTTTGACTAAATTAAATCCTACAGTTTGTCTTCTTCTGTGTCTAGATTCTTTCAACGTTATGGTTGTGGGAGTCAGTGTTGTTGCTGCAGCGAAAGTTCATTCATTCTCGTTGCTCTAGCATTTCATCTGGCAAACTTGCCACAGTTCACTTATCCTTTCTACTGTAGATGAACATGTGGAATGTTGACAGTTTTTGCCTATTATGAATAATGTTGCAATGTACATTCTTGCACATATCTTTTGCTGAACATATGTACCATTAGTGTTGGCTATATACTTAGGTGTGGAATTGATGGGCCAGAGAGTGCACATATGTTCAGCATTGGTAAATACTAAATAGTTTTCCAATGTGATGGTGGCAATTAATGTTCTGGTTCAAGAGTTTGGCTCTATAGTCTTACCATTACTTGATGTTGTGCCTTCTACATTTTAGCCCTTCTGGTAGCTGTACAAATGGCTCCATTTTTGAGAATATATATTGTCAAACAGTTAAAAATTTTTTTTAAAAGCTATAAATATTTGTGTTTTAAAGATTAAATAATGTCCTGAGAGAGACAAATCCATGGATGACCTCACAGGGGAATACTAGTGACAGAGAATTTATGTGCGAACAATGTTTTGAGGATAGCTGGTCTAAATTATTCTATGAAAGATGTGCAGAATTGCTTTACAATGTGGGATTTTAGAATTTTAATAACAATAAAATGTTTTTCACTCTGTTTCATGTTTCATGGGCATTTTGAAGAATTGTGATCAATACCTGATTGCAGGATATTTGACCACTGGTTAAGCTACATCAGCACACAAAAAAAGTGCTGCAATAGGGAGTCTGTTCATATGCTAAACACTCTGAAGCATTTTTCCCTGAGGTAATCTAAATTCTGCTGTCATTTATTAATTCACCTTCTATGATTTCTATAAACTTTAAATTTTGGAAGGAAGTCTACTTGTTTTTTTTTATTTTTTATTTTTTATTTAGGTTTTAGGGTACATGTGCACAATGTGCAGGTTTGTTACATATGTATCCATGTGCCACGTTGATTTCCTGCACCCATTAACTTGTCATTTAGCATTAGGTATATCTCCTAATGCTGTCCCTCCCCCCTCCCCCAACCCCACAACAGTCCCTGGAGTGTGATGTTCCCCTTACTGTGTCCATGAGTTCTCATTGTTCAATTCCCACCTATGAGTGAGAACATGCGGTGTTTGGTTTTTTGTCCTTGCGATAGTTTACTGAGAATGATGTTTTCCAGTTTCATCCATGTCCCTACAAAGGATATGAATGCATCCTTTTTTATGGCTGCATAGTATTCCATGGTGTATATGTGCCACATTTTCTTAATCCAGTCTATCGTTGTTGGACATTTGGGTTGGTTCCAACTCTTTGCTATTGTGAATAGTGCCGCAATAAACATACGTGTGCATGTGTCTTTATAGCAGCATGATTTATAGTCCTTTGGGTATATACCCAGTAATGGGATGGCTGGGTCAAATGGTATTTCTAGTTCGAGATCCCTGAGGAATCGCCACACTGACTTCCACAATGGTTGAACTAGTTTACAGTCCCACCAACAGTGTAAAAGTGTTCCTATTTCTCCACATCCTCTCCAGCACCTGTTGTTTCCTGATTTTTTAATGATGGCCATTCTAACTGGTGTGAGATGGTATCTCACTGTGGTTTTGATTTGCATTTCTCTGATGGCCAGTGATGATGAGCATTTCTTCATGTGTTTTTTGGCTGCATAAATGTCTTCTTTTGAGAAGTGTCTGTTCATGTCCTTTGCCCAGTTTTTGATGGGGTTGTTTGTTTTTTTCTTGTAAATTTGTTTGAGTTCATTGTAGATTTTGGATATTAGCCCTTTGTCAGATGAGTAGGTTGCAAAAATTTTCTCCCATTCTGTAGATTGCCTGTTCACTCTGATGGTAGTTTCTTTTGCTGTGCAGAAGCTCTTTAGTTTAATGAGATCCCATTTGTCAATTTTGGCTTTTGTTGCCGTTGCTTTTGGTGTTTTAGACATGAAGTCCTTGCCCACGCCTATGTCCTGAAGGGTATTGCCTAGGTTTTCTTGTAGGATTTTAATGGTTTTAGGTCTAACATTTAAGTCTTTAATCCATCTTGAATTAATTTTCGTATAAGGTGTAAGGAAGGGATCCAGTTTCAGCAGAAGTCTACTTGTATTATGGTATTAGAGCTGTAAAAATTTGCCATCCATTACTTAAAAATCACATTGAACATATTCACAAAATGCGTTCCCCTGTGCTGACCATGCAGCAAGATCTGATACCAAATGTGAGAAATTCACTTGGTGGAAATAACAAATTAATTGGCTAAGAGTAGCTCAAGCAACTTGCTTATTTTTGTCACATAATGAGAGAGACATATTTGCTGGTTTTAAGACATATTCACCAGCTAGTTGCTAGTATTGTTTCAGCTATTCAGCAACGTCATTAGGCATCTGGCTTTCAATCATTCTATTCCAGCATCCTTAATGCACTAACTTTCATACTCATGCTGTTGCTTTGTGGTTGCAAGATGGCTGCTCTACTTCTGGCATCACATCTGCATTGAAGAAGTAAAAGAAGAAAAGAGGGGGTGATTGCAGCTATATATTTCCTATTTATCAAGAAAAGTAAAGAGCCTCCAGAAGACTTCTGCTTATATCTCTGTATGAATTATCTATTTTGTAGAACAAATAACCCTCAAAATCAGTGGTAAAACAACAACAATACTGCAGGGAATAAGACAGATGGAAAGAAAAACCAAATAATTATTGTAATTTCCATGGATCAGGAATTCCACTGAGGCTTAGCTAGGTGAGTTTGGTTCAGGATCTTTCCTGGAGTTGCAGTGAGGATGTTGGCAGGAGCTGCAATCATCTCAGGACATGACTGGGGCCTGGGAATCCACTTCTAAAATGGTTCACTGCCAAGATGAGCCTTACCACAGGCTTCCCGATGTGCTCTCACAAAATGGCAGCTAGCTCCCCTCAAAGCAAGTGACCTGAGAGGCAGCGAGGCAGAAATCACATTATTTTATGAACTAGCCTTATAAGACTAATACTATGTTTTGAGTGTAGCCTCTCCAAAATTCAGGTGTTGCCAATGTGATATTATTAAGAGATGGATCCTTTAAGAGGTGATTAGGCCAAGGAGGCTTCTTCCTCATGAACAGGATCAAGTCCCTTTTAAAAGAGGCTTCACGCAGTGTTCAGCTAGCACACTCACTTGCTCTTCTGCTTGCTGCCATGTGAGGACATAGCAAGAAGGCCCTCACCAGACACCAAATGCTGGTGTCTTGATCTCGGACTTCCAGCCTCCAAAACTGTGAGAAATAAAGTTCTTTATGAATTACCCAGTCTCAGGTGATTTTGTTATAGCAGCACAAAACAGACTAAGACAGTTACTTCTATCTTTTGATAGAAGGGAGAAGAACCAAATAATTTGTGGACATATTTTTAAACCACTACTGCCCTATTGACAAAAATGGATTCACTTCTTCAGTCTAATTACAGTGGAACCTAGGAAGTAAATTATCATTGGAGGCTATGCCCATTCTTCCCTTGAACAAAACAGGGTCCTACTAGCAAAATGAAAGAATATTGCAAAGGCAACTATCTCAGGTATTTGTATGCAGTTCTTGAGAACTTGACCAAATAATTCTAGAGTTTATCTGAAAAAGGTTAGAATAGATACAAAAATTGTTAAAAAGGCTTTTTGAGGGAAAACAGGGAAACAACCAGACCTTTTAGACGTCAAAATGCAAGGTGAACTAATGCACAGGTGAATGAATGGGAAATAATATATAGTACACACATAGATCCTAATTCATAGGAAATTAAGATTGAAAGGGATACATTTTTAAACAAATGGTATTGAAAAAATCTATTAAAAGATCCATTTACATTCTTGCTATAGAACAGAGTAAATTCTAGATCAATTAAAAAGTGAAACATGAAAAAGGGAACCACTTAAAGAAATGAGAAGAAACTTGTGGTAAATATTTACCTGATCCAAAATGGGGAAGGACTATCTAAGCATACATACAATGGACCAGATAGCGAAAGAAAAGATTGATTTTCATATTTAAAATTAAAAACTTTGTGTCAAAACATCATAAAACTTTAAAAGGAAATGAAAAGATTATGAATTATTGATATTTCAATGGGATATATTTATTAGCAAGAAAAATGCCTTCCCTTTGCTTGAGGTCTATGGGTCTTTTCTATGGAGTAAATATTTTAGAAATTAAAAATAAAACAGTAGGAATATGTTTGTATTAGTCCATTTTCACACTGCTGATAAAGACTGGGCAATTTGCAAAAGAAAGAGGTTTATTGGACTTAAGTTCCACATGGCTGGGGAGGCCTCAAATTATGGCAGAAGGTAAGGAGGAGCAAGTCACATCTTATGTTTGCGGTGGCAGGCAAAGAGAGAGCTTGTACAGAGAAACTCTCATTTTTAAAACCATCAGATCTGGTGAGACCCATTCACTATTATGAGAACAGCACAGGAAAGACCTGCCCCCATGACTCAGTCATCTCCCACCAGGTCCCTCCCACAACACATGGGAATTATGGGAGCTACAAGATTTGGGTGGGGACACAGAGCCAAACCATATCATTCAGCCCCTGGCCCTTCCAAATCTCATATCTTCACATTTCAAAACCAATCATGCCTTCCAAAGTCTCAACTCATTTAAGCATTAACTCAAAAGTACACAGTCCAAAATCTTATCTGAGACAAGGCAAATCCCTTCTGCCTATGGTCCTGTAAAATCAAAAGCAAGTTAGTTACTTCCTAGATACAATGGGGGTACAGTCATTGGGTGAACACCTCTCTTCCAAATGGGAGAAATTGGACAAAATAAAGGGGTTACAGGCCATACAAATCCAAAATCCAGTCGGGCAGTCAAATCTTAAAGCTCCAAAATGATCTCCTTTGACTCCATGTCTCACATCCAGGTCACACTGATGTAAGAGATAGGTTCCCATAGTATTGAGCAGCTCTGCCTCTGTGGCTTTGCAGGGAGCAGACTCCCTCCTGGCTGCCTTCCCGGGCTGGTGTTGAATGTCTGAGGAAAAGTCAGGTGCACAATGCAAACTGTCAGTGGATCTACCATTCAGGGATCTGGAGGACAGTGGCCCTCTTCTCACAGCTCCACTAGGCAGTGCCCCAGTAGAGACTCTGTGTGGGGGCTCTGATCCCACATTTCCCTTCTGCACTGCCCCAGCAGAGGTTCTCCATGAAGACCTCACCCCTAAAGCAAACTTGTGCCTGGGCTTCCAGGCATTTCCACACATCTTCTGAAATCTTGGCAGAGGTTCCCAAACCTCAATTCTTGACTTCTGTGCACTTGAAGGCTCAGCACCATGTGAAAGCTGCCAAGGCTTGAGGCTTGCACCCTCTGAAGCCATGGCCTGAGCTTTATATCGGCCCCTTTCAGCCATGGCTGGAGTAGCTGGGATGCAGGGCCTCAAGTCCCTAGGCTACACACAGCACGGGGACCCTGGGCTCTGCACATGAAACCACTTTTTTCTCCTAGGCCTCTAATGGAAGGGGCTGCTGTGAGGACCTCTGACATGCCCTGGAGACATTGTCCCCATCGTTTTGGAGATTAACATTCAGCTCCTCCTTGTTACTTATGCAAATTTCTGCAGCTGGCTTGAATTTCTCCTCAGAAAATGGATTTTTCTTTTCTATTGCATTGTCAGGCTGCAAATTTTCTAAACTTTCATGCTGTGCTTCCCTTATAAAACTGAATGCCCTCAACAGCACCCAAGTCACCTCTTGAATACTTTGCTGCTTAGAAATGTCTTCTGCCAGATACCCTAAATCATCTCTCTCAAGTTCAAAGTTCCACAGATCTCTAGGGCAGGGGCAAAATACCACCAGTTCCTTTGCTAAAACATAAGAAGAATCACCTTTGCTCCATTTCTCATCTTATAATAAGATAACTGATAATAAGACTTCTATTTTCTTATCTCCATCTGGGACCACCTTAGCCTGGATTTCATTGTCTCTATCATTATGAGCATTTTGGTCAAAGCCATTCAACAAGTCTCTAGGGCGTTCCAAACCCTCCCACATTTTCCTGTCTTCTTTTGAGCCCTCCAAACTGTTCCAGCCTCTGCCTGTTACCTAGTTCCAAAGTCACTTTCACATTTTTGGGAATCTTTTCAGCAGCACCCCACTCTACTGGTACCAATTAACTGTATTAATCCAGTTCATGCTGCTGATAAAGACATACCTGAGACTGGGCAATTTAGAAGTTTATTGGACTTATGGTTCCACATAGCTGGGGAGGACTCACAATCATGGTGGAAGGCAAGGAGCAGCAAGTCACATCTTACGTGGATGGCAGCAGGCAAAGAGAGAGCTTGTGCAGAGAAATTCCTGTTTTTAAAACAATCAGATCTCATGAGACTCATTCACTATCATGAGAATAACATGGGAAAAACCTACCCCCATGATTCAATCATCTCCCATCGGGTTCCTCTCATAACATGTGGGAATTATGGGAACTACAAGATAAGATTTGGGTGGGGACACAGAGCCCAACCATATCAATGTTAATATGTAATAAGTGGATATAACTGATAATAAGACTTTTATTTTCTTAATAAAATGGGCAAAAACATAAACTTATAATTCATACAAGAGATAGAACAAATGGCTAATAAACAGGAATGGATGGTCAATCTCATTAGTAATCATACTTACACAAATGAAAGCAGAAACAAAACTTAATATTTTATCTATCAGAGTAACACAGATTGTTTAATAAAAATACTGAGGGCTGGGCCGGGCGCAGTGGCTCACGCCTGTAATCCCAACACTTTGGGAGGCCAAGGTGGGCGGATCACAAGGCCAGGAGATTGAGACCATCCTGGCTAACACGGTGAAACCTCGTCTCTACTAAAAATACAAAAAATTAGCCAGGTGTGGTGGCAGGTGCCTGTAGTCCCAGCTACTCAGGAGGCTGAGGCAGGAGAATGGCATGAACCCGGGAGGCAGAGCTTGCAGTGAGCCGAGATCACACCACTGCACTCCAGCCTAGGCGATAGAGTGAGACTCTGTCTCAAAAAAAACAAACAAAAAAAAATTCAGAGCTGGCCAGGGTGTGGTGAAAGAGGATTATTTAACACTGCTAGTTAAAGAAATTTGACAGTCGTCACCAAGCGTCTTCAACATGTTTGTACTTTTTCATCTGATAATTTCCTTTATAGGAGTCTAGTCTAAGGAGATAACAGAAATGTGCTTAAAATATATGTATAAAATGGTGTGTCTTAATATCATTTATAGTAGAAACAAAAAGAAAATCACCTAAATGTCCCCCAGTAGACCCATAGCTAAACAAATCATGGAATGTCCATATGATGGAATATAAAGTGCTGTTAAAATAATTTAATGAGTTTAATTGAATAATGTTCATGACACAATTTTAACTGTAAAAGCAACACAGAACAGAAAGTATATGTGATATGTGATATATAAACTATGGAATAAGTATCATATAAGAGTAAAAAAGTTTGGGCAAAAATAGAACAAAATGCTTACAGTGTTTTCTGAGAACCATTTTTTGGAGGATTGTAAGATTATGGAAAATGTGTGTTTCATTTAGATTTATGTATTTCCTGCAATGTGTTGCTTTCATGATGAGAAAAAGGTACTCTGTAAACTCTAAATGAACGTTTTTAATTCTATTATTTCACCTGTCTCACTGCTCTGGGGAGTTGCAGTGTGTGTGTATATGTATGTGTCTGTGTGTGTGTAAGAGAGAGAAAGAGAGAAAGAGAATTTGTGTTCTATAATTCTAGGGAATTTATGTATAAAAATGGTAAAACTCATTTTATCAGGAAGTAGTAGATTAAATCCTACAATAATGCATTAACTCCTTCAGGCCACTTAGGGACCAATTAGTGCATTATGCTAAGGGGTACTAAACTGTACCCTACTGGCTTGGAGGAGACCAGGCATGTCCTGGAGCTCTAACTCATGTCACCACTGGGAAGTGATTCAAATCTGGGAAGAAGCTGGCTCATTGAATATTAATTGAATGGGTGAATAAATGAAGGGAAGGCAAAGAAGGGAGCTAACAAGCTAACACTTATTGATTATTTACTATGTGCCAGGGGCTTCCCATTCATTATCTCATTTAATTCTCATGGCAACCTGATGAGGCCTGTATTATTATTATTATTACCATTTTACGGGGGAGGAAATGAATTTATACCCCAAACATAAAGAGTTTCCTGCGCTTCCTATGGGGAAGATGCTGGTGCTGACTTTTGATAGTCACTTATTTGCTGTGGTCAGGAGTATAAGATCCTTCCTGGACCCACAGAGTCTTCTTTCAGCCTGACTGATTCTTAAAATTCTACAGTTCAAGATAGCATTTCTCTGTAGAGTGTGGCTTTTCTGAGTATTCCATAGTATTTAGTGTATTTGGGGAGAGTGGGTGGGAGAGTGGTCTTGGCAGTGGAAAACCCTTTTATCAGTCAACTACACTGAAATAAGGCTAAATTTCATGTTACTTTCTGAGAACTATTTTTAGTTTAAAAAAAAAAGGTAAAATGAAAAAGAGGAGAGCAAAAGATTGTTGGGTGCCTAAGGAGCACAAAAAGGAATGTCCCAAAGGTAGAAAAAGACATAGAATAAGGGGCCAGGGATTACTACCAGCTAACTGGTGGTATTGAGAGAGTGCCTAGAAACCATTCCCATCCTTTAATCTCCTAAAGGCAAATGGCAGGCATTTGCAAGATAGTTGTCTGGGCTGCCTGGCATAGATGGTTTTTGTGCCTCAGAGTAAAGGAAATTGGTTTCTAAAGGGAATGTATTCCTGACTTGTTTCATTAACAAGAAGTTGTAGCCCAGTAAGTTGTAAATGGTACTTGAAACTGACATAAGAAAACACAGTATCAGAGCAGAATCCATTTCTTATAGGACTCCTGGGCCAGGGAAAGAATTCGGTATTCTGAGTATTTCTATTTAGAAGGCCTTTTACATCTGAGAGGGAGCACTTTTCTCTACAGGTGGTAAGACACAGTTTTACATTTTAGACAATTAAAAGTTTTCAGTACAAAGTTCTCTACGTTTATAATTTCAATTTCAAAAGAGAGACTTTAAGACATAAAATGAAAGTTCTAAAAGAAGCCTTTTTATTCTTTTCTGTTTCTTAGTTTAGGTACTTTATATTTAGGCTTTCAAGGAACAAGGGGGCAAGGTTTTTCTTTTTAGAAAGAAAAGCCAAACAACTGACAACTTTAAATAGATTTACACCCAAATTATACACTGTAAGTCTACAAGCAACTTTATAAAATAGCATCCACATGGTCTTTTGTATTGTGATCCTTTATATGATACTGAAACTCCTGTAGGAGAGAGAAAATAATGATTAGGCTTAAGCAAAGTGAAAAGATATTTTCTCAGCTGGAAGTTGTTAATACTTCAGCTGATAGAGACTTGGAGAATAACTCCACTGTTATGTGTTTAAAAAATAGATACACAAGCAGTGGAATAATTCACAGGAAGAGAAATCGCAGGAGAGAGATAACAGCCAAGCAGATCTGAGGCTGATCGTTTTCCTGCTTATGGGGATGTTGCTCTTTTGCCCTAAGTCTTGGGCTGACAGCTCTTCTGGACGTAGTCTCCAGTCCTTTGGGCCTTGCTGTCTTGGAGTAAATACTATATTGCCAAGTCAGTGGAGGGCTTTACATTTTCATAGCCAGACATAATTATTGGAGACATAAGCACAGTGTTCAGAATTCTAAACCTCCTCTGTACTTAAAAATATTAAATATAACTTCTTTCTCCTTGTAAAAATAATACATGTTCATGGAAAACTTAAAAAATATAAAGAAGCAAAAAGAAGAATCTATAGAATAATCCAACTAGTGAGAAAGTCACTAATTAGAAGTAGAGTGTATCAATTCTTCTCTTCTTTAATCCAATGGGAATATATTTTACAAAAAGTTTTCTTCTATAATCTTCTTGGGTCTACTCCCCTGTGCGTTCTGATGAGTAATAGTTAAATGCCTACCCTCTGGAATCAGATCTGATAGAAGGCAGAATTCTGCCCCTGCTACTTACCATCTAGGTGACATAAGTCTCCATTTCCTCTTCTGCAAAATGAAGATAATGTTACTTGGATTGAAAGGTGTTTGTGGGGACAGAGATAATGTCTGTAAAGTGCTTGGCACTTAGTACATTTTCAATAAATGGCAGCTATTACGATTTTTCTTTCTGTCTTCCTTTTTCTATCTCTACCACATTGGTGCCCTACTTTGTTTTTTGCTATCTTTAATATTACTAAAATTGCTTATGCCATTCAAACACACACACACACATACACACATCTATCTATCTATCTATCATCTATCTATCATCATCTATCATCTATCTATCATCTCTCTATCATCTATCTATCTATCATCTATCTATCTATCTATCATCTGTCTATCTATCTATCTATCTATCATCTGTCTATCTATCTATCTATCATCTATCTATCTATCATCTGTCTATCTATCTATCTATCATCTATCTATCTATCTATCTATCATCTATCTATCTATCTATCTATCATCTATCATCTATATATCTTAGCATTAAGATACCTTGACAGACGAAGAAAAGAGTAAGATTTTTCATCTGGGTATGATCATCTGCTTTAAGGAAACGCATATACTGAACATTTTTAGGTTTGGGTGCTGCTTATATTTTGCCTTAGAATATATAAAGTTTGAGGATGTTTTGCACAGGTCAGGATGATGTGGCTGGCATTCCAATGTCTTGATTACCAGGCTCCACTATATCTGTCTCTTTAAGTAAGATAAAGAGTTGAGCCAATAATAATCAGGATCTCACTTCTCTGACAGAGGGATTTAAGGACTGAGAGAATGATGTCTTTACTTCTACTTCTGTTTTAACAATGTTTGAGGAGAGAGAAGTGTGGGGACCAGGCCCTATTTTGATGCAGGGCAGTGGCATGAAAAAGTTAAGCCCCCAATCAAGGATGAGAGCTGCTTTGGGACACATTTCCCTTGTTCAGAATGGACTCTTTTGACTTTCCCCAGGACAAGCAAATGGAGCGGTCTGCCCAGTAACTGTTAAGAGCATGTATAGTGGCGTATCTACTGTCCATCATATTTACTTTTGGGGAATGCTGAGTCTGAGAGACTGCACTTCCTTGGGTGCAGCAGTGGGGCAACAGGTGAAGCATGCACAGTGGCCCTTACTTCTTCTTTGCTTGCTGCACCGAGTAAGTGGAGCAATTTCTTTGTCAAAGTGCCTGGTGTAATGGAATGCACTGTTTAATTGGTCAGTATGAGTGGGCCTGGGAAGCCTGAAAAAAGATATTTTGGCTAGGCACAGTGGCTCGTGCCTGTAATCTCTGCACTTTGGGAGGCACAGGTGGGAAGGTTGCTTGAGAACAGGAGTTTGAGACCAGCTTGGGCAACATAGTGAGACCCTGTCTCTACAAAAAGTTAAAAATAAATTAGCTGGGCATGGTGGTGTATATTGCCGGTAGTCTCAGCTACTCAGGAGGCTGAGGTGGGAGGATCGCTTGAGCCCAAGGGGTTGAGGCTGCCATGAGCCATGATCATGCCATGCACTCCAGCCTGGGTGACAAAGCAAGATCCTATCTCTAAAATAACAATAAAAAATAAAGAATTTTTATTACTGAATTTTCAAGTATACACAAGATTAGAGAGAATAGTACAGATGAACCCATGAACCCACCACACAATGTCGGAAGACTTCCAACATGTTGCCAATTTTGTTTCATCTTTTGCCATATTACTTTCTTTCCTTGCCTCACTTGTTACCACAGTATTCTAAAGCAAAGATCAGAGAAGAAATTCTCTAAGTGCTTCTGCAGGTATCTCCAAAAGATACGGACATTAAAAAAAAACCATAATCACAATCCCATTCATACCTAACAAAACTAGTAGTAATCCTTAATATCGCCTAATATCTATTTCAAGTTCAGAGTTGCCTGATTACCTCAAACCCTGTGAGTTTGTTCAAATCAGAATCCAATCAAAGCCTATACATTGCACTTGATTGTTAGTTCTTATAAAATGCTTTAATTACAGAAGTTCTTCCTTCCCCTCCCCCTATTTTAATGCCATTTAGTTTTTGAAGAAATTAGATTATTTCTTCTTTGGAATCAGGGATGACTTCAGATGAGCTATTTTTTTCAGGCCATAAGATTTTTGGCTAGCTTGGAGGTCATGTGGAACAATGTAATAGAAGTGTGTCTGTGAACATGTTAATGTCTTCCATCATGGTGAGATCAGATGATTGCGTGATTGACGGGACGTGGGAGAACAGCTTCAGGCACGAGATATGGAGTTGAGAATCACTGCTTAAAGGGAATTTCTTATGCAGAGAAACTTAAAATGACAGTCTGGCAAGACAGCTGCCTTGTGAATGATCTCACTGATCACACTTCTGTTCTTTTAAGAATCCCTCCCTGGCCTACTGGTGGTATGGTTTTTGAGCCTAGTCTTCACACCATTTTGCGTGTACTGACTCTACTATCCCCCAGCAGCTGCGGCTGGTTTTTGTTGGTAATGCACCGTCTTTCCCATGTAAGACTATCTTGGCATTTCTAATGAGCGTTTTGGGAATGGTTATTCACGTACCTACTATGTGCTCTGTGGAAGAACAGGTGTGTGGTGATGCCGTTTGAAAAGTCTCTACTTTCTATTCCAAATTCAAACACACTAAGTCTCCGTGGTTTTTAAAAGCTACTTAGCTGATTCTTTGGGCTTTGAAGCCACACGATCCTGGCAGGAACTGAAAAACAGAAATGAATTCTTTCTTAACCTGACCTCTGGGTTACTCCCAGCATTGTGCCATTGTTGGGCCTAAGTAGTTAGGAAAGGGGTTAGAAATGCGGCATAAAGCAGTGCTCTGGCTTCCCGCACAGCCCATGACCACGTGGACTGTGCAATATCTCCTGAACCTACTTCATGATTTTCCACCATCGCGTGCTGCTTTCTCTTTTAGAAATGTGCTCCTTCTTTGTCTCTTTGAAATCTCTTCAAGGTTCTGTCAAGGCGACAGCTCCTTCATGAGGCCTGTCCTGAGCTCCCCAACCAGGTGTGCTTTTCTCTCCTCTGAACTTTCAAAGTGCTGACATTCAACGGACCCGCTGGGACTAGAACTTGTGCAGAGCCCCCTGTCACTTGTCCTCTTCCCTCTAAGCCCCTCTCAAGCTTGTGGCTGGGTATCCAACCCATGAAAAAGGGACATGTCACCAACTAGCCAATAGAGAAGTAAAGCCAACCTGGAATAACAGTATGTAATGATAAGTACTTGGTGAATTTTTCTTACCTATGCCTTGTTTGTGAGTGGAAATTTGAGTTCAGTTCAGTACACTTGTTTAATTTTTTTTTTTTTTTTTGAGACAGAGTTTCACTCTTGTTGCCCAGGCTGGAGTGCAATGGTGGGATCTCGGCTCAGTCCAACCTCTGCCTCCCGGTTCAAGTGATTCTCCTGCCTCAGCCTCCAGAGTAGCTGGGATTACAGGCGCACACCACCATGCGTGGCTAATTTTTGTATTTGTTTTTTAGTAGAGACAAGGTTTCACCATGTTGGCCAGGCTGGTCTTGAACTCCTGACCTCAGGTGGTCTGCCCGCCTCGGCCTCTCAAAGTGCTGAAATTACAGACGTGAGCCACCACGTTCAGCCAACTTTTTTATTTTTAATGTTTGCTATGAGCTAAAGATAATGTGAGCTACTGAGAATACAAAGAATAATAATAACCGTAATGTTAACAATGATTATGGCACATCACACCATGTTCTAAGCACTTTACAGCTATTATTATTCACTTAATCCTTAGAACAATACTATGAAGTTGATGCTATTATTATCTCTATGTTTTTCCCCCAAAAATAGAGGCATTGAGAGGTTAAACAAGTTGCCCAGTTTACACAAGCTGTAAGTAACACAGCTGAGATTTGAACCAAAGCAGTCTTGCTCCAAGAGAAATAAGACATAGTCCTTTAGGCTTCAACTGCTTATAGTCTGAGGGTTCTAACCAAAAGGGCAGTATGGTTCTTTTTCAATCTCAGAATCCCAGACACATTTCACAGACCTGGACGTTAACACCAATGGAGTTCAGTGTAAGCATTGGGTTACCAGACTGTTGGACAAGGCCACAGCTGAGACAAGTGTTGAGAAGTTGTTGTCTTAGCATGCCTCAGGAAGAGAGGCAGTTGTCAAGAAGGGCTGGCCTGGGCTCCCCATTAAATGTGAATCCTTATGCAGAGGGCATTGTCCATCAGGTGGGACTGGGAGCACCACTGCATAAGGAGGCTGGTCCTTCCCTTGGGAATTTTCCCTTTGTTCTGCTTCATCATCATCAGTGAATGTAAGTGCACAGTGCCATTTTGTGGTATAGACTCACTCCACTGCCTATTAAGAACTGCTCTGAGGAGACCCCAATGTATAAATAACCATTTGGATATTTCCTTAGAATTTCCTTCCAAAGTAACTGATCATGCTGCAGTGATGAAACAGTGCTGAACTGATGCCATGTGGAACTGGAGCCAAATGCTAGGACGGCATAGCAATCTCCACAAACATTTCTCTGGGGATTTACGAATGTTCAGAGTAACTCTCCATCTTAAATACTGTGTTTTTTAGCCAAATGGGTTTTCTGAGAAAGAAGAGGCTTTAAGAGCTTCTCTGGAGATAAATGAGCATCATCTGCTCTAGGGAGAAATGGTTCCAAAGCTCTGGCATAAATCTGGGAAGTTGTTGCCTTAGAAACAACTAATGTTGTGTAACTCTCTTCCCTGGACAACCATTTAGGGTCTCTATAATTTGCTCACTTCTACCCACAGTTTCTAAACCTTTAACCCCAGGTGAGAATTCTTAATCTCTTTCCCCAATGAGGACTGTAACAAACAACCTTTCTTATCTCCCTAGAGATTAAGCACTTGGTGGGGACTGATCCTCTTCTTCTTATGTGAGATTCTGTTGAGATGGCACAGAGAAGATAAGTCATGGCAGAACCACTTGGGGTTCCGTGATATTTGTCCTGCTTTGCCCATGACTCAGGAGTTTCCTGGGCTGCAGGATTTTCAGTGCTAAAGCCAGAATGGTTGCTTCCCTCAGTAGGGACATGGACAGCTCTCCAGGAGAGGATTCTGAGCTCCATGACTTCTGGACTCTAGACAGCTCAGTGTTCCTTCCCCAGCCTCATCTGTAGAGGACAATTCAGAGCACAGTCCCTGTTGAATCATCCAGTGATTGTTCTTTCAAAGAAAGATTCCCCCACAGCAGACAGAGTTACATTAGAGAAACTGTTGGAAATATTACACACAGCCAGATTCAGTTCAGCTCATTCAGTTTTACTCAATGTATCAAGCCTACGTGACATTTCTATAAACACACGGCACTGAATTAGAGGCTGGGGATACGAAGATGGACAAAGCATAGTCCTGTTCACTAGGGGCTCTGAGTCTAATGGGAGAGATGAAAATGTAAAAAAAGGAGCACTTTTCAATATGAGGGATGCTGGAACAGAAGTGGCAGACAAGGTGTGGGGAATGAACATTAATAGGGTAGTTAATTACTTGAGGTCAAGAAAGGCATTACAGAAAATTGATGCTTCAGTGGAGAGTTTGAAAATGAATTGGTGTTTGCCCACTGGACAGAGGGGAAGAGCACTTCTGGCAAAGCTAAGAACACAGAACAAAAGCACAGAGACAAAAAATGATCTGGTCAAGCAGAAACTTTCTGGTATATTTAGGGAACAACAGGTATGGTCTGAATATAGAGTTTTAGATAGAAGGAATGGTAGGAGAGGAGGATGGAGGCAAGGGGCATGAGAGAGAGGCCATGAATGGCATTGTATGAAATTGTAGAAATAGCCATTGGCCACCTACCCAACACTTTTTCCCACTTTGTTAATTCTGTTCATGTGATCCACCCCCACATAGTTGTAGACTTCTTTAAGCCAATCACAGTGATCTAATTTCTCTTGTCAGTGGCTTAAGATTTGTGCAGAGGCAAAAGAGATGCAAAGAGATGTGCATCTGTTGAGAGTCCTGTAGGAAAAGATGCTCTACTCTCCTGCTAGAAGTTGTCATGTTTGCATGTGAGGCAGCCATCTTGTGACCACGAGGATGGCTGGCTCAAAGACAAGCTGACTTGCTGAGAGTGATGGAGCAGAAAGATGAAAAGCTGCTGGGGCCTTGGAGTCACTTTCCCTTAGGACAGTTTGTTATGTGCAATAAAATGTTTCCTCATTGTTTCATCCATTTTGAATAGAGATTTCTGTTAAAGAAGGTTGAAAACACTTAATTAGATGGCATGATGTGTTGCAAAGTTGAGACTTCAGGTGACAGGAGAAAAGGAGTAATGTTGCATGAGTTTCGTTATAGGACATTCACTCTTATTTGTTAGTAGCCTTGTTTCTTGCATTTGAATTTTAGATGCAGAAACTCATTCATTCATTCACCTAGACTTTTTTTGGACTTTATATTATATTAAGCACCATCTTAGATGCTGAAGATGCACTGTCGAATAAGATAGGGTATCTCTTCTTAGGGGACTTGCAGTTTCTTAGCGGAGACAAGTAAGTAAATCAATTTCACTGTAGCAGGTGAAGCTGTGACAGGTGCTTTCATAAAGTTACCCCCAGGGTACTGTAGTCATGCTATAGGGCCTCCTAAGTCAGTCTTATAAATTGTGGAACATTTATCAAGGAGGTGTGATTGGACTGGACCAGTTGAAGACTCCTAAAGCAGTAGCTAGTCATCCGGAGAACTCCCTCTGGGCCTGTGCACCCTCAAGGATCATTTCCGGATGCGGGAGACCTGTTTCTGTGCTCATCTGGTCTCAGCTCTGCTAGATTTAGTTTCTTGCTTTGGTCTCTTGGATTGACTAGTTCATCTATTCTGACTTGCCTTTTCGTTGATTCTAGCTTCTGGGATCTTTCTGGGCAGGTGTTCATCTGGTTTTGATTTCACAGATTTGGGCTTTTTGCTGTCTATTTTTAGACTAATCTTTATTCAGGAATTACCTGCTGAACACTTCTAGCCTGTCTGGGTTCTCCACACCTTGCCTTTCAATGGTCTATACATGGCATTAGTTGTCAGGGCACATAGGTTCAGCGTACTAATAATGAGTGTGGGTCACAGTCATGTAGTCATTTTGGGACTGATGTAGAAGGTCAGATTGGTTCAGAGGACTTTGGAGTAGGTAAAAATTAAAGAGAAAATAATTGCCATCTTCCTTCTTGGCATCTTTGTTTTTAGGGGGTTTTGGGGGTCTCAAGACTTTTCAAACCTCCAAAGAAGCTATATATGCATAACAGGATAACTTTCCATTTACTACAATTGTTTGCATTATGAATGATGTTGTTTAGTGTGGGGACAGTATTAACGACCTTTTAACATTATGTAAAAAGCCTTTCTCTAGAAGTTAAAAGCTAAGGAATTGTCTGGGGCTCATGCAGCCTTCCTGAGAACTGATTATGTGAAGTATCCCCCGAGGGGTAAGGAATGTGAGAAGGTAGGTGGCTTTTCTGAGGGCCCCTTACAGTTTTAAAATAGCTTAATGTTTACCCTCTAGGATCACAGAGCTTGGAGTTCAGTAGGTAGTGCCAGGTTTGGTGGCTTATGCCTGTAATCCCAGCACTTTGGGAGGCTGAGGCAGGAAGATTGCCTGAGGCCAGGAGTTCAAGACCAGCCTGGGCAACATAGTGAGACCCCATCTCTTAAAAAAAAAATTAGCCAGGTATGGTGACACACACTTGTAGTCTCAGCTACTTGGGAGGCAAGAGGATCTACCTGAGGCAAGAGGATCTCTTGGGACCAGGAGCTCAAGGCTTCAGGGAGCTATGATCGTGCCACTGCACTCTGGCACTCCAGCCTGGGTGACAGAGTGAGACTCTGTCTTTAAAAAAAGAAAGAAAGTCAGTAGGTAGAAAGGTTTAAGGAAAAAGAAGACATAAGAGTTGCATAATATGTGTTTGCTACTTTTTAAAAATTAGAGATGCCAAATATTAAGCTTCTCTCAATTACTATATATATTTTCAAAAAGAATAACTCTACTGAGCTTATGAAAACAATATAGCTCATTATAAAGAAGTCAAGCAGCAAAGAAAGGTACAAAGAAGAAAGAAAAAAAGTCACTCCGTATCCCACTATACAGAAATAACCATCATTAACAAAGGGCAATATCATCCTATGTATTTCTCTCTATAGAAATACAGACAGGAAAAAAATACAGAAAAACTGAATTTGGAATATTATGTAACACAATTTAAAATAAAAAATTAACTGTATTTAATTTAAAAATCCTAAAAAGTGAAATAAAGCAAATTTTTCATTTTAAGTACAAGAAATATTAATTCCCAAAATATTTTCTAAAGTTTAAAAAATAAGATATAAAAGAATACTAAAAGATTGATGTCATTATACTTTTTAACTTCATGCGCCAAGTGTAGGCAGTATTTATTAACTAAATATTAAGAAAAACTGGGAAAACTGCTATATTACTATTTTTATGCGATTCACCTCTATATAACCTTTATTTGGTGTTTATAACCATTACAAAGTATTACGACAATTATTTTGCCTTGTTTTATATGTAAATGAATTCAGCGCTCATAACCAGCCCTTTTCCCATGGTCTCTCTATTTTTGAGATTTTCATTTGATCGGCATAATCATGATTGCATTTCTTTAATGAGTAGGATGCTCCCGCGAAGAATGGCTGTGATTCTTTGTTTGCTTCTTCCCCTCAGAACTCTGGAGACTTTGCTTGACTCTGTATCACTAATTTCTCTAGTGATATGTGCTCTTCATCTGCATTCCTTCTTCATTTTTGAAGTAGCTGTACCTCAGCTTTGAAAACTGCTAATGATTAATATTTATCTTATGAAATATTAATCATGGAGTACCTACCTGATGCTAGTGGGTATCAGGCTACCTACCAGGTAGAAGTATTAGGTAGATTGGTGACTGATTCGGAGCAGTCATCAATTTGTTAGTTCTCTTGCCTGGGTGATGTGGGAGGATCCCCACTCAACTCAGTTCTAGGAGCAGCTGTTACTCACTCAAAAGTCCCACATGTCACAGCCTCAACGTGTTGAAATCTGACTGTTACTGCCTTCTCTCCCTTCTTTACCCAGCTTTCCATCTGTTGGTCTCTTTTAGGTAGGATGAGAAGTCCCACTCAACATGGTTTCTCCTGGCTCCATTTGTAACTCTGCAAGGTCAATCTGCACCTCTAAAGGGCTATTTGCTTCTTGTGGCTTACCACATCTATCCATCTTATGCTTGCAAACATAGTTGTATTTGGCTTGGCCTCTATGATGGACCTGCAAAATATTTCAATAAGCAGATGATTGCCTTATTTTCTAATGGTTAAGAATCAGGAGATATTGCACACAAAAATATGAGTTTCTGGCTTCTCTTGAAATATCAATGACTTGATGATACTGGGACCACATTCCTACAGCCATCTAGAGGTAGGAGGCCCTGTTCTGAAATGCCACAGTCCCCACATTCTCTGTTTCTCTTTGACATAGCCTGTGTCAGCCACTTACGTTAGATGCCTGGCAGCTGTAAGATTTGAATGTGTAACCACTTTTTAAGCAAAACATCTTGCAATTGAACTTTTTAGATATAGGGTGATAGCTTATTGGATAAACCTTTGGAGTGATTATTTATGGAGCACCTGTTAGGTATCTGACACTGTGTCAGATGCTAGAGATATAAGACAACAAGATGTAGTTGCTGCTGCTAAGGAGTTCCATCTAGTTTGGGAAATAAACAGCCAACAGATAGAAATTGTATCTTTTGACATGTGCCTCTGATACGTATATAAACAATAAGAGATAGCATCTGTCAAGGAGTTTATGAAAAATACAATTAGTCCTAAAGCACGTTTTAGGAAGAAAAGAGTGATCCCATCTTGGGGCCTTCAGGGCAAAGTATTTCAGCTGGTTCTTAATGGTTTTGCAAGCTTTTAATTGGCAGGTGGGTGAAAATTGAATAGCCCAGAGGAGACAAGGCTGTAAGCAAACCAGAGCACAGAAATGAACAAGAAAGGAGAGAACTTGGGCACTGCAAGTCTTGCTGCTAGCGGGAACTGAGGCTTCATTTTTGGCAGTTGGGAAAGATATGGCTTGAAAGGTAAGTTAGGGTGAGATGGGTAATGCTAAGATTTGAGTTTTATCCTTCGTACAGTGAGAAGTGACCTCAGGATGCAATGAGGGAATGACATGATCAAAGAAAGGTTTTTGGTGGATTAGATATTCTACTCAAGCAGGATGAATTAAAAGGAGAGAAATGCAAAGAAACTAAAATTTATGGACTACTTGTTATATACAAAGAAATGTGATGTTAAAAAAAAAACAACCTGGATGCTTATGGGATTTTCTCCCCTAATACCTGAATTTTAAGGAATGCAAACAAGATATGTCTTGATGTGTGTATCAATGTATTCATTATATGATACTTGGTGAACCCTTTCAAACTGAAGACTCATGTCTTTTTTAGTCCAGGAATGACTTTATTTCTTTGATTATTGATCTTTTGAATACTTTGATCTCTCTTTCTGGAATTCTTGTTACACATAAGTACTAGATCGTCTGGATCATTCCCCATGTGTTTCTCATTTATTTAATACTTTATCACCTTTATCTCTTACACTCTAAGTTATGGGGAAACTTCTTGAACTTGTGCTGTAATTAAATATTCAGTTTTAATACATAATCCATTTGCTATGCACTGCACTTATTGCATTCTAAAAGTTATCTGTCATTTTTAGCCACTAATAAATATTTTCTGATCTCAAAAAATAAAATGGCATTATAAATGATATTTTTAAAAATGCTCTATGAAGTTATCTCACTGAAATCCTTAGGAATGTACCTATAGGAGGCATTTTTATTTCTATTTTAAAGAAAAAAAGCTAAGGTTCAAAAAGTTTATGAGTCTTGCCCAGATTCTCAAATCTAGTATGTGAAAGTGTCTGGAATAGCTTTCCTGACTGTCTGACTTCAAAAACCATGGTTTGACCCCTTCTTCTGTATCATGAGGAAGGACTGGCATTACAGAGAGCTCATAATAATTATTATGCTTATATCACATGGGCCAAGATACTAAAGAGATAAAAATGCACATTTATTCAGGGTCCAGTCTCTATCCTTCTGGCCTTCTGAATTTTGGAGAGAATTTGATAGGGTTGGAGAAGGCTCTAAAGCATATCCTTTAATCCTCAACTGATCTATTAGCTCCAGACCAGAACAGCTGAAACAAAGACTCTGAAAACGAATAGTTTACTAGTAAATTTTTATATTTTATTTCTTCTTATCCAAAGAGAGTCTTTTAAGCTCTCAAGGGAAGGAAGAAAAGGTGGGCAAGTCATGACGAGGGTAATGAGACTCTTCTCCTCCAAATTGTTCAGAACCCTTTAGCCACCTGCTTTGCCTAGAATCGCCATGCTGGCAGAGACCAGTAGGGACCAAAGCAATGGTTTTTGGAGTAGTCTGGCACAGTGGGCCTTCTTCTCACCTCCCTGCAGGTGTGTGCATGTGTGTGTTTGTGTGTGTGTGCGTATACTAATGCCACACTGACACAGCTGTTAGAATAAGCTCAAAGTTTTCTTATCTTAATCTCCAGGATTTTTTTCTCTCTAGTTCCAGGTAAGCTTTCCTAACCTTTTCTTAAAGTAATATATATATATATATAAAATCTGGAGATACAAATATTCACTTAAGTGATTTAGAAATACTTTTTTTTTCCTTTTTTTTTTTTTATTATACCTTAGGTTTTAGGGTACATGTGCACAATGTGCAGGTTTGTTACATATGTATCCATGTGCCATGTTGATTTCCTGCACCCATTAGCTCATCATTTAGCATTAGGTATTCCCCCCCACCCCCCACCCCACAACAGTACCCGGAATGTGATGTGTTCTCATTGTTCAATTCCACCTATGAGTGAGAACATGCGGTGTTTGGTTTTTTGTCCTTGCAATAGTTTACTGAGAATGATGTTTTCCAGTTTCATCCATGTCCCTACAAAGGACACGAACTCATCATTTTTTATGGCTGCATAGTATTCCATGGTGTATATGTGCCACATTTTCTTAATCCAGTCTATTGTTGTTGGACATTTGGGTTGGTTCCAAGACTTTGCTATTGTGAATAGTGCCGCAATAAACATATGTGTGCATGTGTCTTTATAGCAGCATGATTTATACTCCTTTGGGTATATACCCAGTAATGGGATGGCTGGGTCAAATGGTATTTCTAGTTCGAGATCCCTGAGGAATCGCCACACTGACTTCCACAATGGTTGAACTAGTTTACAGTCCCACCAACAGTGTAAAAGTGTTCCTATTTCTCCACATCCTCTCCAGCACCTGTTGTTTCCTGATTTTTTAATGATGGCCATTCTAACTGGTGT
>NW_026652279.1:115155587-115358087 GCF_009828535.3 Hylobates moloch
CAGAAGGCTAGAAATAACTAAAATCAGAGCAGAACTGAAGGAAATAGAGACACAAAAAACCCTTCAAAAAATTAATGAATCCAGGAGCTGGTTTTTTGAGAAGATCAACAAAATTGATAGACCGCTAGCAAGACTAATAAAGAAGAAAAGAGAGAAGAATCAAATAGATGCAATAAAAAATGAAAAAGGGGATATCACCACCGATCCCACAGAAATACAATCTACCATCAGAGAATACTACAAACACCTCTGTGCAAATAAACTAGAAAATCTAGAAGAAATGGATAAATTCCTCGACAAATACACCCTCCCAAGACTAAATCAGGAAGAAGTCGAATCTCTGAATAGACCAATAACAGGTTCTGAAATTGTGGCAATAATCAATAGCTTACCAACCAAAAAGAGTCCAGGACCTGATGGATTCACAGCTGAATTCTACCAGAGGTACAAGGAGGAACTGGTACCATTCCTTCTGAAACTATTCCGATCGATAGAAAAAGAGGGAATCCTCCCTAACACATTTTATGAAGCCAGCATCATCCTGATACCAAAGCCAGGCAGAGACACAACCAAAAAAGAGAATTTTAGACCAATATCCTTGATGAACATTGATGCAAAAATCCTCAATAAAATACTGGCAAACCGAATCCAGCAGCACATCAAAAAGCTTATACACCATGATCAAGTGGGCTTCATCCTTGGGATGCAAGGCTGGTTCAACATACGCAAATCAATAAATGTAATCCAGCATATAAACAGAACCAAAGACAAAAACCACATGATTATCTCAATAGATGCAGAAAAGGCTTTTGACAAAATTCAACAACCCTTCATGCTAAAAACTCTCAATAAATTAGGTATTGATGGGACGTATCTCAAAATAATAAGAGCTATATACGACAAACCCACAGCCAATATCATACTGAATGGGCAAAAACTGGAAGCATTCCCTCTGAAAACTGGCACAAGACAGGGATGCCCTCTCTAACCGCTCCTATTCAACATAGTGCTGGAAGTTCTGGCCAGAGCAATCAGGCAGGAGAAGGAAATACAGCGTATTCAATTAGGAAAAGAGGAAGTCAAACTGTCCCTGTTTGCAGATGACATGATTGTATATCTAGGAAATCCCATTGTCTCAGCCCAAAATCTCCTTAAGCTGATTAGCAACTTCAGCAAAGTCTCAAGATACAAAATCAATGTACAAAAATCACAAGCATTCTTGTACACCAATCACAGACAAACAGAGAGCCAAATCATGAGTGAACTCCCATTCACAATTGCTTCAAAGAGAATAAAATACCTAGGAATCCAACTTACAAGGGATGTGAAGGACCTCTTCAAGGAGAACTACAAACCACTGCTCAATGAAATCAAAGAGGATACAAACAAATGGAAGAATATTCCATGCTCATGGGTTGGAAGAATCAATATCGTGAAAATGGCCATACTGCCCAAAGTAATTTATAGATTCAATGCCATCCCCATCAAGCTACCAATGACTTTCTTCACAGAATTGGAAAAAACTACTTTAAAGTTCATATGGAACCAAAAAAGAGCCCGCATTGCCAAGTCAATCCTAAGCCAAAAGAACAAAGCTGGAGGCATCACGCTACCTGACTTCAAACTATACTACAAGGCTACAGTAACCAAAACAGCATGGTACTCGTACCACAACAGAGACATAGATCAATGGAACAGAACAGAGCCCTCAGAAATGATGCCGCATATCTACAACTATTTGATCTTTGACAAACCTGACAAAAACAAGAAATGGGGAAAGGATTCCCTATTTAATAAATGGTGCTGGGAAAACTGGCTAGCCACATGTAGAAAGCTGAAACTGGATCCCTTCCTTACACCTTATACAAAAATTAATTCAAGATGGATTAAAGACTTAAATGTTAGACCTAAAACCATTAAAATCCTACAAGAAAACCTAGGCAATACCATTCAGGCCATAGGCGTGGGCAAGGACTTCATGTCTAAAACACCAAAAGCAATGGCAACAAAAGCCAATATTGACAAATGGGATCTCATTAAACTAAAGAGCTTCTGCACAGCAAAAGAAACTACCATCAGAGTGAACAGGCAACCTACAGAATGGGAGAAAATTTTTGCAACCTACTCATCTGACAAAGGGCTAATATCCAGAATCTACAATGAACTCAAACAAATTTACAAGAAAAAAACAAACAACCCCATCGAAAAGTGGGCAAAGGACATGAACAGACACTTCTCAAAAGAAGACATTTATGCAGCCAGAAAACACATGAAGAAATGCTCATCATCACTGGCCATCAGAGAAATGCAAATCAAAACCACAGTGAGATACCATCTCACACCAGTTAGAATGGCCATCATTAAAAAATCAGGAAACAACAGGTGCTGGAGAGGATGTGGAGAAATAGGAACACTTTTACACTGTTGGTGGGACTGTAAACTAGTTCAACCATTGTGGAAGTCAGTGTGGCGATTCCTCAGGGATCTAGAACTAGAAATACCATTTGACCCAGCCATCCCATTACTGGGTATATACCCAAAGGAGTATAAATCATGCTGCTATAAAGACACATGCACACGTATGTTTATTGCGGCACTATTCACAATAGCAAAGACTTGGAACCAACCCAAATGTCCAACAACAATAGACTGGATTAAGAAAATGTGGCACATATACACCATGGAATACTATGCAGCCATAAAAAATGATGAGTTCGTGTCCTTTGTAGGGACATGGATGAAACTGGAAAACATCATTCTCAGTAAACTATCGCAAGGACAAAAAACCAAACACCGCATGTTCTCACTCATAGGTGGGAATTGAACAATGAGAACTCATGGACACAGGAAGGGGAACATCACACTCCGGGGACTGTTGTGGGGTGGGGGGAGGGGGGAGGGACAGCATTAGGAGATATACCTAATGCTAAATGACGAGCTAATGGGTGCAGGAAATCAACATGGCACATGGATACATATGTAACAAACCTGCACATTGTGCACATGTACCCTAAAACCTAAAGTATAATAAAAAAAAAAATAAAAAAAATAAAAATAAAAATCATTTAAATAATAATACAATAAATTAGTGGCTAATTTTTTGAAAACCTAGAATTGATGGGTATTATACTGAGTTTATTATAGATCACATTGCCATATTTAGTGAATAAACATATAGTACACACAGGTACATTTGAATTTCAGATAACAATGAATCCTTTTTCATCCTAAGTTTGTCTGATATAAAATTTGAGGCATATTTATACTAAAATATTACTTGTTTTCTGAAATGCAAATCTAATTGGATGTCCTGTATTTTATCTGGCAACTCTAAAATGGATTACATTTATTTTGTACAATATGTTTATGAAGTAGTTGATGTAATTAATAACAGTTTACAGACAGAGGAGATTCAGGCATAGAGAGTTTAAAGACTTTCCTCCAAGGCCATCAGGCCAGTAAGTGAAAGAAGTATTTGTGCCAAGGTCTGCTTAACTTCAGAGCTGAAGCTTTTAATCTTATTCACAATATCTTCCTAGAGGTAGAATTCTATGTGAGAAGTTAGATATCTTTAAAGCTTTTGATTATCTACTAAGGTGAACAAGTTTACACTCCCACCTATTGTCTGCTTCCCTGACCCTCACCAACACTGGCATTATGATTTTGAAAAGTCTTGAATAGTTTAGTAAATAAAAAGTAGAACAACAGGTTTTGCTTATTGTGAACTTATTTAATTTTTAATGAAGTTGTATCTATTTGCATGGCTATTTGTATTCTTTTGTGAGGTTCTTAACCCATTCTCTAAGGCTAAAAAATGTGAAAGCCATCAGGTGTGCTGTCTCTTCAGCTTGATCCTCAAATTTGAATGTGCATCAAGAATCATGTGGAAGACTTGTTAAAATATAGATTTCTAGTCCCTCACCTCCAGAGTCTCTGATTCACTGTATCTTGGGTAAAGTCAGATAATTTTTATATCTAATGAATTCCGAGGTGATGTTGATGCTGCTGGTCTAGGGGCCATGCATTGAGCATTAATGGTCTACAGGAAGGTCCAAAGCTCACAGTGTAATGAATCTTGCCTATCTTAACCATTGATTGTTTAGCATACTTGTTACTGATCTCAAGGTTATTACTCAGTGCAGACAGGAGGATCACCTTAATTAAAGTCTAATCATCAAGTGTGATATAGGACATGTCGTTATGATCAGTTTTAAATTATGCAATAAAGAAATTTTTTACAACTAATTTGCCAATGACAAATAATATAAGCATCAGCTATCTAGGCTATGAATAGAATTTTTATGCTTCTCTTTCTGCTGCATAAAAAACAAATTCTGAGTCTATTAGCGTATGGCATACTGTTCCCTGGCTAGAAGTAGCTGTCAGTGTTCAACAAATGTACTTTGAGTGAATATTGGAGAGTTCCAAGTTTCCTAAAGCTTTGTCTCAGGATTATTCCATATTTTTTTCACAGGAGTCTTGAAAATGGGAAAAATGAAAAAGAGATAAATTCCCAAGAACAGAGAATGTAATCAGCCTTTGGAACATGGTTCTCAGGGGGAATCTTTTAACAGAATGTGAAGGGATAGAATGGAACTTCCTTCAACAGGAAGACTCAATATTGTAGAATAAGATAAAGTAAGTGAAAAATATCATAAGGCCTAGTTTGATACTGGAGGCCTAAGAAGAAACCACTTTTTTTTTTAGAGAAAGGAGGGTGACTTGGATAAAAGAGGCAGGCATATGTTAGGCAGTTTGGTCTGCATTCTTGGTCAAAAACAACAATTCTGTGAACTGTTGACAGTGATGTAAGACAAAAATAAAGCTGCTCATTTCTAAGACCTGAACCTTGTTGCACATTGGGTGGCTAAGCTACTAAGGGATGACTTCAGGAGAGAAACCTCATAAATATTATCTGAAGTGAGGAGAACTCCACTACTGTTTTCTGCTCAGCTTCTTAAGTGCATATCTAGCTTCTGGCTGATTAAAATTAAACAGCACCCTTACAAGAGGACTCTCCAGTGAGGTACTTATATACCCCTAATTGTTTTGCATGTTATGGAAAACACAATAAGCCTATTTTAATCCATCAGACAAGAAAAAAATAAATGTCACTTTAAAAGTTGTCATGGCATCAGCATTCTCTTTATCCTAGTTCACTTGAGGTCTATATTCCAGCCTATAGACCTCGATCCCTCAATGATTTCTCATGTTGACAGTTCCACAATATGGAACATTGTAGTATGTTCCATGCTAACCTGTCAGCTTTTCTTTTCACATTCTCATTTCAAATATAGCTCAGGTTCTACTGCATTTTCTGCAATTATTTGGACATATAATCCTGTTTTTCTAGGAATTCAGACTTTGCATATGTTGTTCCTTACTTCTGCCAACATTCCATTTTTACATTTACCTAGCCCTACACATCCTTTAAAAAATAATTGGTGTTTTCTTTACCTGGTCTTTCTTGACTTTCTTACCTCCTAAGCCTGGGTTAAATAAGATCACTCTAGCACAGGCTGCTAGGTTAAAGTTTCCCCCAGCAACCTCTTGTTGATTTCATTATGGCATAAATTACCTAATATCATTATATAATACATACTCATTTCCTAATTTACTTATACCATTAGCCATGGAAATTTCTTGAAGTCAAGGACAGTTTTTATCATCATTATACATTGGATTCTGTATACTCAGTAAACTTTACACATGGTCACGACATCACAGTTGAATGAACACACAGATTCTTGAAGCCAGCAGAGCTAAGAATTCATATGCATTTCTAGAAGTTGTTTGAGAGAAAAATAAATGGTCATAGGCAAAATCAATACAGTAGACAAGACCAGCAGATAGTCTTTATTTTCATTGTATTAATATATCTGTTAAAAATCAATTGCTTGAATTTGCCATTTAAAGGTAAATATTCTTAGTTGCAAAAAAATAAAACCTATTTCATTTAAGGTACAAGAGGCTTTATAAAGAATGTTAAGGGGCATCCATGTTTCTCAAGAGGACAAGGGGTTAAGTTTCACCTGGGTGGCCAAGAATTACCTCTACATGATACATGTGGCTGCTCCAAAGGAGATTCTATAGCCATTGTCCCTAGGCTTAGGTGGTTCATACCAGTGTCTCTGAGCATGAGACTCTTGGCTTAGACCTCTGCTGTCACTCCCTCTGAGACTTGATAATCCTGCTGTCCTCTGCTGCCCTCACATTGTACTGCCCATTTCACATCACTCTCTCTCTAAAAGAAGTCTCAGGTATGCGTATAGTGAGTCTTAACATTGTCAATAGATTCTTGGAAACTATGACTTTAAGTGAAAGGATGTATGACAAAAACAATTTTACCATATGCTAATTGATATAAACAAGACTTAAGTTCCTACATGTTTCTGGTCACAAAAATATCACCAAACTTCTAAATACTCAAAACAATTCTAACATTAAAATATGAGTTATACATACATTTTAGAAAGATTAATAAAAGTAGTATAATTACCAAATATTTGGTGAATCAGTGAGTGATGGCAGTCATAGCAGTGATGAATTAAATTAAGAAATGTTTGTAAAGCAAAAATTGTCAGGAGAAACTTCTACCACCACGAATATTGGAAAATAAACAATAACCAATATGGCAGGTATGTTAGTTTGTTTTCACACTGCTGATAGGGACACACTTGATACTGGGTAATTTATAAAGTAGAAGAAGTTTAATCAACTCACAGTTTCATGTGGCTGGGGAGGCCTCACAATCATGGTGGAAGGTGAAAAGCACATCTTACATGATGGCAGACAAGAGAGAATGAGAGCCAAGTGAAAGGGGTTTCCCCTTATAAAACCCTCAGATCTTGTGAGACTGATTCGCTACCATGAGAATAGCGTGGGGGAAATAGGCCCCATGATTCATTTATCTCCCAGTGTGCCCCTCCCACAACACGTGGGACTTATGGGAGCTACAATTCAAGATGAGATTTGGGTGGGGACACAGCCAAACTGTATCAGTGGGCTTGCTGAGTGCTTTTGAACAGCATCATTTGCTGTCGTGCATTTCTATGATTATCATGAGCTTTAGGAATTTTTATTTAACAATAAGGTATATTCATTTTCCAAACCGCTTATTCCATTTCAGGGTCTCAGGTGCCCAGAGCCTATTCCAGCAGCTCAGAGCACAAGGTGGGAACCCACTCTGAACACGATGCCATCTCATCACAGTGTACACTCAACACCCACCCACACTCAGTCAGACCTGGGCCATTCATACAGCCAGTCACCTAGAGTGCACAGCTGTGGGAGGTGAGAGGAAACCAGAGTACTTGGAGAAAACCAATGTAGAGAGTGACCCCAGACAGGAATCCATATTTTTTTCTCATCTACCTCATAATGGAATGATGTTGAATCAAATCACAGTATTTGAGAACATGCTGTATCTGACTAGCCCAACTACTGAACATATAGACCTCTGGCCCCAGTACCAAGAGACGCTGGCAAAATGGCTTCAAAGTGAGGAAATGAAACTCATTGGGTAGTAATTTATATAACACAGAAAGGGTGTTCAGAAGACTCTAATTAGATGAAAGTCCTCTATATCACCCTAAGAATATGCATGGGAGCTGGAGGTTGAATTTAGTGACTTTGTAAGATACCTTTATATTTAGGATTCTGTCACAGCCATTAGCTTTTAGTGCCGGCCTTCATATATCTTAAAATGCCTGAGCATTAGGGTGGGGAGTTGTAGAGATTATTGCATCTTTTTTCATAGCTTCTAGCATCTCAGCGCTAGTAGTAGTTTTATCTCTGGTGGTCTTTGGAATACATACCAGTAAGTATTTAGCCCTTATTCTGTGATCTCTTGGAATGCCCTGACAACCAAAGTTTTTTTTTGTTTGATTCAGTTTGAACGAGTGTTGCTGACATTTTAAAAGTGAACAAGTTGACACTGAAATTACATCAAATGATGGCAAATAGCAGAAGTTCACATTTGATCACCCCAAGCACTTGATGGCTATGTCTGAACCTGGGATCATGAAGGGGAAAAAAAGGCCAAAATTAAGGGTTGACATAGGGAAAAAATGCATTTCATGGTAATTTTAGCCTTCAACGCCTTTCAAGGAGTCAGGAGGATGCCCACTTAAAAGGTGAAATTAGAAAATAAAGAAGAAAATTCACTATATTTGGTTTTTACTTAGCTTTCTTTCAGCAGTTCTCTGTGTCTCCCTTGGCATCAGTAGGGTCCGTGATTGCTGTTGAAGTCCGTGAAGCTGAATTACTCCTCAGAACACTCAACTGATAAACATTTGCTTTAAACAATACACCACCCTCCAAATTACCACCTTTCTTCTTATACAGCCAGTATTCTGTGAAGATCATAAATCTGAATAGAAGTTATTTTGCTGAACATTTTTCTTGTAGTTAGCCAAAGAGAATAAAGGCTAAGACAGTTTAAAATAAAAAAGCAAAAGCATTCCCAAATCTCTCAGCAGAATCACATCTTTTAATGCATTGTCTGTAGCACCACTTTTTCCTTTATAAAATTTACATTCAGTGTCTTCACTTCACTATTACCTACTCATTGTTCTCTGTATTGCTCTCAAACAAGTCACCAAAAGACCAAGTGTTGTAGTTTTTTATTAGCACTTGTGCCACTAAGATTTTCTACCTGTGGGCCATGTTTCTGTTTTGCCTCTCTGTTCCTAGAAATTGTATGGCAGTAGAGACCTTCATTTGTCTTGCTTTTATTTTCGATTCTATCCTTTACTCTGCTTGCTTTATTTTTAAAAGTGAACATTTCCAGGGTTCTACTCCTGGTTATTTCTCCAGCATTCTGTACATATTGACAATCAATGATCCATTCCAAGTCTTCAACAGTTACACCTATTTAGATGACTTTCCAAATTTATGCCATGCCACAAATATCTGAATATAGTTGTTCAAGATTCAAGAGATGTGTCTGAGCTACCTGGATATTCCCTAGTTCAAACACTTATCAGCTGTGTGACCTTTGGCAAGCTATTCAACCACTCATGACTTCAGTGCCTCAGCTCTAATACATGGCTAAATATAGTACACCTACCTCATGAAGTTGTGTGAGGATTAAATGACCTAATATTTGTTAATGCTTAGACAAATGTTGCATATTTAAGTGCCATATACATGTTTTTAAAGAAAATGAAACAAATAAGAAAATTAGTAGAGTGTATGTAGTAAAGTGGTAGGTACGGAAGGAGAACAGGCTGGGACACAAACAGAGTTTTAAGGCCAGGGAGTAGAAAAGAAGACTGTGTATGTAGAGTGAATCATCTTCTGTGCCCAGAATTAACTGATTTTCTCATGCTTCTTACTTTGATGACTGCCTAGATTACTGTGTCTCCTCTGTCTGGATTATTCCCCAGTCTCTAGCACACCTGTTCAAAATACACAAATCCTACTCCTAAGAGGTCCCTAGATGGCTTCCTTACTGAAGTGCTGTGTATTGAGATTACCACCCCTGCTTCTAAAATAATTGTTTAATTAACTATTATAGTTATTTGATTATCTTCCAGGTAATATGTAAAATTTGGGAGTTACAAAGTTCATGTCATACACAAGTTTGTCTTCCTCAGGCTCCTATCTTCCCTGGAGCTGGCACGAGTATCATCACAGATTGCTGTAGGTCATGGAGGATGGGAGAGAGTGAATGAGAGGAAGAGAGAAGAGAGATGGAGGGAGGCTTAGTGAGTAGGGCCATCATATTTCTCTTGACAGTTCTGAAGGAGACACAACACAGCTGTTATAAGTTAGCACAGATATGAGCATGCCAGCCAACACTTCTATGTTTTCCTAACAACTATTTATTTTTTCTCATAGAGAAATATTGGAGTCAAAGAGCCTTTAGAGTTTTTCTAGTCCAAGCCTGTACCATTTCTATTGAGAAGGCTGAGGCATGGAGCAGTGGAGTGACTGTTCAGAATCCTCCTGGGAGTCGTGGAGAGGCAGGCAGCAGGAGCCCTAGAGACTTGGATTCTCACATTGCCCTTGCTACTTGGTACCTATGTCATTTGAAAATCTCTGAGCCAATTCATTTGTTTCTACCTGTGGAACATGTGTTTAGCCTTGTAAGCAACTTTAATGGGTGTTCAACAGAGAGTACCCATTTGTATTAATGATATTATTAACCAATGCTGTTGCCAACATGGGGCTCATTAAAAGTAACACTTTATGCCAACTATGGCCGTCTACGTGAAAGATGGCAGATATGGGGCTACAATCTAGGTCTTTTGATTGTTAATCTGGGGGTGTTTATTTCCCTATGTTCCTTGGCAACTTGGTACAATTTTGTGGAAGAAAGGCAGGCTACTTGTCGTGAAAACCCAAAATGTCAGTGGCTTTACATAATAAGTATATACTATTTCCCATGTTACAATCCAATACAAGGCAATGCAGAGGGGCTTCAGTCTATGTGGTCCTCTGGGGACCCAAGCACTTCTCATTTTGTCCTCTGTATCTGGCTAGAAGACCAAGAAAGATTGCTGAAGGTCACACCAGAGGTTTTGTAGAAACAAACCTGCCTAGTGGCATACCTTATTCTAGCCTGTATTCCTCCAGCCAGAGCTTTGTCCCCTGGCTGGAGCTGACTGTAAAGAAGTGCAACATAGTTGTTTGCAAAGGAAGAAAAAGAAAGTTGGCAAATAAATAAGCCGTTTATTTTACAGATGCATTTTTTCAAGTTTTCTGATTTAAATACAGTGTATATAAATTATCATATTTAATCCAATTCTTGGGAAAATTACAGGTGGTAGAAATTGTATTTGCCTATGTAAGGCTTTAATGCTGTTATCATGCATTCTTCAAGCAGAACTCATAAAACTAGCTGCAACACATAAGATATATATTAAGAACTTTTGGGTAGGCCAGGCGCGGTGGTTCATGCCTGTAATCCCAGCACTTTGGGAGGCTGAGGTGGGCAGAGCACCTGAGGTCAGGAGTTCCAGACCAGCATGGCCAACATGGTGAAACCCCATCTCTACCAAAAATACAAAAATTAGCTGGGCATGGTGGTGGGCGCCTGTAATCCCAGCTACTCAGGAGGCTGAGGCAGGAGACGCTTGAAACCGGGAGGAGGAAGTTGCAGTGAGTTAAGATGAGATTGCGCCACTGCACACCAGCCTGGGCAGCAGAGTGGGACTCTGTCTCAAAAATAAAATAAAATAAAATAAAATAATAAAAAAAAACCTTTGGGAACATGGCTTTTAGTTTTCAATTTTTTATCATGAATAGTACATGGCTTTAATGGTTTTCTCTTAGTAGGATGGTAATTCCACTGTTATATACAACAGTTTCTTCAATGTAAATACAGAACTAAATTATTAATAAAAATGTGTATCATTTGCCTATTTTCCATTGCATTGGCCTTAATCAAATTAGTTTCATTTATTAATTTAAGATTTTAAAATACTAACCTTTAAATTAATAACTTTGCATTTCTTCAAATATCTTGTTGATCCTTCAAATCATTATACATATTACTCAATATAAATGTTTTGTATGAATTAGAGAAATGTAGTGGAGAATATTGAAACTTGCCTAAGTATCCAGAGTAACACAAGAACATCACACTAGTGTTAAATAAAAAGAAAAAAAAAAAGTCGGCCAAGCCTGGTGCCTGTAATCCTAGCTCTTTGGGAGGCTGAAGTTGGTGGATCACTTGAACCCAGGAGTTCAAGACAAACCTGGGCAACATGGTAAAACCCCATCTCCACAAAAAATTAAAACAAATTTGTCTGGGTGTGATTGTGCATACCTGTAGTCCCAGCTCCTCAGGAGCCTGGCCTGGGAGGATCACCTGAACCCAGGGAGGTGGAGGCTGCACCATGATCATATCACTACACTCTAGCCTTGATGACAGAGTAAAACTCTGTCTTGAAAATAAATAAGAAAATAAATAATAAATAAATGTAAAAGTCCATCTATAACCCACATCTGAAAGAAATTCAAAGTGTCTCAGACTTTTAGATTTGTTTTAATAATAAGCAAATAGTCTCATTAGATGTATAGACAAGAAACTCACAATATCTACCTCATTCTTCATGCAATAAAAGTTCAAATACTTTGATGAATAACTCAGGAAGTCATAAATGTTGTTCAGATAATCAGAGTTGATTTAAAATTGACAACAGTGATTTTGGAAGGAGAAAAGGGAATAATTAGGGTCTCGTTAAAAGGATAATGCAATAAAGAATATTAAAGAACAGGGACCTAAAAAACAAAACAATTGAACTCATGGACATAGAGAGTAGAGGATAGTTACCAGAACTGGGAAGAATTATTGTGGGAGAATTGCAGAGGGAGATGGGACTGGTTAATGGGTACAAAAAAAAGTAGAATGAATAAAACCCACTATTTGATAGCACAATAGGGTAACTATAGTCAATAATAACTTAATTGTACGTATTAAAATAACTTAGAGTGTAATTGAGTTATTTGTAACTCAAAGGATAAATGCCTGAGAAGATGGATAACCCATTTTCCATAGTGTGCTTATTTCACATTGCTTGCCTGTATCAAAACATCTCATGTACCCCATAAATGTACATAACTACTATCTAATCACAACAATTTAAAAAATAGAAGAAACAGAAAGGCAGGGAATTCTATGTAGAGATATCATTTTATATAAATATACCTATATTTTCATAAATATATCAAATAGTTTTACTAGTGGTCCCATAAGAGTGATTTTCATTAAAATCTTATATTGTTATAATTTTCTTTTTAGAATCTCAAAGAATTAGAAAATAAGATATTAGTATTATCCTTTATTAAGGCAACACTAAAATACTTAAAATCTTAAAAAGAAATGGAAATACTTATAAAATGCCCTAAAATATAATTTGATAATATAGAAAGATATTTGCTGTGAGAATAAAATACCTTATTTGGGTTTATTTCAAGAACATACTATTTGGATTGTGTAAAGATGTTAATTTCTTAAAAAAAAACTTATTTTACATATTATATTGCCTTTATTTTTATGCAGCCAGGGGCCAAAATACTTTGTTAATACTTCATAAAAGCCACTGTTCAGTAAGTTATAAAAATAATGGGATAACTGTTCGAGTTTCTTTTAACCAGCATAGTTCTCTCATTACCCACTTCCGAGGTATTTATTTTTGTCACTGAAACACCGTATCAACCAAAGAAAGCCCATTAATCCACTTCACAACCTCAATAGTTTTATTCTTTTTGAATCAATGAGGCAAATCTGCATTACATGTTAGTAGTTACGCATGGACTTAGGCTAAGTAACCTATTTATTGATGTTCTCGATCAACTGCTTTGTACTATGGGTTTCATTTTTTTAAAAATTTAAATTATAAAAATACAAATGAGCCCAAGGACATTGTAAAAATGCAAATCTTTTTTTGTACGATTTGTCAGCTTTTTAAATTTATTTTTATTTTTATTATACTTTAAGTTCTAGGGTACATGTGTACAACGTGCAGGTTTATTACATATGTATACATGTGCCATGTTGGTGTGCTGCACCCATTAACTCATCATTTACATTAGGTATATCTCCTAATGCTGTCCCTCCCTCCTACCCCCACCCCACGACAGGCCCCGGTGTATGATGTTCCCCTTCCTGTGTCCAAGTGTTCTCATTGTTCAATTCCCACCTATGAGTGAGAACATGCGGTGTTTGGTTTTTTGTCCTTGCAATAGTTTGCTGAGAATGATGGTTTTCAAAAGGACATTAACTCATCCTTTTTTATGGCTCCATAGTATTCCATGGTGTATATGTGCCACATTTTCTTAATCCAATCTATCACTGATGGACATTTGGGTTGGTTCCAAGTAAGGTGGTTTCATAAACTGTTGCTTTGTTTCATACTTTAAAAAAAAATGCAAATCTTTTTTAAAAGTATGAAACAAAGCAACAGTTTATGAAACCACCTTCTACAGCTCAAACATTTTTTAGTATTTTCAGTTCTTCTGAAAACAGTCATTAATAATCAATATTTGCTCATCGATTTATTCTCTTTTTACAAAGATGAAGATTTTGTTTATCAATATTAACCCCCACCCAACTCTCTCACCTTCTTTCCAATCATTATTCATGGAAATGAGGTGAGAGTTGGGCATCCTCAGGACCATAGACTAAGATGGTACTAGTCATGAATAATCAATATTTGATCATCTATTTGTTCTCTTTTCAAAAAGATACAGATTTAGTATATCTGGACTAACCCTTACCCAAATCTCCATCTCCTTTCAAATACAAATTTTAAAATTACTATTCTTAATATTCCATTGGTTACTAATTATTAAAATTATAGGCTTAAACTTGTACTTCTTGTCCCATTAAACCCAGACCTTTTCTCTAGACTTCCTGTTGTGTAAATGAGGATATTAGGACCCCTATGATTTCTACCACATTTAATCAATGATCAATAGTATGAGTGATATCTTTATATTACCAAATTAATACCTTTCAGATTATTTTCTTCTCTTTTTGCTTATAAATTGATTCTAAAACTTGAAAAGCATTATTATTTACTTTCTAATTATGAAAACACTGCTCCCTGCAACACTAATTGGTATGTCATGATTAGATGTCCTTTTCTGTTTGTCTAACATCATAACCTTTGTGAAGTTTAAGGAGACTATTTCCAACATCAGATTCATACAGATTTTCTTTTCTCAGATTTCATCAATTGATCAAAACTATTTCTTATTTTTCAGTTTGACTAATATTAGGTAAAATTAATTTTTCATTTTATTGTTTTCATTAAGAAATTACAGATTCTGCAATGAGTCTCTCTTGAGTGGAATACATTGTACCTTCTCATGAGGATATTGATCATCATAGCTCACTGACTTTCTGTTCTAATTAGAACCAGCATCTTTCTAGGAAAGCTGGGTAGGTGTCTTTTGGAAATTCTTTGATATTGCAGTTTCTTGTATCCCATGTTTTTCCCCTTCCTCAAAAAAAAAGATATGAGGAGTAAACTATATATTCTTACATATTAAAATTCCTTTATTATAATCTTATGCTTAATTGATAGCTTATGTAAGAATAGTTTGAACAAGAATAGTTTAAAAATTATTCTTAGAAACTTTACAGCATGCAATGTTGCTGATTTCAAGTTTGAAGCCATCTTCATCCTAACTTCTTTGTATCTGTGTTATATTTTTTACAATAGAAGTGTTTAAATCATTTATTTCCTGATATTGTACAAGATTGAACATAGAATTCATCCTTTTTACATTCTTTGGGCCCTTTCAATTTGAAGACATAGTCTTTACTGTTGAGAAATACTTTTTTACTTTTAAAGTTTTCTATCCTCTGTTTTCTCTATTCTCTCTCTGAAACATTTGATAATTGGATGTTGGACATCTTCGCTGGTTGAGCCTTTGCCTCTTCTCTTTTAATTTACAATAGCTTTTTTCTTATTCTCTGACAGTTTCATTTTTTGGTAGCATTTTCCCATATGGTCCTGAGGATACCAATGAGTGTTGGTTTATTTGTTTTGTTTTGTTGTATTTCATGTATTGCATTTGCCTCTTTAGGGTGCAGGGTTTTTTTGTTTGGTTGGTTGGTTTCTGTCATTATTGTTTTACTGTGTAGTCTTGATCACTCACTTTCCTGTTGCTGTTTGTTTCTTTCGTATGTATGGAGACCAGAAGCTATTAGTATTTTATAATTATAGAATTGGATTAACAATTCTGAGCAGCTAGGTTGAGTTTCTTCTGTTATATGTGAGAGTTTGCTAAAATAATAGGCTTTATTCCTTTCAAAGAGGCTGACTAGAGCTCTGTTGAGCTAGAAGGCAGAACTCAACTCCAGAGGCAGGGCTCAGACATAGGACTAGATTGAGGACTAGCTAAAACAGAGTCAGGGAGATAGGAGCTTTCAATCAGACATGCCCACCATTGTGCCATGCCAATTTACTGTTGCCACAACAATACCCAGATGTTACTGCTCCTATCCATGACAATGACTCAATGACTCAAAATTTTCTATCCCTTCTTTAGAAAATTCTGCATAAACCAGCTTTTATTCTGCATGAAATTAAAAGTGGGTTTAATTATGACTGCAAAACTGTCCTGAGCTGCTACGCTCTGCCTATAGAGTAGCCCTGCTCTGGTGGAGCAGTCAGGGGGCTGTAATACCTTGGAGCTGTAACACTGCCTCTTCAATAAAGCTGTTTACTTCTGCCTCTGGTTTACCCTTGAATTCTTTCCTGGGAAAAGCCAAGAACCCTCATGGGCTAAGCTCCACTTTGAAATTTGCCTGCCCTGCGTCACTGTGAGGGGATGAGGCTGTCAATTTTAAGGTTTTACTTGGGGATAAGTGGGGAGTAAGTAGTCAACTGCTTAGAAATGTGATTTTTTTTTTTTGCTAACTAAAATTTTATACTGGGGATTATCTCCTATTTCATGCTTCCCATTTGGCCATTTCTAAACTTAGACTTATAATACAGAGCATGAGGAAACTTCCAACAATTTGTCCTCTTGATCCCTAAGGAAGATTCCTATGGCTTATGAATCCTTGTTTCCATGAACCAAGTTTATTTGCGTAATGTAGAAGAAAAACTCAAAAGCAAATAAATCTACCACTCTCTTTTAATAGTTTAATCACGCTACTTCCAAAGTGAAACTGTAAGATCCAGATTCATCCATTCTCAGTTTGTATGTTCTGGTAAAGATCTACGCTTAAGTCTAGGAACAGATTACGTGACTTAAATCTCAATTGATTAATTAATCCTATTTCACTGGCCACACGTGATTCTTTACATGGTAAGCAAGTTTTATCTATATGAGAAAAATTTAAAATCACTTGTATATGCAAAAATCAATTCCAGGTAGATAGAATCCAGGATGTGTACAGATCAATTATATTTGTCATGTTTTCTTTCTTAAACTAGGTTTTTATTTAAATGCGCTCTTGATGAATTAAAAAAGAAAAAAGAGATAATTAATCTGATCTGGATGATGTCATTTGAGCTTCTGTGTCCAAATGAGCCCAAAGACAGTCCTAGTCCCATGGGCAGATTGTGCATTTTTGCATTGTCAGTTGTAAGAGAAGAGGCGCCAGCTTATACCAGCGGGTACTCTTATTATGGGCATGTTGTAGTTAAAAATTATAGATTTAAATTTGGAATTGGAAAATGCAGACTGTCTGACACTGGATATTGAGATTTTGTAGGCACTTAATATCAGGCAGAGCAGCTTCTGTGAGGATAAGTCCCAAATGGAGATCTCTAAACTGTCCTTAGACAGCAACTGAAGAAGAAGTAAAGTTTTGCAGTTCTCAGAAACCTTGTTAAAATCTTATCCGATGAGCAATGTGGAAATTCACATACTAACCTCTTTTCTGTGTGTATGTTTTAAATTTGGTACTTGTATTGCATTTTCTTTAACTGCCATGAATGGCTGCTCTAATGGAAGGACTGACACTTGTAGTCCAATGACTTCTTTTTAGAGTCCAGAAAGATTCCTTCCAACTGCAATATATATTGTGTCCCAAAGGTGTAAGTCTCTGGTATTTCCAGCTTCTTCAACTTGTATCACTGCATTGTGTAAGCAAAATCATTATTATGATTTTTGAAAAGTATTTGACAAGCATTCCAGGTTATACATGATTCTTTTTATGTTAAGCTTATTTTTTTAAATTATCAGGGTGACTTCAACTAAGAGAAATATTAACACAGCATTATATCATAATATTCCAAATGTTTATATGAACAGTTTATTGATGTTCTCAGATCCTACTTTCAATCTCTAAATTAGAGCCTCTGGGGATATAGCCTGGAAATGTGTACTTTTAAAAATCTCCCTAGATAATTCTAATCATAAGCCATGTATAAGAAAGGAGGGGAAAGGTTAAATGATTTACATCACCAGTCATATTTAGACTTCTGATTATTGCTATTTCATTTTTACTTGCATATTGATTTTATGTTGATTAGCTTATTTATTTGCATTGCTTGATTATAAGGTATATCATTCCTTACATTGATTTGCTCTACTGTGCCATATGAGTAGAAGATTAATTTAGTTTTTTGAGTAGTCATAAACTTCAACTCATCAATATGCCTGTATGTGTATATGTGTGTGTGTGTATATATATATAGTTATAAGCAATATTTTCTTCCACAACTCGTAACTGGTGATCAGCATTTGCTATTTTTATTTCCCTAGTAAAATACTTTTATTATTTAAGAAACTGAAGCGGGTCTAGATAAGTGCAGCTGAACCAGATGCAGCTGAGATATTTAGACTTAAGAACATAAAAGAATTACAGTTAGTCAGACCAAAGGTACAGATATTTTCTATCTGACAGGGGCATCAGATTTACTGATATTATTGAGTGCTAGTTCTTTATGACATGAACCTCTAGACTTACAGGAGAGATCCTGCACTTTCTTCTTTGTTAAATACTAGTTATGGACTAAATTTTCTCATATATTTTACAAATTTCTCTTAATGTGTTTCTACTTCCTTGATCATCTGCTCTGCACTCTTAATGAATTTTGTATTTTTATTACTTGGTAAAATAATAGGGCCTGATTTTCACTCAAATTTGTTTTCTGCAGCTTCAAGAATTTTTCCCTCGTTTAAATTTCCTGGATATTTGGGCACATTTGTGTTCACTTTAGTTATACAATAATGATCATATAAACAAAGATATAGCCTTTTCAGACATCATATGGATAGAAGAAAACTGTTTTAGCAATGGAAGTTACTGCATCTCTTTGGCTATTTTAATTTTCTCTTCAGTGGATCTTTCTAAATCATATACTTTCTCATTAAAACACTCAAGTAGCAGATGAATTACATTTTTTCTATAAGATTTATACTTCCAGTTTTATTTTCTATGCCTCTCATAATAAAAATTATTAATACGTTTATGAACATCCTATGTTTTCAACATATTTATTAGGAAACTAACTGGCTATGATTTTTGCCTTTTAAAGCTCTCAGTAGAAGACCATGGTAAAGAATCTAAAAAGTTATTTCTTGACTAGGAAAAGAACCCTTCAATGATTCGCCATTCGACATGTGTCTTTTGAGTGTCTAATGTGTGTCAGGCACTGTTCTGGGTGCTGGGAATATAATGGTGAGGAGAAAACTCTGTCTTCATTGAGCTTGCATTCTATGTGTGTAAGAGATGCAAAATAAACTAAATCAGGAAGTGTATCATATGAAAGGTAATGATATCCATTAAGGAGAAACAATAAAGTAGATAAAGGGTGATGTGAAATGTTGAAGGGAAATTAAGTAGGTGCCAAAGGCTTCAGAGAGATGATTTTGAGTAAAGGCACAAAGCAAGACGCGAGGGAACTGACCACATGGCTATCTGAATAAAGAACTCTCCAGGCAGTGAAGAACATGGGCGAATACCCTGGAATGGGAGCATGCAGAGCTTGTTTGAGCAACAGTGAGGGGTTAGTAGGGTCTGAGCAGAGAGAATGGGGGAGTAGAAGAAAATGAGGTCAGAGAAGTCACAGAGAATCATATCACATTAAGCCTTCTAGGTAATATGAAAATTTTGTCCTTTGTTCTGATGAGAAGAGACATCACTGTTGGATTTTGAGCAAAACATAGTCTAAACTATTTTGAACAGCATTAGCCTACAGTCGCATTGAGAAAGACTTCAGACTTCATAGGCAAGGAGAGTGGCAGGAAGAGAAGTGTCCAGTCTACTGCTTTAAGTGATGATGTCTTGGACAAACGGAGTGACAATAGAGTAAGATATGGTTAGAATCTGAATGTACTTTAAAAGTAGAACCAGTGGACTCTTTGAAAGAGAAAAGGAGAGGTTTAAAGGAATTTAGAGACAAATTGCAAAAACCAAGATAAGAAAGACTGCAGAAACTACTGATTTAGAAGAAAATTTAAAGAGTTACTGTGTTCAAATCATAGCATAACTATAACTATAATATAGGATAACTATAATATAGTGGGCAGTTTTAAACTGAGTAGAATTCTATTCTACAGATGCTTGTTGGAATGTAGTTTCTGTTAGAATGCAGGTCTAAGCAGAGTCATCAAAAGGTGAACCAAAGGCTTACTATTAGGCTAGATATTACTAATATTTAGGATATCAAATCAGTTTCTAGTGTTCCTGGACATGACCTGAAGATATTTTGGAGGGCTTCTTTTCATATCCATGTACCTCCAATCTGATGCGAAAAGCCCTTCCTCAGACTCATGCCATAGCTGCGCAGGAGAGGGGGCCTATGCAAGTCTTTAATATACTCTGAGACCCTTTCATGAGTGGCAGCTAAGCTGCACTCCCTGAGGAGGCCTTGTGCTGGCTGCAGAGATCCTATGCTCTGCTACGCTTGGAAGGAACATCTGCTTTACTGCTATAGATTCTTGAACCATCTAAGAATTTCTCATGAAACTTCTGTTGCTGACACCAGCCAGATTCACCAAAATTCTCAAGGCTGTGTTGGCTGCCATTAGCCTTATTTCAAACCATACCAAGTATGCTAATATATCAGGCAGCATTCTGTCTCCTCCTACAATAGTTTAGTATCAAAACTTCATACATCAACATTTTCCTTTCACATAAGAATATATTTTATATCTCCTTGAGGTCTTTTTTGTTGTTGTTACTGTGCAAATGTTAATCTTTAGGAGTTTTGGCTTCACATATATAAACGGGCTCTGGGTAAATGCAAAAAAGAAGTTTAAGTACTGTATGCAGGTATCCCAGAGGATTAAAGGGAGATGAATGCTAAAGAGCAGGTTCACCAGGGAAAGGAATCTCACAGTTTGGGCAATGCAGGCAGTGGCATAAAGCAGTGCTTCTCGTGGGTCACAGCTGGGATAAGTGACCTCCAATTGTTTTTAGTTTGTTGTCTGTCTTCTCAAGAGTCCAAATATCAGAAAAAGAACACCCAATTTATTGGATGGGTCAATCCTATGTCTACTCATTGAACACATAACTGACATTTGCCCACCAAAATGTAATTAAAGCAGTAGTGTTATCAGAAAAAGAAGGAATAAAAGCTGACAAGCCAATGAATACCACAAGTGTCTACTACAAGGAACATTTTGAATTAGAGAAGAATGAGTAGTAAACATTATTGACAGCTCCTTGAAAAGAATTATCTAGTAGATCAGAAGATTTACAGTTCCACTTTATATCAATATAAATTTCAGAAGAAATAAAAAATGAAGTGTAAGGATTTAAAAAATAAGAATAAGGAAAGGCATTCAATATAAAGTTAAAATCAAAAAATCAAATAAAAATAAGACTGGCAGATTTTATTGTTTTAAAAATGAGGATTCTATTTGTCAAAAAGGACCAGAATAATTGGGAGGCATATTATAAGTTTGGGAAATTCATAATATACTTAGCAAACAGAGTTGATACTTCTAATAGCCTCTACAAATCAATGTAAAAAAAGGTGAACACCCCAATAGATATATGAGGAAAGAACTTTAACTGACGTTTTACAAAAGAAGAAATGTAAATGGCCAAAGAACATGTGAAAATAAATCCAGTCTCACCAACATTCAAAGAAATAAAATGAAAATCGCTATGAGATGCCATTTTCGCCTACTAAATTGTCAATGATATTAAAAATCATTATACCAAGTATTTAGGACAGTATACGGAAACAGGAGCTCTCGAGATAAATGGTTAAGGGCTTCCTGGGCTGACTGTAAGAACTGTACCTTTTTTTTTTTAACCTTAATTTCCAGGATACAAGTGCAGAATGTATAGGTTTGTTACATAGGTATATGTGTGCCATGGTGGCTTGCTGCACCTATCAACCTGTCATCTAGGTTTTAAGCCCCACATCCATTAGTATTTTTCCCCTCTCCCCCCATCCCAACTGGCCCTGGTGTGTTGTTCCCCTTCCTGTGTCCATGTGTTCTCATTGTTCAACTGCCACTTATGAGAACATACCTGTATCTGTGTTTTTGTACCTGAGGATTTAATAGTAAGGATATAGTTGCAGTTCTGTTTGATGTTGCTTAAAGTAAAAGAAACCAACTCTGTTAGGTTTAAGCAAAAGAAACCTAACTGGGAAGGAATTATGGTAACTCATGGAACCTAAAATGATGCTGAATGGCAGGCCTGGGAAATTGCAAGAATCCAGGAAGCTCTGGGGACCTGATAAGCAGGAGTCTTGATGATGAGAACAATCAAGGTAGCTCTTGGGCTCCCCTCTTTCTAGAATACTGTCAATGTCACTCTGCTCAACTATGGCCAGGTGCTTAATAAGATCCCTGGAAGGCTGTTTCCAGACAATGCTGTAGGACCCTACCTAGAAGCCTTGTCAAGTGTGATGAAATGTACTTCTAGAGAACTCAGCTGACTCACATATCACTTTTATGTAAACTAAAGTAGAGATACGGAAGGTGAAGGCCTTTGGTAAGAATGATCAGCAGTACTGTCACTGATAATATTAACTCACATCTGAGAACCATCCGAGTTATATTTATTTGGTCCTTGCTATATGTTAAGAATTATGTTAGGCAATAGAAATGAATGTATCCCATTTTTGTATTATGTATAATTGTTACTCTTAAAAAAATTTGATCTTGATTTCTTGCTAACTGAGTTCATTAGATATCTTCATACCATGTTTTCGTGGTGGTTACAAATGATTTTACATGCAATTGACAGAGAATATCTCACTTATGCTTTATACCCCACAGATCCAATGTATATAATTTTTATAAAAGACAAATATTAGCTGATATTTTGTGTTTGCTAGTAAATTGGTAGAAAAATTTCAAGTGTCCTGACTAGGAAACTTTGAAATTCCTATTTACAAAAAAAAAGAAATTGCATGTGAATTACAAATAATTCTGCCACTTAGTATGTTCATTCTCTAGTAAAAACATCTTACTAGTCAAGCCTAAGTTACTTATTCAAATATCTGTATGTTGTAAGCCTATGTTGTAAAATATTTTATTAATTAAGGCTTTCCTGACCTCAATTTTAATGATATATAACAGAACAATACAAGAATGATTCAGTATATTTGTATATGAAAATGATGAATAGGAGTATAGCATAATCATTAAGATCATGGACTCTGTCACTTAAAAGCTGGATAACCAAAGGTAAATTATATAACTTTTGCAGAACTCACTTTCAGTATATGAAAAATAGAGATATTAATAGTTAATACTTCATAATTTTACATGATAATAAATGAGCTACATATCAAGTACTTAGCAAAGTAGCCAGCAAGTAAATTTAGTCAATGTTCATATTAACATAAATATCAAGTGTACTGGAACAGTGATCTACACAAAGAGATAAGTAGGAAGTCCGGAGCCTATGCATTCCCCTAGGTTAACTTATGATGAACTCACAGTTTAAAGAGCTGGATTAAACTGGTAATTCAAAAAATGTATGTAGACTTTACTATAGAAAAGATTTTCCAAATGCATTTTCTGGCTTTTGAAGACATTAGTTTCCAGTGTGAGTAGCATTCATGATGACAATTACAGCATCTTCAGAATAAGCTCCTGAAAAGGTAAAAACGTATTTATTCAGTCTTTATTTACCTAGGGGCAGTTGTTTTCCAGAATTACCTCAAAGGAAAGCACAACAGTCAGACGTGAAATGGAAACAGAAAAATATTCTGAAGCAGAACAGTCACACTGTGAATTTAAAAGTAATGGGTAAGCATGGCTAAAGATCAAATAGATGACTTTTTAAAGGATCAATTCAAGGGAAAAGAAAATAAAACTTGTACATAAGATAAGATGTTTTGATTAAAATGTATACATTGGCATTTTTTATAGAAAAGACATATAATGAGAAAGTAAAAAAGTCATCACACATCAAAGAATCTCTGATACTCAAAGGATTCATTTAAATTCCCATTTAGATGTTCAGTTTAAAAATATCAACAACAGCAAAACAACAAACAGGTGGTAGTGGAAATTAAATGAAAATATTAAACTATACTAAATCGAGGGAACTCATGTAATTATAAGATAGGCTTCAGGCCACTTATCAATTATACATTTAAACTACTGGAGGACAGAGATTGCAGCTGACACATCTTTGTATCCCCCAAAGCACTGAGCAGAGTGACTTGCATGTAGCAGATATTCGGCAAATATTTGTAGAAAGAAGAATTCTTTATGGAATGCAAAGTAGGTAAAAGATACCGTCCCTACATTTGTAGAACTTACACTTTTCAGGGACAGGAAAAACTAACAAACATCAATTAAGTGAACAACATTTATAAAATGCAAAATGCCGAAAGTTTTAAATAATATCAACATAATAAGTTCACATATTTTATGATTTTATAGAGTCAGTAGTCAAACAGAATTCAAAAGAAAGATCAATGTCATTCTGAGTTTGTATAGAAGACTGTGGGGAAGATAGACATTGATTTAGGCTTTGAAGAATGGAGAAATTATAGAAAGATGGAGTGAAAAACATAGTGAGGTAAGTAAAAGCCTGCTTTAATAATATCAGCTTCATAGTAAATTGCAAAAACTGTTATTAATATTTATGGTATCAAACTAAACACAAAGGAAAAAAAGGAACAGAAATGAATCAATGTAGAATATTCTGGTCTTTATCAATTCCATATGAAGCTGCTATTTAAAGGCATCCTAATTTATTTCTGCATGATGGAATTAGTAGCTGTCACGCTGCTAGATCTATTAGAAGGAAGTATGTCTTTTGGTTCAGTTAATTCAATTCCACAAGTATTTATTAAGTACTTATCTGAGCAAAGCACTATAGAATCATCCATGTACAAGCAATTAAAATTTAACTGGTTCAGAGAATATTTGCTACCTCATTTCACTTTAAAAAGAGTTAACTGTTACCGTATCCCTTCTTGATCTTCTTATAGTAGTGCCTTGATTTAGAGGTTTGAGATTAGAGGTGATGTGAGCCAAGTTGGATATCTGAATCTTCATATTCAAGCTGGGTTTAGAGAAATGGCATTATTTTGAAAAATAACTTTTCTTTTTAGTATGCTTTACTATTTACACTATACTTTAACATCTATAAACTTATTTGATCCCCAGTCTCATGCATTAAAGTCATCTGGACAGGTGTTTTTATCTTTCTTATAAGGAAACTGAGTCTGAGAAAGTTAGATGATTTTCCAAGAGCCTTCTATGGTTGATTGATTAGAAACCATACCTTGAACACAAGATCTTTAGGAGAAAAATCAAGCTACAACAGAAGTAGCCATGTTGTTATGTCATCCAGGGGGAAAATTAGTTCAAAGAAGCATTTCCACTGTTTCTGAGTGGGCTGAGAAAATCTGATCGAGATGATAATCTCAGTAGTCCACAAGTGTCACAGGTCTAACTGCACAGAGATATATCTAGGCGAGTAGAACAAAGAGAAATTATATAATATTTTCAAAATATTTGATCAGTGTAGATGAGAAATTCTCACTCAGGGAATTTTGTCCCCTTCCCCAGGGGATAATTGGCAATGTCTCTAGACATTTTTTGGCTGTCACGACCGGAGTGATAGATGCTAATGGCACTTAGTGCATAAAGGCCAGGAAAGCTGTTCAACACTCCAGTGTACAGGACAGCCTCCCCTCCGACTCCAACTCTGTACCCAGAGACACATCTGGCCCGAATTATCAATACCCTGAAGTTGAAAAGACCCTGCTGTAGTCAATCAAGGTAATTCAGGGAAAATAAATTGAAATTTTATAAAATTATGTGAGTGTTTATGAGCTTCTGATGGTCACATAATCTATACAATTATCTCAGTGTTTCTCTGAGGCTAAAATCATCTCAGATTTAGAGATGTGAGAGTTGCCAAGTGTAGTTTTTTCGTAATTTCTTAAGTATATTGACACTTTGAGAAATAAACACTATAATTCTCTCACGTGATTTCTGCCCCCAGATTTCCATTATTATTTTTAAGCAACAAATGTTGCAGGGTGCCGTTTCTAAGCCAGAGTGTGTAATGCATCCTTTTTCAGTTTAAAAAAGTAAATTCAGTAAAATGACTCCTGGTTAACAAAAGGTGAGTCAAGGGGTCTCATGAAACAAAAAATAAATGTAACATTAAAATGTCCCTGTCAATTCATCACCCCTTGTTTGGATTTCTTGTTAAAATATCTCAGAGGCCAAGTTGGTTTGGTCAGGTCACTTTGGCCACAGTGCATGAATATGTCTAGTAAAATTGGTTAATTTGAGAGCCATCAAATGACCGATGTTGGGTCTTGTCAATTTGATAGTTAAGTGCAAATCTTGAGGACAAAAGGAAAACATGAGACGTAAAATGAAGGCAAAAACCATTTCCTGAAGAATCCTGTTTATCATATAAAGGAATATGAATTTTATCCACTAGGTGGTAGAAGATACTGTTTGGGTTTAATCAGAGGTGTGTCTATTGTGATCAGCTCTACTTTATAAGTATATAAGTCAATTTGATGGTTATATGGAGGGCAGATTTTACTTATCAAGGTAAAAGGGAAGGAGAACAATGAAAGGATTCTTGTTGCAGATTTAAAGATAAAGTCTGAAGTAGAGTAGTGGTTATAGAGATAAAAATAGTAGAAAGTTTAAAAAATCAGAGGAAATTGACAAGATTTGATTATTAATTGCATTAAAAATTTGAGGAATTAAGGAGAGAGGAGTGAAGAACGACTTTATGGTTTCTATTTGGGAACATTGTAGTGTAATAGTGCCTTGGGGGAAGAGTTCGCAGAAACCTGTCAATTCTCATCAAGGATATCGGTTTGGAGATTCCAAGCCTCAGACAGATGTTTAAGCTAGGTAGTGCTTCTGACTCAGATTCTCTGTTTAGAGAGAGATTTTTGGAGATTTGGGCACAGAGGAATAACGTACATAAGAGTCAAGTGTTGAAGAAATGCCTAAGTGGAAAGATAAGCAAAATGATATTTAAAAAGCTGTTTTTGAGAAGTTCTATGCTCATGGGCCTTGTCTGCTTTGTTGACTGCTCTGTGTCCCCAGCACCCAGAAGACTACTACATCTGTGATAACATCAAAAAATATTTGTTGAACAAATATATTAAATGATTAAATAGTGTACAATAGACTTTTCCGACCAAAGGACACTGTAAGCACACTACATCAGTTAACTTTTGCTCAACTCATTTATGTAAGCAACAAATGTCATTGACCAATACATTTTATAATAGTCTCTTCATCATGGCTGAATATATTGATTTGAAAATCTATAAACTGGAAAAACAAGTTATCTTACCCCCAAATTTCCATCACATAGTAGTGGGCCAGGAACATGACCCCAATCACCCCTATTCAAAAAGGGGAACGTTGGGAATCACATAGCAGTCACTGATCCACAGCAACTCTGAAATCCCACTGGGCAGATCTTGGGAAGCTCTTTATTCTGGGTATGGGGAATGTTCTGTGTAGACTTCAGTTCTGGTCCTGGGAGGAGCTCCCAGGCTCATTGTTCTCCCAGGCTTTAACTAAACCCTCTGTGTAGGCCTTCATGTTCATACATCTGAGTGAGGCATTGAAGACAGGGCCCTCCTTGGTGACTGAGCTACATTCTCAGCTTACCCTCTTGCCCTTATAAAGTTAGGAACCAGTAATTGTTTTACTTTAAAAGTCACAATCTTTTTTGGTATAGTTTTATAGCATTCTTTGCAATGAAACTTTCTCAAAAACATTTTTTTTTTTTATAAATGCCATATCTGGTTAAAAGTAATGAAGAGTATCAGAATTTGCTACCCCCAAATATGCCTCTTTGGCATACAGATTATTTTGAGCTAAAAAACAGAGGAAGGCTGGGCGCAGTGACTCACGCCTGTAATCCCAGCACTTTGGGAGGTCAAGGCGGGTGGATCACTTGAAGTCAGGAGTTCGAGACCAGCCTGGCCAACATGGTGAAACCCTGACTCTACTAAAATACAAAAATTAGCTGGGCATGGTGGCAGGCGCCTGTAATCCCAGCTGTCTAGGAGGCTGAGGAAGGAGAATAGCTTGAATCTGGGAGGCGGAGATTGCAGTGAGCTGAGATTGCCCCACTGCACTTCAAGCCTGGGCAACAGAGCAAGACTCCATCTCAAAAAAAAAAAAAAAAAAAAAAAGAGGAAACAGCAAGACAAAGGAAAAGCATGAAAATTAGGGCACTTGTTTTCCTTTTCTACAGGAAATTTTCATTTGTAGAGGTTTTCTCTCTTGTGTCAGGAAGAGAATTCTTAACAACTCATCAACAGATAATGCACAGACTTAAATCTGCATAACAAACTGCATGCAGATTTTCACACTTTTCCTGGTCACTTTCTCATAACTTGCCTCTCTCTTCCAGAAATCCCAAACTCTTTTGCTTTTGTTTTAGCCTAAGATGATACATAAACCCAAGTTCTAACCACCCCATTGGCTTTCTTCTCACTGGGTACCCCCATGTGTACACGGACAATGCACATGATAATAAACATGTTTGTGTTGTACTCTCATTAAACTGTTTTTGGCCAGTCTAATTTATAGGAACCCATCTGGAAAGCCTAAGATAGAGAGTGTTTTTTCCCTTTCCTATAGTCAAAAAAAAAAAAAAAAAAAAACCAAGAAGAATCCACATTTTATTGCCCACTTTACACATGTAGGAGTACAGAATGAACTATTAATACACAAATGGATTGACTGTGAGCATGGATCATACATATGCTAATTATTTGGTAATGCTTGGGATGGTAATATAGTATTTCTTGAAATATCTATATCCTTTTGGTGGCTTAATTCATCATAAAAATAAATAAATATATTTGATTCCGCTCACTATCATGTCCCTGTATGCCTATAGGCTTAGAGAGATTTTGTGATTGTTAGAAATCTGTCCTTAGTCTCATTTTATTGAGCCATTTTATTTAAAGAAAAAACCTTTTTTTTTACTATTTTATTTTTAATGGCCATAAAATAATATTACATATTTATGGGACGTATAGTAATGTTTGGATGTATGTAATGTATGGTGATCAGATCAGAGTAATTAGCATATTCATCATCACAAACATTTATCATCACTCTTTTTTGTTTTGGGAAGATTCAATATCCTCTTTCTAGCTATTTGAAATTGTGTAATATATTATTTTTAACTGGTCATTTTACAGGGGCGTAGGACACTAGAACCTATCCCTCCTATCCAGTTGTAATTTTCCATCCTTTAGCAAATCTCTCCCTATTCCTCCCTTCCTCCTGCCCTTCCTAGCCTCTAGTATTCTATATTCTACTCTTGACTTCTATGAGATCAACATTTTTTGGCTTCTACAAAAATTCTCTTACTAAAATAAGTTTTCTTTTAGAAATAAAATATTCTTTCTTATTCTTTCTCATTGAAAAAGACAAAACTTTACTGGAAGATATTTCAATTCATTCAGGAGTCTTCACAGAAGCTATGATAGTCTGGCCTTAGACTGGCCTTTGTCCTCAGCACACTGTTCATCTGACAATCATTTATGGGCTGAAGATACTTAAGTTGCATCTTTAAAAACTGAAGTCAAGGGATACTTGGGTTCTCTATCCCTTCTTGTAAACAGGCCAGTTCTTTCCTGAGCTCATCTCTTTTTCATGGTATTTATTAGCCACAGTAGATACAGCTCACATTCGTTATATTTAATCTCAAAATCTCCTTGCCCAAAGCTACAGAATTATTAAATATATTTTCTTCTGCCTGTGTTACTGTGGGTGACAGTTTTGCCAAATATTTTGCAAGACATTATTCGTCACCATTTTTCTAGCCTGACATGAGTTACCATGCCACCTGTCCCTTGGCTCTGAAGCCATGTGACACATATTTTGGATTTTTGCTTTGCCAGTGCATATATTCTAGGTATCAGTTTCTATATTTAGGAGCTGTTGCTGCAATGATGCTATGAACCCAGTATTCCCCAAACCTCAATGATTTACCATAGTACATATTGATTTCTCATTCACTGTGAATTGGCTACAGTAAGTCTACTACAGCCTGTGGGTCAGGTTCTTGTTTGTACCACATGACACCTCAGTCACCTAGAAGGAAGAAGCAGATCTAATCTGGGAATGCTACTGTCATGCTAGAGGGAAGAGGGAAGGAGGCCTGGCAGAAACTTGCAGTGACTCTTAAAGACTCTACTTAGATTTGGTGCTGTCTCCCTTTCAGCTGTATTTCATTGGCTAAATCTATCATCAGAAGGATGGAACTATATACTCCTCCTAAGGGAAAGTGGATATTGCTGAACTGTAACACAGCAGGACTTCAAAAATTTTATTGAAAATTAAATTAAAAGATAAAGAAAAAACAAACTTTATTTCTCAACATAAGCTCCACCAAGGTCAAGACACTTTTTTGTGTGTGATGATACCAGTCACACAAAGAACTGAGGTTCCTAAGGATTTAACCATGTCAATGCAGTCTATTTTACATTAGTAACTAAAGAAAAATGGGCGCCCTTTAAAGATTTTTTAAGATTAAGAAACAAAAAGAAGTCCAAAGGAGCCAAATTAGGACTGTAAGATGGATGCCTAAGGACTTCCATAGAAACTTTCACAAAATTGCCCTTGTTTAGTGAGAAGAATGAGCAGGAACATTGTTGTGGTACAGGGGGAATCTCTGGTGAAGTTTTCTTGAGCAATTTTCTGCTGAAACTTTGGCTAACTTTCTCAAAAATGCTCTCATAAGAAGCAGATATTCTTTGGCCCTCCAGAAAGTCAACAAGCAAAATGTCTTGAGCATCCCAAAAGACTGTTGCCATGACATTTGCTCTTGACCAGTTACTTTTGCTTTGACTAGACCACTTCTACCTCTTGGCTCCCATTGCTTTAGTTGTGCTTTGTCTTCAGGATTATACCGGAAAAGCTGTTTCATCTCCTATTACAATTCTTAGAAGTGCTTCAGGGATCGTGATACTACTTGTTTAAAATTTCCATTGACAGCTCTGCCCTTGATTGCAGCTGATCTCGACACAATGACTTGGTACCCATAGAGTAGAAAGGTTGCCCATTTTTAATTTTTTAGTCTCAATGAGTAAACGGAACCAATTGAGATGTCTATGGTGTTGGCTACTCTTTCTGCTGTTAATCATCAGACCTCTTCAATTAGGACATGAACGAGATTAATTTTTTCCTCAGAAATTTGATGTGAAATGGTTTGCTGTTGTGGACTTCATCTTCAACACTATCTCATTCCTTCTTAAAATGAGTTATCCATTTGTAAACTGCTGATTTCTTTGGGGACATTGTGCCCATAAACTTTCCATAAAACTCAATGATTTCACCGTTCTGCCACTCAAACTTCACCATAAATTTGATGTTTGTTTTTGCTTTAAATTTAGCAGAATTCATGTTGCTGATAGGGGCTCTTTTCAAACTGATGTCTTATCCTTTCTAGTGCCTCAGATAAGGTCCTGTTCAGACGTACTATAACAAGTGAGTATGAGTTTATTTTGCTGAAAATTTTTTAAAAATCCATGCATAGTTTTTTTAATATGCATTTCCCATGAATTTTTGAAGTCCTCTCATATAACCCTCCATAAGCAGCTACTCTGTATGTTAAGACCTTTGTGTGATCTAGAAGAATCAATGTTTCCATGTATTTATAAACATTTATGTTTAATAAAGCAATGACATTTGAAAATCAACACCAGAATTTCTTTCTGGGAATCTGTAGAAATATATTTCCAAAACCATAAAAAAGAATAATCGGCCGGGCACGGTGGCTCATGCCTGTAATCCCAGCACTTTCGGAGGCCAAGGCGGGTGGATCACGAGGTCAGGAGATCAAGACCATCCTGACTAACATGGTGAAACACCATCTCTACTAAAAAATACAAAAAATTAGCCGGGCGTGGTGGCAGGCGCCTGTAGTCCCAGCTACTCGGGAGGCTGAGGCAGGAGAATGGCGTGAACCTGGGATATGGAGCTCGCAGTGAGCTGAGATCGTGCCACTGCACTCCAACCTGGGTGACAAAGCAAGACTCCGTCTCAAAAAAAAAAAAAAGAAAGAATAATCTACACATTATCCCTCTCATATACCCTAAAATATAATTCAGTGGGTGAGAATGTATACATTTTTTATCAATTGTTTTAAAAATATGGCCCAGAGTTATGGTATATTCTTTAAGGTCACTTAGACTTTGTTAAACTCATAATTCAATTTATGATTTTATTTTCTGTCTTAATGCTTATTCTTAATTAAATTAATTACCTCTCAAAGAGAAGTTTTAGACAAGACTATTTGTTTTAAATTATACATGTTCATAACTATACCATGCTTCTACAGAATGAAGAGCATAATTTGCAATAGATTTTAAGAAATAATACACTAAAAAATATCAAAGAAGTGTTCGGGTTAATTCTGGTGTGTAACCTAAGAGAAAAATAGAGTATTTAAGAATCAATTTAACATGAAGGATGACTTTGCCATTAAAAAATCAATCAAAAGTAAACTTTCAAAGTTCAAAAAAGAAACCCTTCCATATATAAAAATTAGAAATGGCTTTTATCAGTAATTTTGCTTTAAAATTGTATTAAATGCATTAAAATAAATATGATTTAATGAATGAGATAATAACACTATATTGCCATGGGGAAAATACCTTTGATATTATTATGATAGAAATTTTAGATTAAAAAATTTAAAAGCAAGAAGAAAATGATTCAGTGTTGAAGAAGAAAAATATGGGAAGAAAGCAACGTATATTAATAATATAATATCACTCACTAAAAATCACTTTCACAAAAGTAGAGCAAAAGACACATGCTCGAACTGACCACAGTGTAAAGAATTCTCTTCTCCAACTCTCGTAAGTGTTTGAATATCGGCCAAGTTGCTAGCTGTGAACTAGAAAGCACAAACAAGAATGTATGCCAACCCCTCAGTTTTGGTTAATAGAGCATCCAAACAAGACATGCTTGATCTCTGCTCTAGTAAAAGCGTAATGAGTTATTTCTTATAGTGCCTTTTTCTTATTTTCTTGCATATGATTTCTGTGTTCAGCCTGATGCATCAATCTGCCTCCAAGAATGTTAGGAATATTAGGGAATAAAATGCATAAAGGGAAAACAATATTCAGCTTCTGAAACCAAAAGTATGTTTTTTAATTTCTCCATAAGGCAATAATCTTGAGAGCTAGTTTTTCCCAGAGATAAACTATTTTCTAAATTTCTTCATCTACTTCTATAATATTATCAAAGGCCTGAATATTTTAATAATAGAATTTTTAGGGAAGAAACTAGTAACAGCCCAAATCTTCCTGCCCCATATCATTTTGATTAGGAGAGAAAGTGAAGAAAGGGGCAGGTTAACCCTCTTCTGAGGGAGTCTGTCTTGATAGAGTTAAGAGACTTTCATGATATCTGATGTGGATGAGGGGAATATGTAGGATGCAAAGGGGATTTGATCTCATTTTCTTCTGGGACATTGAAGGAAGATATCTCTGTATAGCTGCCTCAAGGTAAAAGAGGAAGTTTGTTCTGGGAAAGGGGAGCAGGAGACAAAGCTTTGCCCCGTAAAGTCTACTTCAGCCTCCAGGTTCATAAAGGCATCTGCATGGGAGGTACCAAATGTAGCCCAGTGTGTTGGCTGGGAAGCATGCTAGGGGGATGAGAGGCCTCTGTATCTGGGTATAATGGCCTTGAAGCCAAGAGATTTCCTACTCTTCACCTGGTCCAGGGACCATATGGGAGTTGCTGCTCAATTCCAGAGTTCCATGGAGCCAGAACGAGCCAAAGCTGACCTAGTGTATCAACGAAATGTTGACTGCCCTTAGAGTACTGCGTAAGCCAAAAGAACTGATCACTGTTTCATTCGCCACAGACTGCAGAATTGAATGCTCTTAGAGCACCCAGGAAACCCACTGGCAAATGGTATCGCTGTCCACAACCAGGGGATTAGTAATATCAGAGAGGAGTCAAGCACTCCTCATCTAAACTCCCTTCGCCATATACTCCAATAACATCTTAGTGAAGTGTTGAGGAAGGAGAAGAACTCTATAAAACGTTAATCCGCCCCCTCCCCCCCCAAAAAAGAATGCATTACCTAGGGAGTTTGTATTATTAGATTGGGCTATTTTATTTTTTATTGATGCCATTCTGCATATATGTGCTTTTGTGAATTCATAGAATATGCTTTTGTGAGGGAAGTTCAGATCAATTGTGTACTAAATTTTTAAAAAACATTGCATTATTCTAATAGACCTCAGTATGTGCGAGTAATTCATGACCCTACAGTTTTAAAACATTCACCTTAGTCTAAGAGAAACTTAAGAAGTCAATCATACTGAAGATAAAATAAGACATTCTCTCAAGGGCTTTCATGGGAGGCAGTATGGGAGGCCAGTAAAAATGTACCCCTGCTTTTCTGTGTGTGAGTTCATAATTTGATTAGTCATTACTGGTCCCAAAAAACTGATGACAGCTTAAAGCTTAATTCTAAATTGGAGGTCCAGGGCTGAATTTAGCCTGCAAATGTGTTCTGTTTTGGCTTTCAAAGTGTTAAAACCTTGAACCAACATTTATAAATATAAATGTTTCTAAAGAAATCCAGAACCCAAATTTCTGGGTTTCTTTAGTTACCATTTCTGCAGACTTTCTAATGACTAGAGACAAGTAGAGCCTATCTGTCCCTTGTAAGCAAGAAAAAAATTCCTTTATTATCTGCAATCACAAGTACTATTTCTATTAATTTATTGTTTTTAACATCCAGCCCAGGTCATTCATTTTTACAACTGGTCTAACTTCTTTTTTAGTCTGTTGAAATTGCAAACCTTGTTTTAAAGCAAGTGGAGAAAATGAAGTCTCGTGGATGTACTGGTACCACAGACATTTATTTCAGATTTTCATTCTTATTTCTTAAAAATATTTCCTAAGGATAGAACACTTTTTTCCACTTATTTGCTCTGAGGTTTTCTAATTAATTCAGCTTCACTTCCCAAGACATGCCCACTTGGACTTTATTATACCTTGCAGGGATTGGGTCTGGAATTCAGAGTATCTCAGGTAGTGCTTGTGCCTTGTTAGGCTATAATTATATATTCAACAAATATAGAATATGCAAATTTAAAATATACACTTTTTACAAATGAGAAAAAACAATATGAGTGACACAAAGGATATTAATTGTTTTATGAATTTAGGGAAAAGTCAAGTCTAAATATCAGAGGCACAGAATTGCAGTCCTAACTTGGAAACATATGAAAGCAGAATTGCCAGTGCTTCAAGGACTAAGTATTAGCATCAGTAAGTCATCCCCTCCCTTCTTCCCTCTTTTCATTCTTATGCAGAATAATTCCTTACATATGGCTGAAAACCTAACTTCAAAGAGTTCCCTCACAGCTTATGCTACTACTAGTCCATGTGATTTCAGAGGAAGGACAGTGATTGGCTGAACTTAGATAAGCTGTACACTTCCAAAATTAATTGCAGCCAGATGGTTGAGTTTTGTATAAATACACCACTTCCTTCTAGAGCTACGTGAAAGATGGGAAACTGCAACTTCCCAAGAGTGGAAAATAATGCTAGGCAGGAAATATCTAGAGGCACAAGACAGTAACCGAGGTAGTAGTATATGTTTTATAAGTAAATTCGCCAGTGAATGACCATGGTGTGTTTTGCAGTTAAAGAGATGTGTGCTAGAATCTCAGTTCTTCTTGTTTACAGATGACTTAAACTTCCCAGAGGTCCTTCTCTTGTACATGGGGAAGAGAATAACTTATTTCATGGAATTAACAGAAAGTGGAATGATGGATTTAAAACACCTAGCACATTAGTGCCTAATAAATGTCAGTTCCTTTTTATCTTTTGCTACCATAAATTAGTATCTTATAAGACTGGAATTATGAACTGTTGGCAACTGTAAGGGAGCTTTTTCTAACTGTTCAATTTACTGACATTTGAATCATTTTGAAGGAGAGGTGTTGAAATTAAAAAGGATTGCTCAAAGACCTATTGCATGTTTGTGACAAAGTGGGAATTAGAATTCAAGCTTACTTTCAGTGACTAGAATATTATTCATATGACTTAACTTTAATGAGTGCCTATTATGTGCCAGGTACTTTCCTAAGAATTTGTCACCTGTAAGTGGAAAAAAGAGTTAAAAAATGTCTATGCTGTGGGGATTATATTCTAGTGTAGAAGAACAAAGATTAAATATGAACCAAGAAATTAAGTCAATTATATAGTATGGCAGAAAGTGATAAGGGCTATGGAAAAGATAGTAGGGAAGGGAAACAAGGAGTGAAATAGTTTAGGACAGGGTAAGCCTCAAATAGTCATCAGTGTGGGTGGGCTTCATTGAGAAAATGACATTTGAGCAAAAGAGTCAAAGGAGGCCAAGGAATTTTACACCTGTAGAAATCTGGGAAATGGGTATAGCAGTCTGAGGGATCAACAGTGTAACTGCACTACGTCAGGAGACTTTCAGGTGTCTTATAGAGACACCAAGGGTGCCAATGTAGCTATAGATATATTAGTAAGTGCGGGACCATGGAATATAAGGTGTGCAATGTAAATGTTTATATGCCATTTCAAGGTATTTAATTTTCTTTCTGAGTGAAACACAGATCCCCTTTGGAAGGTTTTATCTGAGAAATTACACAATCTAAGATATATTGTTAAAATAATTCTAAGAAATCTGAAAAGAATAGATTATAAGGTAAAAATAATGAAAATAAGGAAACAAGTTACCAGTTAGGAGACCAGATGAGAGATAATGGTGGATTGCACAAGATGTTTGCAGCAAAGGTAAAGAGTAAGGGCTTTATTTTTTATATATTTTGAAAATAGAAACAAGTTTTCCCAATGAAAAGTATGAGGCATAAGAAAAATATATCATTAAAGTATTTTTGTTTTTATTTTCATTTTATAATTCAAAGACAGTAAATGTAATCTGATGACAGAAGCAAAGAGAGAGGAGCGAGACATGAGAAAATGCTATGCTGCAATATTTAAAGGTAAAAGAGGAGGCCACTAGCTGAAAAATAGAAGTAGTCTAGTAGGTGGCAAGTGATGAAAATGAATGCAGTCTGAAAACATCTCTGGTCAGAAGCTTCGTTTCATTTTGAAGAATAATTTGCTCACTTCTGGACTCTCCGATATGGCCAACTAGTTATGGCCAAGATATACATCTCCCTCTGAGGGACCAGGACACTGGAAAGACTGGCATATTCTTAGCAGATCTTCATAGGAAAGGCATTAGAGCAGATGGAGGGAAGACACAGATGTTGAAGGGGGAAGAAGGTGGGAACCCTACAGGGGGCTGCCACACTGGCCTTATTCCTGGTCCCTGATGATTTCTGTGGAAGGGGTGAGTTGAACAGGCAAGGAGCAACCTGCTCTCACCACAGGCCTCTGGAATCCTGGTAGCAGGAGACCCCTTGACTACCACAGACAATTAATTTGGCAGGGATGGCTGCTTAGAAAAGCAGAACTCTAGTGGGTGGGGAGCCTAGAGGGTTTAGTGTGGCAGTGTCTGTAGTAGAGCATGGCCAGTGACACCCATTGCCCTGGGCTTGACTTGCTCCCCTAGGAGAATTTAGCCATAAAGGAACAGTCAGACCTGAACTTTGCGGAGCAGTCTTGCCCATGAGATAAGGCCAGTCTGACCTGAGCACCCCAAGTCTGCTGGCTTTTCCCAGGGTACCAGCCTGGCCATGCCTGCTTGCAGTGCAGCATCCAGGGTACCTCCTGGGGGCCCACATCATAGCTCCTGTGCTGGAAGACTGCATCTGACCAGCACAGCGCTCCAGCAGAGCGGCCCCACAGACACGTACCAGCCCACTTGCATGTTCCCCCCACTACAGCCTCACCTGTGCCACTTTATCTGCATGTACAGGCCCATCCACCCCAACATCACTTTGCTGATGTGTGTGTGCGAAGATGGACGTTGCCTTCCCTTCCCCATCAATGCACAGGTGTGTGTGAACAGTCCTATGTCACTCCTGGTGGCACGGGTGCACACCTCCACCTCCACACCCTGTCCCTGCACCAACACTATTGCCAGTGCAAAACAGCACAGAGAACAGTGGACCCACCTCCACCCTGAGTGACCACTGTCATCCACATGAATGCACACAAAGGGCACACACAATCCTGTGCCTTCCAGCGCCCTGCCCCTGTGCTAACATCATTACTAGCACAAATGTATGTACAGTTGCCAGTGAAGTCCTGCCTGAGCCATGCTGCCAATGCCTCTGCTGTGAATGCCCACACAGAGGCCAGCACACTGGCCATTAGCAGCCTGCCACTGCCAATGAACATGCACCCTGCTGTGCTGCCATTGCTGTGGGCACATGTAAATGAGGACAGATCCTGCTGCTACCACCCTAAAAGGTGCTTTGGCAGGCACCTCCCATCAGAGTATTGTGACCAACGGTCCAGGAGCACGTGGGCCCCTCCAGCACAGCAGCTTCCTGACCTTAAGGAGACAGAGAGCAAAGCTGGCCCGATTCCAGTTCTCCATACTTGGAGCACATAGTCCAGTAGTCTCGAGCTGAGCTTTCACCTCCTAAAATCTTCCAGAAATGAAGCCAATCAACTGAACACACTTTATACCACAGTGGAGCCCCCAATGTCATCAAATAGGATAAAGAAAAAAAAATTCAGAGGACAACAAAGATTGAAGGAACATTAGCCCCAAAGATGAGAAAAAAACCAGCATAGGAACTCTGACAACTCAAAGAGCCAGAGTGTATTCTTCTCTCAAAATGGCTGCAATAGTTCTCCATCAAGGATTTTTAACCAAGCTGAAATGGCTGAAATGACCAAAATGGAATTCAGAATATGGATAAGAACAAAGATCATCAAGATTCAGCAGAATGTTGAAACCCATCTAAGGAAGCAAAGAATTACAATAAAATATAGGAGCTGAAAGACAAAACAGCCAGTATAGTAAAGAATGTGACTGACCTGATAGAGCTGAAAACACACTACAAAAATTTCATAATGCAATCACAAGTATTAGCAGAATAGACCAAGCTAAGAAAAGAATCTCAGAGTTTGAAGGCTGACTTTCTGAAATAAGACAGTCAAGAACAAAGAAAAAAGAATGAAAAGGAATCAGTAAACCCTCCAAGAAATATGGGACTATGTAAAAAACTGAATCTATGACTCATTGGCATCCTTGAAAGAGATGGGGAGAATGGAAGCAACTTGGAAAACATATTTCAGGATATCATCCATAAGAACTTCTCCAACCTCACCAGAGAGGCCAACACTCAAATCCAGGAAATGCGGAGAACCCCCCCAAAATACTTCAAAAGAAGATCATCCCCAAGACATATAATCTTCAGATTCTCCACGTTTGAAATGAAAGACAAATGTTAAATGCAACTATAGAGAAAAAACAAGTCACCTACAAAGGAAAGCTAATCAGACTAACAGCAGAACTCTCAGCAGAAATCCTACAAGTCAGAAGAGACTGGGGGCCTATATTCAACATTTATAAAAGAAATTCTAACCAATAATTTTATATCCAGCCAAACTAAGCTTTGTTAGTGAAGGAGAAATAAGATCCTTTTCAGACAAGCAAATTCTGAGGGAATTTGTTATCACCAGACCTGGCTTATAAGAGCTCCTGAAATAAGCACTAAATATGAAAAGGAAAGATCATTACCAGCCACTACAAAAGCACACAAGTACATAGACTAGTGGCACTATAAAGCAACCACACAAACAAGTCAGTATAATAACCAGTTAATGACACAATGACAGGATCAAATCCATACATATAAATACTAACTTTGAATGTAAATGGGCTAAATGCCCCTATTAAATGGCACAGAGTGGCAAGCTGGATAAAGAAGCAAGACCTAATGGTGTGCTGTCATCAAGAGGTCCATCTCACATACAATAACAGCCATAGGTTCAAAATACAGTGATGGATACAAATCTACCAAGCAAATGGAACACATAAAAGAGCAGGGGTTGCAATCCTAATTTCAGACAAAATAGACTTTAAACCAATAAAGATAGAAAAAGACAAAGAAGGGTATTACATAATGGTAAAGGGCTCAATTCAACAAGAAGACCTAACCTAAACTGTGTGTGTGTGTATATGTATATATATATATATATATCTCCAACACAGGAACACCCAAATTCGTAAAGCATATTAGAAACCTTCAAAAAGACTTAGACTCCCACACAATAATAGTGTGAGACTTTAACACCCCATTAACAGTAGATTATTGAGGCAAAAAATTAACGAGGATATTTAGAACCTGAACCCAACACTGGACCTAATGGACCTGATAGACATCTACAGAACTCTGTACCTCAAAACTACAAAATATACATTCTTCTCATTGCCACGTGGCATATATTCTAAAATCAACTGCACAATGAGACATAAAAACAACCCTCAGCAAATGCGAAATAACTGAAATCCTATCAACCACTCTCTTGGACCACAGCACAGTAAAAATAGAATTCAAGACTAATAAAATTGCTCAAAATTATATATAATTACATGGAAATTAAACAACACGCTCACGAATGACTTTTGGGTAAATAATGAAATTAAGGCAGAAATCAAGAACTTCTTTGAAACTAATGAGAACAAAGATACAACATGCCAGAATCTCTGGAACACAGCTAAGGCAGTGTTAATAGGGATATTTACAGCACTGAAGCCCACATCAGAAAATTAGAAAGATGTCAAATTAACAACCTAATATCACAAATAAAAGAACTAGAGAAGCAAGAGCAAACCAAACCCCAAACTAGCAGAAGACAAGAAATAACCAAAATCAGGGCTGAACTGGAGATTAACACACACACACACACACACACAAACATACAAAAGATTGGCCAGGCGTGGTGGCTCATGCCTGTAATCCCAGCACTTTGGGAGGCAAAGGCAGGTGGATCAGCTGAGATCAGGAGTTCAAGACCAGCCTGGGTAACATAGTGAAACCCTGTCTCTACTAAAAATATAAAAATTGGCTAGGTGCGGCAGCAAGTGCCTGTAATTGCAGTTACTCTGGTGGCTGAGGCAGGAGAACCACTTGAACCCGGGAGGCGGAGGTTGTAGTGAGCGGAGCTCATGCCACTGCACTTCAGCCTGGGTGACAGAGCAAAACTCTGTTTTGAAAAACCAAAAACAAAAAAAGCCTTGAGAAAAAAAAAAAAAAAAAAAAAAAAAAAAACTCCAGGAGTTTGTTTTGGAAAAAAATAATAAGATATATAGACTGCTAGCTCGACTAATAAAGAAGAAAAGAAGAAAATAGAGAGGATCCAAATAAGCACAATTCAAAAAGACAAAGGGGATATTACCACTGACTCCACAGAAATACAAATTACCATCGGAAACTGCTATGAATACTTCAACACACACTAACTAGAAATTCTAGAAGAAACTGATAAATTCCTGGATACATACACCCGTCGAGACATAACCAAGAAGAAATTGATTCCCTGAACAGACTGATAACAAGATCCCAAACTGAATCAGTAACAAATAGCCTACCAACCAAAAAACGCCCAGGACCGGACAGATTCACAGCTGAATTCTACTAGATGTACAAAGAATAGCTGGTACCATTCCTACTGAAACTATTCCGAAACACTGAGGAGGAGAGATTCCTGCTCAACTCATTTTATGAGGCCAGCATCATCCTAATACCAAAACCTGGCAAAGAAAACAACAGAAAAACTTCAGGCCCATATCCTTGATAAATATTGACACAAAAATCTTGAACAAAATAGTAGCAATCTGAATCCAGGAACACATCAAAAATCTAATCCACCACCACAATCAAGTAGGCTTTTTCCTTGGGATGCAAGATTGGTTCAACATATACAAATCAATAAATGTGATTCATCAAAGAAAGAGTATTAAAAGCAAAACCAACATGATCACCTCAGTAGATGCAGAAAAGGCTTTCGGTAAAATTCCACATCGCACATGTTAAAATGTCAACACACTAGGTATTGAGGAAACATAACTCAACATAATAAAAGCCATCTATGACAAACCCACAGCCAACATCATACTGAATGGGCAAAACCTGGGAGCATCCCCCTTGAAAACCAGCACAAGACAAGAATGCCCTCTCTCACCACTCCTATTCAATATAGTAATGGAAGTCCTGGCCAGAGAAATCAGTCAAGAGAAAGAAATAAAGGGCATCCAGATAGGAAGAGAGGAAGCCAAATTATTCCTGTTTGCTGAAACATGATTCTGTAAGTAGAAAACCCCATAGTCTCAGCCTAAAAGCTCCTTAAGTTGGTAAATAATTTCAGCCAAGTTTTAGGATGCAAAAATCAATGTACAAAAATTACTAGCATTCCTATACACCAATAACATCCAAGCAGAGAGCCAAATCAGGAACACAATCCCATTCACAATTGCCACATAAAAATAAAATACCTAGGAATATAGCTCACCAGGGAGTTGAAAGATCTCTATAATGAGAATTACAAAACACTACTCAAAGAAATCAGAGATGATACAAACAAATGAAAAAACATTTTCATGCTCAAGAAAAGGAGAATCAATAAGATTAAAATGGCCATACTACTCAAAGCAATTTACACATTCAATGCTATTCCTATCAAACTACCAATGACATTCTTCACAGAACTACAAAAAGCTATTTTAAAATTCACATGGAACTAAAGAAGAACCTGAATAGTCAAGGCAATCCTAAGCAAAAAGAACAAAGCTAGAGGCATCACGTTACCCAACTTCAAACTATAATACAGGGTACAGCATGGTACTGGTACAAAATAAGCACATAGACCAATGGAACAAAATAGAAAACCGAAAAATAAGGCTGCACATCTACAACCATCTGATCTTTGACAAAGCTGACAAAAATATGCAATAGAGAAAAGACTCCCTACTCAATAAATGGTGCTGGGAGAACTGGCTAATCATATGCAGGAGATTGAAATTGGACCCCTTTCTTACACCATTTGCAAAAATCAACCAAAGATGGATTAAATAGTTAAATGCAAAACCCAAAACTATAAAAACCCTGAGAGATAACCTAGGCAATAACATCCTAGACACACGAAGAGGCGAAGATTTCATGATGATGGTACCACAAGTAATTGCAACAAAAGCAAAAGTTGACAAATGGAATCTCATCAAAATTAAGAGGTCTGCATAGCATAATAAACTATTCACGGGGTAAACAGACAACTGACAGAATGGGAGAAAATTTTTCTCACCTATGCATCTGACAAAGGTCTAATATCCAGCATCTATGAGGACCTTAAATTTACAGGCAAAATTAATCCCATTAAAAAGTGGGCAAAGGACATGAACAGACACATGCATGTGTATGTTCATTGCAGCACTATTCACAATAGCAAAGACATGGAATCAACTAAAGGCCCATCAATGGTAAACTGGAGAAAGAAAATATGGTACTACTTATACAGCATGGGATACTATGCAGCTGTAGAAAGTAATGAGACCATGTCATTTGCAGGAACATGGATGGAGCTAGAGGCCATTATTCTTAGCAAACTAACGAAGGAACAACAACAACAGCAACAACTGCATGTTCTCACTTATAAATGGGAGCTAAATGATGAGAACACATGGATACGTAGAGGGGATTAACACAGATCGGGGCCTTATTAGAGGGTGGAGAGTGGGACGTGGCAGAGGGTCAGGAAAAATAACTAACGGGTACTAGGCTTAATACCTGTGTGATGAAATAATCTGTACAACAAACTCCCCTGACATGAGTTTATCTATATAACAAGCCTGCACATGTACCCCTGAACCTAAAATAAAAGTTTAAAAATAAACTAATAGAAAAAAAGAAAAATATGAGTCAACAGTTGCATATCAGAGGTTTTTGCCTTCAGCAACAAATGGATGGAGTTGCCCTCAATTGAGATGGGAAAGACAGTGGAAAGAAAATGTTTAAGAGGAAACGGGTTATGTTTTGTACCTGTTAAGTTTGACATGTCTACTCATTATGTGCAGATGGATGGAAAAGTGAAGTAGACAGTTGAGTATAGAATTCTGGAATTTGGGAAAACTGGGGACCTAACTTAGTATAACAGATGTATTTAAATTCATGAGACACTGAGTGGGATTCAAAAACCATGAGTGTAGGTAGTAAAAAAGGACAAAGGAGATCCCTGAAGTATGCCAACGGTAAGAGGTAGAAAAGAGAGAAGAAACTGGTGATGGAGAATGCGAAAGAATGGTCAATAAAATAGGCATAAATATAAGAAAGTATGGAGTTCCAAAAGCCAAATATCAAGGAGAAAGGTGTGATAATTTTTAAGTAGTACTGATTAGTCAAGTAATGGGAGAAATAGAAATTTATCATCAAATTTAGCAACATTCAGGGCATGACTCACCTTGACAAAAATACTGGTTAGTAAAATGGTGAGGGCAAAACCTGATGGAATGAAGAGAGGAAAAGAAAAACTGGAAGGCATCAGGTTAGATGGCTCTGAGTGGAGTTTTTCTGTAAAAGGGAGTAAAGAGATGGGGTATTACATGGCATAAAGAGGACCATTTTTTGTAGGTCGAAGCAAATGATTAAGTAGAGAGAAAACTTAATGGTTTGGAGGAGAAGAGAACCTTTGGAGCTTTAACCATTGATAGGCAAGATGGATATAATGTTCATGGAATGATATGGCCATTAGATGTTTAGAGAGGAGTATGTATACTTAATTTATATACCCAGGAGGAATGGGTACCCATACTGAATGGAAGGCCCTACAAGATTGTTTTGCTTTTATTTACTATGAAAGAACAATTAAGATTGTCATCCGAGGGTGAGAATAAGAAATTAGGAAAGCAAAGAGAATGAATGAGCCAAGGAAGTATTTGGCCACGGATTTAAAATAGTAACATTGTAAGTGTTCTCCAATCATGTGGAGTGCTCAGGTTAAGGTTCAAAGGTAGTAGAAGTTTGGTGACCCAGGGTACAGGAAGAAACAAGTGTATTAGTGCCTGTGGATGCTGTAACAGATTAGCACAAATTGAGTAGTTTTTAAGACAATATAAATTCATTTTCTCACAGTTCTAGAGGCCAAAAGCCTGAAACTAAGATATCAGCAGGGCTGAACTCCCTCCAAAGGCTTTAGGGGAGAATCTCTTCTTTGCCTCTTCCAGTATCTGGTAGCTGTCAATAATGACTGACTTGCAGCCACATTCCACCTCTTCCTCTGTCTGGCTGATGTTCATGTCACTCAAATCTCACTCTGTCATCATATTACCTTCTTGTGTATCTTTCTACTATGTCCCTTTTCTAAGGACACACATTGCATTGAGAGCTCACGTGAGTAATCCAGGATGATCTCCTTATCTTGACATTCTTTTCTTTTTTTGGGAGACAGTCTCACTCTCTCTCCCAGGTTGGAGTGCAGTGGCACAATCATGGGTCACTGCAGCCTCGACCTCCTATACTCAAGGGATGCTCCCACCTCAGCCTCCTGAGTAGCTGAGACTACAGGTTTGTGCCACTAAGCCCAGCTAATTTTTTAAATTGTTTGTAGAGATGGGTTTTCAGTAAGTTGCTCAGCATGTTCTTGAATGCCTGGCTTCAAGTGGTCCTTTCACCTTGGCCTCCCCAGGGGCTGGAATTACAGGCATGAGCTACCACATCTGGCCTTCAAAATCCTTAACATGATTATATCCACAATGACCCTTTTTTTCCAAGTAAAGTAACATTCGCAGCTTTGGAAATTAGAACAAGGTCATATCGTTGTCGGAGGGTACCATTCAGCCACTACGAGGTGCAAGAAGTTGAGGTTGAAGGAAATAACTCTCATTTTACTCACAGTAGAACTTCCTTCAAAATTAGCCAGTCTTCTCAAACTCTGACACTGCTTTATCAACTAAGTTTATATAATAGTCTAAATCTTTTGTTTTCATTTCAACAATGTTCACAGCATCTTCACTAGCAGTAGATTCCATCTCAGGAAACCACTTTCTTTGCTCACCCATGAGAAGCAACTCCTCATCTGTTCAAGTTTTATTATGAGATTGAAGCAAATCAGTCACAACTTCAAGATCCACTTCTAAGTCTGTTTCTTTTGCTATTTCCACCGCATCTGCAATGGCTTCCTTCCCTGAAGCCTTGAATCCCTCAAAATCATCCATGAGGGTTGGAATCAACTTTTTCCAGACTCCTGTTAATATTCATATTTTGTCCCCCTCTCATGAATCGAGAATATTCTTAATGGAATGTAGAATGGTGAATCTTTTCCAGAACTTTATCAATGTTCTTTGTTCGCATTGCTCACAGGAATCATTACGGCAGCTACAGCCTTATGAAATGGATTTCTTAAATAAGACTTGAATGCTGAAGTGACTTAACTCATGGGCTGCAGAGTGTGCGCTGTGTTAGAAGGCGTGAAAATAACACGAATCTCCTTGTACATCTCTATCAGAGCTCTTTTATGACAAGCTGCATTGTCAACATAGTATTTGGAATGGGATCTTTTTTTTTCTGAGCTGTAGATCTTAACAGTGGTCTTAAGAGAATCAGTAAACAATGCTACAAACCGATCCCATTCAGGCTTTATTCTATTTATAGAGCACACAGAGTAGACAGCATAATTCTTAAGGGCCCTAGGAATTTCAGAGCACTGGCTTCAACTTAAATTCATCAGCAGCATTAGCCGCAAACAAGAGTCAGCTTGTCCTTTGAAGCACTGAAGCCAGACATTCACTGCTCCTCTACAGTTGTAAAAGTCCTAGATGAAATCTTCTTCCAATATAAGGCTGTTCTGTCTGCATCGAAAAATCTGTTGTTTATTGTAGCCACCTTCATCGCTTGCTGCTTCACCTTGCAATTTTATGTTCTGGGGATGGCTTCTATCCTTAACCCTTATGAATTAACTTCTGCTAGCTTCAGGCTTTTCTTCTTCAGCTTCATCGCCTCTCTCAGCCTTCAGAGAATTGAAGAGAATTAGGACTTTGCTCTAGATGAGGCTTTGGTTTAGGAGAATGTTATTGTTGATTTGATCTTCTATCCAGACCACTCAAACTTTCTCCATATCAGCAATAAGGCTGTTTCATATTCTCACCATTTGTATGTTCGCTGGAGTAGCACTTTTATCTCCTCCAGGAACTTTTTCTTCACATTCACAACTCTGCTAACTAGTGCAAGAGGTCTGGCTTTCAGCCTATTTTGGATTTCAATATGCTTTACTATGTTTAATCATTTCTGCCTTTTGATTTAAAATGAGAGACATGTGATTCTTCCTTTCATTTGAACACTTAGAAGACCATTGTAGGGTTGTTAATTGGCTTGATTTCAAGACTGTGTCTCAGAGAATAAGGAAGCCTGAAGAGAGGGAGAAAGATGAGAACATTTAGAACAGTCAGAACATGGACATTTATCGATTAACTTCACCATCTTATATGGGTGTAGTGTGTGATGCCCCACAAAAATTATAATAGTAACATCAAAGATCACTAACTACAGATCACCATAATGGATATAACAATAATGACAAAGTTTGAAATATAGTGAGAATTATCAAAATGTGACAGAGAGACAGGAAGTGAGCACACACTGTTGAAAAAATGGTGCCAATTGATTTGCTTGATGCAGGATTGCCACAAACCTTCAATTTGTAAAAATCACTATCTGAAGTGCCAAAAAGCAAAGCACAGTTAAACAAAGTATTTCTGTACATGTTAAAGAAATGAGAAAATACTATAATACGAATTAAGTGAAAACTTCCTAACATAAGATAGTAACTTTTTTTTCCTATACCCATTCATTTCGGCCATCAGGAAAGCTCCATTTTCCTTAATTGTTACGGCAGCTAAGAATCTTTGCAGTGTGCCGGTAGGCAACTGATTGCTTCAGCCTTTCAAAGCTTGGAATCATGGGTTAGATTGGGTCTGTGCCTTGAAATACAAATGTAGGCATCTGCACCTGCCTCTCCATGGCTTCTATCAATGGCCCTGTCTTTTAGACAGGTGATAATCATTGTCTTATTTAGGTGATGCCTCAGGAGACCGTTTTCCCAGGTCCTATGGTTTTTCTCTGCTCTGTGTTAGTCTGGTCTCATGCTTCTAATAAAGACAGACCCAAGACTGTGTAATTTGCAAAGTAAAAGAGGCTTAATGGACTCACAGTCCCACATGGCTGGGAAGGCCTCACAATCATGGCAGAAGGTGAAAGGCACATCTTACATGGCAGCAGGCAAGAGAGAATGAGAGCCCAGCAAAAGGGGAAGCCTCTTATAAAACCATCATATCTCGTGAGACTTGTTCACTACCACGAGAACAGTGTGGGGGAAACTACCCCCATGATTCAATTACCTCCTACCAGGTCTCTCCCACAACACATAGGAATTAGGGGAGCTACAATTCAAGATGAGATTTGAGTGGGGACAAAGCCAAACCATATCACCTTCTATAGCCCCAACAGAAAACCCTACTGGAGTCTGTGTGGTCTTTATGAACTGCGTGAAGACCTCTTTAACAATACAACTTTTCTCTCATTCTTGTCCCCTTTCCTTCTTCCCCAACTCTTTTCTCCCTAAGAGGTTGAGGTCAGATGCACTGTATCAACATTCTAAGAAAGAGCTTTCACTTCTGGTTATTGTAATGGAATATATGAAATGAGTCTAAAATTCATTATCTTGTTTCAGTTCTCCACTTAATTAATCCAAGTCTGCATTTATTTAGCAAACAAGCATTTGTGGAGCACTCACTCACAAGGTGCTTGTTCTAGGAATATGAACATCAAGAAAACATGGTCCTGTTCTCACCTTACTTATTCAGTCTAGTGCAGGAGTCAGCAAACCAACCCATGAGTAAAGCCCAGCTCACAGCCTGTGTTTGTACAGCCCTCCAGCTAAAAAGTGTTTTCTATATTTTTACCAGGTTGTAAAGAAAAAGTAAAATATGCAACAGATACTGTATACTGCTCACAAAGAATATGGTATTTACAGTCTGAAGCTTTATGGAAAAACTTTGCTCACCCGTAGTCTAGTGGAAAAATATGTAGATGTAATAAAATCAACCTTGAACATTGTTGGAATTTGTTGTGGACTGAGTGCTGCTTTTGCCTGGCCAGCATAAATCTCTCTTCTTCTAATAAGGGATTTTCTTTTAGCAACAAACCCCACCCTGATTTTAGACTATGAGGTATGTGGGTCCTGACTCCACCACCTTTAGTTTAGGGGTGAGGGCTTAAGCCCAGTTGCTCCTGCTGTTCAATTCCCTGGTCACAGAAATTTGATCAGAGAAGGGCCCACGGCCTGAGTTAGTCCAGTAAGATCTCATCCTGGGATTTTTGCTAAAATCACTGGGAATGGAAAACTCCATTTCTCCTGAAACTATATGCCGAATGATCATGAAAAACAGCTGTTCAGGGTCACAGTTTCTAAGAGGATCTGTCTGCGAGATGGACTAATTCTGAGGGAAGCAGAGACAGAAATGAAAAATAGAAGTGTTGAAGATATTCTTTGAGTCTTAAATCCAGTCGTACCTGGAGTTAAGTCTCTTTTCTGGATTTATTTATTTTGTTTCATGAGGTAACAAAATTACTGTTTGTTTCAGCTAGTTTAAATTAAGTTTCTGTTACTGTAACATAGTGGACTCCAACCAATAACAAATTAAATGGGATAATGAATGTTAAATAACTGGTACATAAAGGTGCTTAAGAAACTCTCATCTTTCCTAAAATCATAATGTGGTATGCTAAAAATTATAACATATTTACATTTAGAATGTATGTTAAAGGTAATCAGATCCAACTCCCTTTGTTTTACTGAAGTGGAAATTTTAAGGCCTAGAATATTTTAAATAAATTTAAAAATTAACTTCAAAAAGAAAATATCACTATGCTGTGTGCTAATCACAAATTGAAGTGTATTTAATTTGGTATAGTAACAATTATGGGCAGTGTGTCATACACCATTGGCTGTTAGAAAAGACTATCATTTAACTGGGTTTGAAAGGAGTGTGTTTTCTCTGTTAAAAGAGGTGGAGTCAGTGGGTGAGTCCTAGAGAAAGGGAAGGTATTCCACACAGGGAGTGAACTATGTAAAGGTCTGAATATGAAAGAGAACATATAACTGTGAGAACTGCAAGAGTTAAATACAGGTGAAGACTTAGTAGTGGGGAATGACTAGAAAGGATGAAGTAGCTGGAGGTAACCCTGGGTCAGATCATGACTTTCCTTGTAGTCCCTATAAAAGAATGTGGACTTGAGAAGTTGCAGGATTTAAATTAATGTTTTCGAAAGGAAACACAATGCACCTGCTACTCTATTCATCCAAGAGAACAATGTGAGGGTCTAAGGTAAGACTGATCTGGGAGTAGGAGGGCTGGAAAAAGGTAGGAGTTGAGATGAAGATATTTTAGGAAGTGGGGGGCATTTAGGAGGTAAACAGGCAAGATTTGGTGACTAATTCCATGGGAGAAGTCAACTAGATGGAGGAGTTGCAGAATTAGTTTAGGATTGTTCTATAGAATGGATGCTAGTTCTATCTTCTGATAACAGAAAATAAGGAGAAGCCTGAAGCCTGGTTGTGTGTGTGTGTGTGTGTGTGCACGCGCACATGTGTGTGTGAGACAGAGCGAGAGAGCAAGAGAGAAAGTGTGAGTGAAAGCCCGGAGAGAGTGCTGGGGTTGTAGGAGAAACATGAAGTGTTCCATTTTTGGCATTTTGAGTTTGAATTGCTCACAGTCATATGATTGTCAACCATTAAAGAGTAAGGTCTGGAGTTTGCAATAATCATCCTGTAGACAGGAAGTAAAATGTGATGGAATGAAATTGGGTAAGGATAAAGAGTTGCATCTGCTGGTTTAATCCAGGTCTTTCTCTTTATCAATTACATATAATGAGCAAACTATTTTAAATATATAATATAGCAATACATTTTGAAGAAGTCATCAATATAGTTTATCTCTACATACTTCAATACTCTTGTGAATTCTGAAACTTCTGTAAAGGACTCGAGATATTACAACAATTTTTCATAGGGATTTGAAATTCTATAAACTCTACAGCAATGTTATCATCCTCTTACTGAGGAAAGAGGAAATGTTATGATATTATGGCCATAGTCCCGGATGAGAAATCAGTAGAAGTCTGCTCTGGTCCTGCTTCTAAATGATTGTGCTACTCTGAGAAAGTCATCTAACATCAGTGGAACCCCTCTTCTCACTTACAGAAGAAGAAAGCTAAAGTAAATGTTGGGTAGGTCTTTTCTCTGCTCAAATATCCCAAAAGTCTAAGTATTTATGGATCTATATTTGCCTTTCCTTAATTTCAACCTAGTGACACTCTTGACATTGACATATGATAAGCAGATCTGATCATCTCAGAGTTTGTGCTTTTCCAAGCATATTAGTGATATGCAGAAATTATCAACAATTTTAGACCAGGAAGAAATCAAGCAGCAATTTGTGTTCATTAGTCACTTTAATAGATAATACTGAACTGTGTTCCCTTGTCTTCTCACCTGGACAATTCAGAGTAGGCGTGGCTAGAACGATCATAGTCCCCATTTACTCCAGGCATCCCTGTTACCAATGGCTCAACACAAAGTGTTTGTTTTTACGACTGTCAGCTTAGTGAGCCTTCCTTGACATTTAATGTTCTGTAAGTTCATTGTTGAACTTACATGCCATTGTTATAAATTATTCTGAATATTGAAAGTAACATTTATTTGTGCCTTTATCAGTGAGGTTTTTCAATTTAGCCACAACATTTAACATTCAACTATAAAAAATTTTTCCAATAGTTAGATAATTGGGGATTCAGAGCATATTAATTTAAACCAATGTAATTTAATTATAGAATGTATTTTAATCATGAAAAACTGACAACATAATGGATAGAAATTGTTTAAGGGAATGAACACATTATCAAATAAAGAATGATTGACTTTTCAGAAGTCACAGAACCTGAAAAATGTAAAACATTATAGACAAAATGTGTCATTCAATTTTGAAAATAATAGGCAAGTGTATTCAGTTTGAATATTCTACTCAAATATGTCTAATCTTCCCCTTAGTAAAATAAAATAACAAATTTTAAGAAAAATATAACTGTAAACTCTCAAAAGACAGCCAAATATGAGTAATAGTTATCCTATATAAATCACAGAGTGCCTATTTGTCTCCACGCCTTGACAGTAGTACTACAGCCTTAGTAAATAAAGGCCACATAGTGGATGTAATAGGTATTGATTTCAGCAAGGCAAATGATGTAGTGCTTAATGAAATCTTATTCCCAAAATAATTTCATTGACTTAGCTATGAGAGCAATCACATGTGTTGAGAACTGGCTGAAGGACAGGGAAAAGGGTGGTGGGAAAGGCCTACGTGCCAGGTCAAGAGGGTTAGTGTGAACTATAGTTCAGAAGGTTCACGGTTAGCCCCTGGAAGGATACAAAAGGGAACGGAGGAATACATTTTGGAAAACATTCCAAGAGTAAAGTGAATATTTGCTTCACTAGTATATTCTTGATCTTACTGGAATTAATGAAAAACAAATACAGCACTCTAATCTGATTCATATCTTTTTTTTTCTGCTAACATTCATAATATCCCTTTGACTATGTTATAATTCATACTGGTGAGGGAACTGGCATAAAAGGATTTTTCATTCATGTTTCCAAGGTCTTTAGAACATTGTGTCTCCCTTTTGGCATTTATCACAATCTGACTTGTATTATTATTGACTTATCTATGTTTCCCTTCTATGCAGAAGGCACTAATTAATTACTCCTTAAATATATTATAACTACATTCTGTCATTTGTAGATTTTCTTGAACTTATAGGAATTTTTAAAAAAGCTCCTAAATTATAATCATAAGCATGTTTTTAGGTGTAAAATGTTTTATGCAGCATGTTAATTTATCACATAAGCATGCAATATAAAACTCAATTTAAAAATCAAATAAGGTAATTCTTTCATTTAAAAATCCTTTAACCCAAATATGTATTCTCTTTTTTTGATATAAGGAAAAAACTTGAAATAATTTTCAATAACACATGTTTTGTAATAACATTTAGAAAATTGAGATATAATTAATAGATTGAAGATTTAAACATTTATATGGAGTAGGAGAACTCAGTGCTAAGTCAGTATAGAGTAATTTTTTGGAATGAGTGGCGAATTATTCATGATGCTAATTCTATGTTTTCCTGAAATAATTTTTACAGAAAAGATTCATAGCTCTTTAAAATCTATATATTTTTATTTTATTCAAATATATCAGCATCATTATTCTCTCACTTTAATAAAGAAAACTGGGACACAATCAAGATTAAGTAAACTTATAAGCTATTGAGATGGATGGTAAATTAATGTGTGGAATTCATGTATGACAATCTGTTATTTTCTGATATTATCAGGAAAAGTAATCTTTCAAAACTAGTATGTACTTTCATCAAAGACCACTTCTTTAATTAAAGTGTAGTTTATTTTTAAATATTTTAGTTTTGCCTTTTGTCCTAATAGCTCAATATAAATTAGTATAAATTATTGCCACACTTACTTTCGATCAAGAAAAAAAATTATTTCTGTTTACTTTGGTCCTTTGAAGATACACTTGTTTTAATTTACAATGTTTTATTCCCTGCAAAATTCTAGGTGATCTTCAAAGCGATCGGAACTATTATTACAGCATAAAACATAAAAGAAAATGCTGTTGTCTTAGAAACAGGCTTTCCTCTGTTGTCTTCCTGTAGAGGCACACAGGCTGCCAGTCACATGCAGCATTAGCACGGGCTTGGGAGAGCACTTTGTAAGCCATGAGAACATTCTATTCTTTTAATTTATATCATGTTTTCTATTTCAGAGGATGAATACAATTTTTTAAAAAGCCATGAGATAAAATGTGAAACCATTAATTTTCTTTTAGCCTTTCATCAACCATGTATTCCCATGCATGAGACGCAGCATCAGAGACTGTAGGCTCCAAAAGACACACTTGAGAAGATTTCTGAATAATGCAATGATATTAGGAGATCATGATTGAAATCCTTATCACTAGCGAACCTACAACAACATTTAATGAAAATTACTGAAGATGCAACAACCATTCAGAGAATGATAATTGAAGGCATTAGACATATTTCAGCCATGATATGTTTAAAAAAAAAAATAATGTCAAGCAAAGTAGGTCAGAGGTCATAGGAAACAAGAGTCCTTTTTTTTGGAAAAAATTTCCACATTAAAATGATCTATAACGTGTTAGATACTTGTTATTTGGACACATTAACTGAGTACCTCCCACTTGCTAGATGCAGTTCTAGACACCAGTAAACCAGCATTAAAAAAAAACACACACAAAAAAAAAATCCTCTGCCCTCATGAGATTTACACTTTTGTGGAAAGAGAGCCAGTTACTCAATAAACAAAATAAGTGGTGTGTCATCTAGTGTTGCGATATGGGAAGGATAAAGCAGCAGGGAAGTTGCTAAATCCAAGTAGTAAGATAGGATAGGGGTGTATGTTTTCGGGCTAGAGATAGAACTGACATTTTAAATAGGATGGTTGGGGAAAGCCTCCCTGATAAGTAACATGTTTGGAGAGAACTGAGGATGATGGGAAATAATTATGCATAGAAGATACTGTTTTTATTCATATGGAAACATAACTGATCATTCTTGAAATATTCACAATTGAAAGAAAACTCAGATTTCCCTTCGTTCCCATTATGATTTTTTAATAGAATCATAGTATTTATACTGTTACATACTGGGTAGACTCAAAAGGCACAGCATTTCAGTGTACACATAGAGAATTGATTAAATACATTGAAAGATAACATTCTGCAAGGTCAAAGGCTTATTGCCTGATACATAAACACATTGAAATATAAATATGTTGAATTCCATTTTGCAACATAGAAAGGTATGCATAGGTGATGCTTTGCAGTTCTTTTATTTCATATTACTTTCTCAGACACTGAAGATAGGAAAATATATTTGGAGTTGTAGTTGAATTTCTGGTGTTCAATGAATACACAGAAGGGCATTAGCAAATAAACAAACAAAGAAAGCATGGGGATACTGTTTTTGAGTCCTGGCCTTGTCTTTAATCATTTCAATGGATATTGGTTTCACTGGCCCTGACATTAATCATTTCTTAGCAAAAAGAAATGAGCAACACTATTGGCCCTATTTTGTAAATAAGAATGAGGATGATAGGAAGGTTAAAAAGTTTGCCTTGGGCAATTCTAACTATAAGTCTCTGGTAAAGCCCTTAGAAGAAGCTATTTGTCTTAAATGACAGTTCTGAGTTTTAACCGCTGGAGTCCAGAGTAAACTAAGCCTGAAAGAGTATAGAGTATATTTGTACTAGAAAGATAACAGGACTGAGAATCAAAAGATCTCAATTCTGCTTGCATTTGCACCACTAACTAGTTCTGTGACTTTTAGAATTTATATTTTTAAAGTTGGAAACCCATTTATCAAAAAGCATTTAATGAGAACCTTTTCTGTACCAGGCATGGCATGAAGGGTTGGTAAAGTTATGTTCCATACCCCCAAATAGCTCATATACTAGTAGAAAAAATTAAAAATAAAAATAAATGATAAGGCATTGTGCTTAGGACTATGTAAGAGGTAAGTAAAATGTGATATGAAAGCAAGAAGAAGGATAAACCCTAAAACAGAAGTTATAATGAGAGACGTGGCGTCTCAGATACCTGACTGCAAAGTACCAAGCTGAACTAGAGTTGGGGTTGATTGATGCAGAAAAACATTACAGGAAGTTCAAAGGCCCAGAGTCGAGATTAAAAAAATAGATATATCATTATTTCAGTATGGCTGGATGATAAGAGGATAAAGATGAGAAGGATAAAAAAGAAGATAGATTTTGAAGCAGAAAATGCCTGTTTACCCCATAAAACAGTTTTGCTTTCGACCTGAACATAGAGGAAATTTTGGAATGCCTTTAAGCATGGACAAGACTTATTCTATGTGAAATTTACACACACAGTTCATACACAGGCAAAGTAAAAACTTCATTTTAGAGGAGTCATGAGGCTGTGACAGCAGTCCAAGAGAAAAATTATGAGGGCCTGAACTAAAATTGTGAGTGCAGAATAGACTGGAAAAGATCAATTTAAGAGATTTAGGAAGTAAAATCTATAGAATTCTAGAAATGCATATGAGTGGGGATAGAACAATATACAGTTAGGATAATTTCAGGGAGTATCGTAGAAAAGGTAAAAGTTTTAGAATCAGCCAGTATTGGAAGAGAATGAATTCTAGAATTACCTTTAGTTTCTTCAGCTGCATGTCTTTGGGCAAAGGAATAAGTTAGACCCATTTGGACGAAGAATACTAAAATCCTGGTTCAATTTTATTTGAAGGTCAGAGGCTCTGGGATAGCTTATTTCCAGTGTTCAATCTCATCACAGACTCAAAGTCCCTGCATCTTCTACAGTTATCCTAAAGACTGCTTTCCTTCAGAGATCTAAGATCACTGGGACAACTTCAAAAGATATATCTAAACGGGTACGCATGGACATACAGTGAAAAAATAGACATTGAGACTCCAAAACGTAGGAAGGTGGGAGGGAAATGAGGGTTGAAAAATTACCTATTGGGTACAATGTTCACTGTTTGGGTAATGGGTACACTAAAAACTCAGACTTCACTACTACACAATATATCTATGTAACAAAACTGCACTTTTACCCCCTAAATCTATGAAAATAATAAAGAAGTTGTTCTATTTCTGGTGTTTAGTCTTAGGAATCCAGAGTTCTGACTGTCCCCCGCCAACCCGCCTCTTCTGCATACCTCCTATTATACTGAGATAACCTGGGCCATATACCCACCCCTTAATATAATAATTAGGCAAAATGAAATTTAGTAGTGGAGCTGAGCAAAAGGTCAGTCTTTCCTGATTCAAGTGTAAAAAAAAAATCCAGGCTCTGCTCATTAAAGGAAGGGTAATTAACGTTTATGACATAGCCCCTCTCTAACGTGGGGTTAGAATACTAACCTTGAAAAAGTGTGTGAAAATAGGGAGGCAACCCTGATTTGTTAAAATAAAGAGATGGGCCGAGATTCTGTGTGTATGTGTGTGTTTAGAGGGGCAAAAATGAGAAGAGAAGACAGTATAAGATGAAAGATTAAATAAATGTTTTAGAGAATATTTAATGAGAATACAGCATAACTGTATTCTATTTATCTTCCTCCTCCATTGAGTATTCATTTTAAAGTATTATGGCACCACCATTTTCTAGGATTATAGCTTTTAAAAATCATTTGATTTTCCTCTTTTGTCACTTTCTTCATTATTTGACTAAAACAGAAGGAAAACAGCATTTCTGGTTTTTATTCTAAACAGCATAAAGAGGTTTGTAAGTGTGAAGCAGGTCCAAGGGAAACATAACCCTCTTAGATATAGATGTTATTGCCATTAAATTACTCCTTTAAGTAGATGTACATATAGGAGATACAGTTAATTTCACATGAAGATGGGAAGGACCACTAAGGTAATGAACTTTATTGAAAGTGCTTTTAATCCCATTATACACGTTTGAGAAGCTTTCAGAACAGAGAAGACCACTGAGTTGATAAAAGAAGCATTTAGTTAGCAAATGCCTTTCGTGCTTCCCTGCTCACCGGTATATTTGCTTTAGAAATGAATGTTACATAGTAGATACAGACTTGCTTCTCTAATTGACTCGTTTCAGAAATAAAGTGTGTGTGTGTGTGTGTGTGTGTGTGTGTGTGTTGGGGGGCTGGTGATCAGTGTCACGAAGTAAGTAAGGAATACATTAAGCATGGATATGTGGATTGCATAATTTAAAACTGTCCTGGGGCATCCTTAAATTATGCATAGGTTTTGTTTTCTTATTTTACGTTTTCAGAGGGAAGATACTTGATTCTACAATTTCTACACTGTTAGCATTTTCTAAATCTCTCTCTCCGTTGAATGCTAAGCATCCATAAGCAACCATGCCATCTGCTACTCAGAGTATTTTCCTAAGATGCTTCCAGGTACTCATCTTTCCTCAAACCCTGTTTTGTGAAGACACATCAACTTCCCATCATGCATAGAGCGATTTCGTTAGACCTCACATTTACTTGTGTCAAAACAATGGCATCGACCCACTCAGCAGCAATTTGGAAATGTTTTAATAATTTGTTGCTTTATTTTACAGTATTTATTTTGTGTCATTTAAAACCAAATAAAGACAGGATTCAGTAATTCTACTGTTACGTGTGAGTTTCACAGATCCCGAACTTTCCCTCTTTCCTCATGTTTCAGGGCAAGCGCCACCTTCTGTGGCTGTGCTTACTCTACGCTATAACATGAGCTGTAGGTTTTTCAAAGCAAATAACCTTCATTTTTCACTCACAAACACACTCCAAGCTCGCCCTCCACTTTGGAACAGTGTACAGCTGAAAACCGATGGTTAAAGAGAAAAAATAAACTGTGATAATCTGGAAATGAAATTGAATATAGTGATTTAATTTTCTTGGGTAACTGTTTTGTAAATCAACAATTCAGAGCGCTGCAATTAGTTACCAGCACAAGACATAGTCTCTAGTAGTTTACTGTTTAGAGGTCTGGCTTCATTAAAACATTACTTTTAGGTCACTTTTAATTACTATATTTGAGGACGTGGGGTATATGTTTTTATTGTGTCCTTTTAATGTGAAGCCAAAGTTTAACAAGTTGATATCCCAAGTCCTACAGACGTTTTAACGTTTTCCAATGATCGCAGCTTTTATTTCACCGCTAGGTGGCAGAAGAGTTTTACAGTTTCTCGTGCTGTGCTTTCGAAACTTCACTAAGCACTCAGCGCATTCCCGCAGCAGCTGAGGCTGATATAAATGTATAAACAAGCAGAAGCTATATATGAGACACACCACCATCATTAAAGCATAAAGCAACAACTTTAAGCCAAGTTCTTGGCTTCCGATGGTCTGGTGAAACCAACGCTTTGCTGATGGGCTGAAGTAGAGGAAGGAATCCTGAAAAAAGTGACCGTTTCCTGAGGTTAGGCTTTGTATGTGTGATTCTGTGCCATTGTCCAGGACTAGTGCGTCCAAGGGAGACAGCTGGCAACTCACATGCCCGTTGCTGCTTGGAAGGATTTCTAATGTTTCCACCTGACTCTGCTATGGACATCGTTGCCTGAACCTTGTAGGAAGAGGAGCAATAAAGCAACATAAAGTCAAAGAGCAGCTAAACACGGAAATGCTAAATTTGTTAGATTGAAAAGCATGCAGCTTGAGGATTCTTAACACAGAGGTTAGATACAGAGTTAAGCAGGAGTAGAATCTGAAAGTAAAACATTGCATTTGTATGTAAAAATATTTGCTGAGTTGATATCCAGGCCATCACCCAGAATATATGAGTTTTTGCAACATATGGAATATTAACAGTAAAGTCAGGGCGATTCTTTGGTCAAACACAAAGAAAGGTACTTGCATTTATAGAGTATATTTTATGAGTTGTGGAGAGGGGATGACTTTTTTTTAAATCAGACCAACCATTGTATTTCAGAATAAATAAAACCTCTCCACTTAGGAAAGCACAAGAGGTATAAAAAGAAAGGGAAAAGTGTGTGCTCTGCCTTCTTCTGGAAAGGCAATAATCTGTAGGTTGTATTCTAAGTCGACCCACCTACATCTGCCATCGCAGCCGGCACCTGGTGCAGGATAAATGACATGCAATACTCCCCAAATGTCACTGTCCAGCCGTGTCCACCAATTAAAACTAATAAACATTCCTCTCCATGCTGAAGATGTGCCGCCAGCCCAGCGAGCTGCGGGGCCGGTGATGGCAGAGCATAATAACTGCAGTAGCAGCAGCAGCAGCCAGAGCCCTGGGCAGCAGGTGCACTTGGCTGGGAACAGGGAAGGGCACAGTGTGGCGCTGGCATTGCCTGCTCACATATTATGCAGGCAGAGCTGAGTTGTTTACAAATTGATAGCAGAGGGGATTTGGTTGGAGAGGGAGCAGAGCACAAACACACTGTACTCAGCACTCGGAGAAACCTGAGAGGGGTCCTGTGCTGGCTGCTTGGGTGACAGTCACCCTAGAAAAAAAGTCCTCTTTCTGCCCCCCCACTGCACACCTTAGCAGGTAGTACAGGCTCAGTTGCACAGGCAGGCAAGTACACCTGCCAAAAAACTGAAGAATTTTCAGTGTTGAGAACCAGAAAGCATCTTTCTTTCTCACTAAATGTGTCTCTTCCAGGTCATACGGACATGCAAGATCCATCTGGATATAGCTTGATAATTGGAATACAGAAAAGATGCAAAATTTAAGAAAGGTCTTAAGTGGGAAAAAAATAAACCTCCAAGAAGGTAAGGAGCTTGCAGTTAGGTCTCGGTATCCACTGGGAGTTAGGGGCTTTAGTCACCCCATTATGCTGACTCTGTCTGAAATGAGTTGGAGAGTCCTGGGAGTGTGGAGTGGCTGTGTTGGGGTCAGCACGTGGGGCTCAGTGACGCCAGCCTTGAGGGGGATCAAGTGGAGGGAGCAGGACGGAGGATAGAGCTTTCCATGTGCAGTTAATCATGGGCAATGCTCCCATTCAACAGTGGGGCATCATGGGTGAGTTTTTCTCAGTTTAAGTGTTGTTTCTACCAAAGGAACGAAGGATGTGTCCTTTTTCCACCCTGTCAGCAGTGCAGTGACCTATGTCAGTCTTTGTTTTCACCTCTGCTGATTTCAGTGACGTTCTCTGGCAATGTCAGTGCTGTCAGTTTAAAGTCATGTTTCTTCCTGTGAGTGCTGTTTTGAAACAGGACACCTGAAGGTGTCATTTTCCTGTGGTTAATTAACCTTGAGACCAGAAGCACACCAGCCAGGCCCTTAATTACATTTGTGTGTAACCCTGCAACCACGGGGTGATGAGGGGCCACTTCCACTGCTGTCATCTCTCGGCCCCACCTGTCTGACCCATAATCTAGGTGATTGTTATACAACAATTTCTGTCCTCGACATGGGTTGTTGTGCATTCTGAGTTCAGATGGCAGCGTTTTGATTCTCTGAGTGAAACATTTTGGCAGGTGTATTAGGACATTCTTGCATGGCTATAAAGAAGTACCTGAGAATGGGTAATTTACAAGAAAAGAGGTTTAGTAGGCACACGATTCTGCAGGCCGTACAGGGAGAATCACACTGGCATCTGCTTCTGGGGAGGCCTCGGGGAAGCTTACAGTCATGGAAGAAGACGAAGTAGGAACAGGCATATCACATGGCAAAGGCAGGAGCCAGAGACAGAGAGAGGTACCACACTTTTAAACTGCCAGATCTAGCAAGAAGTCACTATCACAGGTATGGCACCAAGGGGAAGGTGCTAAACTATTCATAAGAAATCCACTCCCATGATCCAATTACCTCCAACCAGGCCCTACCTCCAATACTGGGGATTACAATTCAACATGAGATTTGGGTGAGGACACATATCCAAACTATATCAGCAGGTACATGCAAATTCTTACAGTTGAAGAATTTAACAATTAAAAAAAATCAAAGCTAATTTCTTTGCCTCTCTGTTCTGTGGTTGCTTGACCAAAAACTGGAAAAATACACGTTTATAACTGTGGTGGTAGAAAGCAGTGCTGCCACTCCTTTTATCCTTTCTAAAATTGAGCCAATTCCCTAATTGATACCCCAGCCTCTCCCTGTTCCACAATCCGGGCAAACATAGCTAAATCTTTTTTCACAATGTTAGCTGCCAAAAAAACATTGAACTCTAGCATACTGGGTCTTGAGCAACAGGGATAAAGTGGCTTGAGGCAGGGATCAGGATGGTGTGGGGGAAATAGGGAAGACAGTGGCAGGTGGTTGTGTTGTCAAATCAGAAAATGTGGTAAAGAAGAGGAAGGAAGTGAAAGCTGAAGATAAGCAAGAGATGACGGCCTGGAAGTTCAGAATGTAAGCAGGGAACATGAATCCAGTCTAATGATCTGTAGAGCTGGATCCAAGCTAAAAGTTTTAGATCACAAGAAGCTGGGAACATGAGCCAAGAACACACACACAGTGGTTGTTTGGAATCTGAATACGTGGACTAAGGAATAAAGTGTGAAGCAGAAAAAAATCAGCAATGGACACTGCCATATCCAAGTGTCTGCTCTCCTTATGTCCTTCTCTGTCAACTTAAAACAGGTTCATTACTCAGTGAAGAACAAAACAGGAGGCCAGACACGGTGGCTCATGTCTGTAATCCCAGCACTTTGGGAGACCAAGATGGGTGGATCATCTGAGGTCAGGCATTTGAGATCAGCCTGGCCAACATGGTGAAACCCCATCTCTACTTAAAATACAAAAATTAGCTTGGCATGGTGGCAGACACCTATAATCCCAGCTACTCAGTAGGGTGAGGCAGGAGAATCGCTTGAACCTGGGAGGCGGAGGTTGCAGTGAGCCAAGACTGAGCCACTGCACTCCAGCCTGGGTGACAGAGCAGGACTCCATCTCAAAAAACAATAAACAAAAAACAACAACAGAAAAAGAAACGAAAGGAAAAATAATTTTACACTTGCTACATGAGTGGAAGATAGAAAAGGATTAAAAAAAATTAAGTCTGCCTAGTACAAACTAATCTGATTTTGGATTTTCCTGTGTAACATTGCCACCAGATTTGTATTAATTTTCTGCTTAAATACATCCAGTGACAGGCTCCTTTCCGGTTATTGGTAGTTTCTAAATATTGACAGTGCTTCCTCATGTTTATTCCAATATAGCCTCCAAAGAGCTTCCACTCACAGGCCTTTGATTTGATTCTGAAACTGTGTAAAGCAAGTCTATCATGCCATCATGGAAAAGTATTTAAAATACAGTCTTCCTGTTTATATGCTGGATTACATTTATTGATTTGCGTATGTTGAACCAGCCTTGCATCCCAGGGATGAAGCCCACTTGATCATGGTGTATAAGCTTTTTGATGTGCTGCTGGATTCGGTTTGCCAGTATTTTATTGAGGATTTTTGCATCAATGTTCATCAAGGATATTGGTCTAAAATTCTCTTTTTTGGTTGTGTCTCTGCCTGGCTTTGGTATCAGGATGATGCTGGCTTCATAAAATGTGTTAGGGAGGATTCCCTCTTTTTCTATCGATTGGAATAGTTTCAGAAGGAATGGTACCAGTTCCTCCTTGTACCTCTGGTAGAATTCAGCTGTGAATCCATCAGGTCCTGGACTCTTTTTGGTTGGTAAGCTATTGATTATTGCCACAATTTCAGAACCTGTTATTGGTCTATTCAGAGATTCGACTTCTTCCTGATTTAGTCTTGGGAGGGTGTATTTGTCAAGGAATTTATCCATTTCTTCTAGATTTTCTAGTTTATTTGCATAGAGGTGTTTAATTCAAGATGGGTTAAAGACTTAAATGTTAGACCTAAAACCATTAAAATCCTACAAGAAAACCTAGGCAATACCATTCAGGCCATAGGCGTGGGCAAGGACTTCATGTCTAAAACACCAAAAGCAATGGCAACAAAAGCCAAAATTGACAAATGGGATCTCATTAAACTAAAGAGCTTCTGCACAGCAAAAGAAACTACCATCAGAGTGAACAGACAACCTACAGAATGGGAGAAAATTTCTGCAACCTACTCATCTGACAAAGGGCTAATATCCAGAATCTACAATGAACTCAAACAAATTTACAAGAAAAAAACAAACAACCCCATCAAAAAGTGGGCAAAGGACATGAACAGACACTTCTCAAAAGAAGACATTTATGCAGCCAGAAAACACATGAAGAAATGCTCATCATCACTGGCCATCAGAGAAATGCAAATCAAAACCACAGTGAGATACCATCTCACACCAGTTAGAATGGCCATCATTAAAAAAATCAGGAAACAACAGGTGCTGGAGAGGATGTGGAGAAATAGGAACACTTTTACACTGTTGGTGGGACTGTAAACTAGTTCAACCATTGTGGAAGTCAGTGTGGCGATTCCTCAGGGATCTCGAACTAGAAATACCATTTGACCCAGCCATCCCATTACTGGGTATATACCCAAAGGACTATAAATCATGCTGCTATAAAGACACATGCACACGTATGTTTATTGCGGCACTATTCACAATAGCAAAGAGTTGGAACCAACCCAAATGTCCAACAACGATAGACTGGATTAAGAAAATGTGGCACATATACACCATGGAATACTATGCAGCCATAAAAAATGATGAGTTCGTGTCCTTTGTAGGGACATGGATGAAACTGGAAAACGTCATTCTCAGTAAACTATCGCAAGGACAAAAAACCAAACACCGCATGTTCTCACTCATAGGTGGGAATTGAACAATGAGAACTCATGGACACAGGAAGGGGAACATCACATTCCGGGTACTGTTGTGGGGTGGGGGGTGGGGGGGGCGGGGACAGCATTAGGAGATATACCTAATGCTAAATGACGAGCTAATGGGTGCAGGAAATCAACATGGCACATGGATACACATGTAACAAACCTGCACATTGTGCACATGTACCCTAAAACCTAAAGTATAATTTAAAAAAAAAAACAAAAAAAAACTTTTCTAAGGTCAAAAAAAATAAATACATAAAATAAAATAAAATAAAATAAAATACAGTCTTCCCTCTCAGTATCTATGGGGGATTGGTTCCCTGACCCTTATGGATAGCACAGTCCGTGGATATTCAAATACCTTATATAAAATGGCATGATATTTGCATATAACCTACACATATCCTCCTATATACTTTGAATCATTTCTAGATTATGTATAATGCGTAATACAGGGCTCACACATCACTTCATTCTAATGAATTCAACATAACACTCAGCACAGGAGAAATTTAAGTTTTGCCTTTTGGAACTTTATGTAATTTTTTTTTTAATCTGCAGTTAGTTGAATCCATGAATGTGGAACCCATGGGTACAGAAGGCCAACTGCGATTAAAAAGAGGGTTCATGGCCCTTGTTTTTTCTGAATGGAAAACCCCCAGAAGCAAAATATTACTTTTAAAAGTTTTATTTATTTTTAATTCTTATGAATATGTAATAGTTGTACGTATTTATGAGCATACACTGTGTAATGATCAAATCTAGTGATATCCATCACCTCAAACATTTATTGTAGCCCATTATTTAACTCATTAAATACCTCATAAATGCCACGTACTTTTCTAAACTGTAGAAATACCAGGAGGAATAAGATGAGATCTGGATTGTCTTGCCATCTGTATTCTTGCTCTGGAGATAGGAATATGTGTATTTCTCATGGTGTGGAATCATCAAAAGCTGTGAATAAGTTGTGTGGGAAGTTCTGGGAGGACACAGAGAAGGGCGAGACTAACTCTGGCTTATGTTTAGGAAGGAGTCAAACCTTGGAGGATAAGCAGAACTTTGGTAAGCTTAACGGTGGAGAGTTTCAATATCTTGGGTTTGCAGAGAGAGAGAGAGAGAGAGAGAGAGAGAAAAGAGAAATGCCTCCTTTCCTTGTGTAGAAACAGAAAAACAGTTCCAAGATCTCTTCTTAAACACATCAATACTGTGAGCACCAGGGTTCTCCAAGGGTGCTTTAGCTGATTCTTCACTTCTTTTGACTTTTGAAATATATTTAAAGAGGAGAAGTTTGCAATTAGCTGTCTGGCATAAAATAGGGTTTACTAGCTCTTAAGTCAGTAACATTAGCTCTGTTTTAAGAGAAAATCTAGGAGGAAGACAGAGAGGTTTCTTAAATGTTTTCTGGTTTTCCTTGTCTTTGATTCTGGTTTAATGGAGCTGAAATTAGAGAGTAAGATAAATTTATTAAGATTTTAATTCTACATTTCTTAAAATGGGGGTCAAATCTTAGATATCTTTGTTTCCTGTTGCATCTAGGAAATTGTGCATAAGAGAGTAAACAAAAATATGCGTTGAAAGTATGCCTGTTTTAGTGTAATGGCAAAGTTAATGCTATCATACCTCTTTTATGAATTGAATTGTCTTTCCATAAAATTGTAGTTTTCATTATATGAATTATTACTATAAAACACAGATTCTGCTCTCACATGCTTTTGTGATGTAACCTTCAAATCTACCCCTCTCTGTGATGCAAATGGATCATGGAGAGATAGTGATGCTGGTTAATTTAAAGAGTATGGGATGTTAAACTGCACATGGTTTATCTATCCCAAGGAAATTCAAGAGTCATAAATCATCATGGTGACATAGCATGTTATATTTTATCCTTAGTGGAATAAAATACTGCAAACCTTTTCTAATGATTTACACATTTCCCAAATGAATTTTCATATTGACACAACTTGGGCCACAGCAGGGAATAACTGTTCCCAACTGTTCCTAGAACAGAGGGGGAGTCATATGCTAAAATCATGCCCTGATAGCTCAAAGCATGTTTACTGTACTGTCGACCTTTGTCTTGTTTAATAGTTGTAAAAGAAAAATACCATCCATACCCCCAGGGATTCCAACTAAAACAAGATTTCCTTTTATAATGAGATGATGCAGTTAACAACATTTCAAACAATCCTAGTAATATGTGCTTTTATAACACTTCTAATCCAATCATCCTCAGGTTCTTAAACATTAAAATTGCATTAAGTCCAGAAACAAACATCAGAGATCCTCTGAGCATCAGATCACGGTAGCTCTATTTGGAAGACAGCAAAGAGGAGAAAATGTGCCTCTCAAAAATGCAGTCCTGTATCTTCCAGTTCTTTCCTCCAAATACACTTAGAACTTTGCCATAACAGTTCTCAAGTGATATAAGCATAGCAATCACAATGAAAAATTTTCAATGTTTAGGAATTCAAGCAGATCACAAACAAGCATCTCACTGAAAAATTAGATCACAGTTGAGAGAGAGAGCTTCTTCAATTTATTATTGTTAATTATTAAAGTTAAATAATTCTGTACCAGACACTGAATGCTGTAAAAAGCAGGGAAGTCCTTCCTATGAAAAATGTTGCAGATTTTTAAAAATAGTCCTGAATATTTGTTTTAAAGAGGAGATGTGAATGAATGATTGTCTACAAACCAAATCCCACAGCCTTAAGTAATCGCAGTGGTCCACAGATACTGCTTCACTTGTAGCTGATATACAGTTGTTTCATGGCAACTCTTGGAATTATTCTACCTCTTTAATAATACGAGGTCCTCTTGGGACCTAATTTCTGCATTAAAGAATTCATAATGCATGCTTTGTATTAAGTGAACAATTTTAATGAGAAAACCATATCTATTTGACTGGGGAATAACTGTTGATTCGATTTGAATGTTATTTTGAATGAACTAGCATGGGATTAACAAGATTTTACTATATTGTTTTCCCATTTATATCCCAGTCTTATTTTTGTTCATAATTATTTATCTTACATTATAGTAAGTTGAGAAAGTGACAAGGAGCTGAGAGAATGGGCTTTAATTAGAGTAAATGATAGAAAATGTACAGAGGAGAATAATTAAAGGGAATAAATAACATACAAACACGAACTTGTTTAATTGGGTATCTTTTCAATTCTTTCCAACCTTGAGATTCTGTGGATAATAGCTATGTAGCAAGTCTACTCCTCAATATGGAAAAACAGCAAGGTCCTCATAGCATTGATCCACCCTTCTTTGAATCATTTATCAGTCAAAACTTTACATTTATTTGTGAGACTATTGGAATAATGGTGTAACTACAGTAATAAATAGAAAATGTAGAGACTGCATAATGAAAAACTGAGTAATACATTAGTACAAATAGAGTATAAAATCACATGAGAACAGATATGTGCTTTTGTATATCTAAGACTATGCTTTTTACATAGTTGGTACTCAATAAATATTTGTTGAATGAGTAGTGGGCAAAAGGTAAACAGTATCAAAGGAAGCATAGACAATATGATTAAATTATAATTACTAAGTACTATCAGATGAAAAGTGGCCATGTGAAGATACTAGTCAAAGTGTTTTATATATATTTTATATATAGTTTTTTATATAATGTATATAAAACACTATATATTTATAATATATATTTATAATATATATAAAACATTATAATATATATTATATGTAAAACAATATATATTATATTTATATATATATATGATGTTTTTTCGCTTCTATTAAGGTACAATGACCCATAGAATTTATATATATTCATGGTATACAATGTGATGTTTTGATATATATATGTATACATCATGAAATGATTAAATCAAGTTAATTAACAAATTCATCACCTCAACATACTAATTTTTTTGTGGTAAGAACATGTAAGATTTAGTCTCAATGATTTTCAAGTATACATTATTATCTATAGTCACAATGCTATGCAGTATATCCCCTGAACTTATTTATCCTCTCTAACTTAAACTTTTTAGTCTTTCACCAAAATCTCCCCATTTCCTACCCCTTCCTCCTGAAAACCACCATTTTACTGTCTGCTTTTATGATTTCAACTTTTTGGATTTCACACATAAGTGAGATCATGAAGCATTTGTCTTTCCATGCCTGGCTTATTTCATTTAACATAATGTTCTCTAGGTTAATCCATGTTGCAAATGACAGTAATTCCTTCTTTTTTTTTACAGCTGCATGGTATTTCATTGTGTATGTACATTATGTTAGTTTTCTTTATCCACTTATCTACTGATGGACACTCAGGCTGATTCCATATCTTGTCTATTGTGAATAACAGTGATAAATATGGAAGTACAGGCATCTCTTTGAGATACTAATTTCATTTCCTTGGTGTATATGCTCCTCAGAAGTGAAACTCCTGGATCATATAGTAGCTAAATTATTACTTTTTTGAGGAACCTCCATAATGGTTTCCATAACGTCTATACTAATTTACATTCCCACCAACAGTTATACAAGGGTACTCTTCTCTCACATCCTTGCCATACATAAAATATTATCTTTTGTCATTTTGGTAATAAACACCCTAAAAGGGGATATCTCATTGTGGTTTTAACTTTTATTTCCCTGATGATTAATATGTTGAATATATATTAATCTATAATCCTTACCAAACATATCCAATGAGATAGATTATATTATTATTTCCATTCTATGAATGAAGAGAATGAGGATTAAAGAGTTGTTTAAGCTCACGTAAAGATTGAATATAAACGTAGGTTTCCTTAACTCTAAATATCATACTTTTAACCCTCAAAAGGCACTCCCTATCTCCAAGCCTGTAAAACTTGGTGTTCTCATGATGTCTTCCAAACAAATACTGAAGGCTGAAAAACTGCTTAGTGTTCATCATTTGAGACTGGACATGTTCTGGATGGTGTAGATGTAGGCATTGCTTCTATTTGAGATCAGCCTACCATTAAAATGCTCTTCTGCTTAGCTCTTGACTTCATAGTTTAATTTATGAGAAGAACGTGGAGATAATTAATTAAAGTGTTCTGGGGTATTAAAAACCTACACAATTAGATTCAGACAGCTATGTTTTGCTAAGATATCACTGTATTCCTCTCATACTTACAAGGAATTATAAAAAAAGGAAATATTATTCCTACCAGGATGATGTTTACATATCATGTAAAATAAAAAAGTAGAAGCATATGGAAAGACTTAACGTTTAGAGTACAATTTGCAGATGACCTTTGTCTCACCATCTAGTCTATGCTGATTGGGGATTTAAATTGTTGCTCATTTCTCAAACTTGATAATTTAAATATGGAAAATACAGGTTGAAGGCAGGTCTATATTAAATACTAAAACTATTGTTTAAAAATTGCAAAGGGTAAATCAAAATCTTGATTACTGGATGTGAAAAAATTCTCTTGTGCTATGTGTATGTATATACACATATGTATGAATACATACAGAGTTATTCAGATCCCTCAAATTCATATTATTTTAACCAAATATCTGATTTTTAAATAAATTAAAGAAAATATAATACGGTAATGATGTAGGAGGCAGAAGCCCTGGGTTCCTGTCCTAAGTGTCTTGTTCTGATTCACAATTAAAATGTAATAGAGTTTTGTATGAATCAAATTATATACACACAAAAACCTATCTACACTCATATACATGTATTCATTTATTAAGTATTATACCCATCTTGCTATGATTTTTCATACTAAACAATAAAAATAATAACTAATATCATTTCCAGAGTATTGATTTAAATGACAGTGTTCCAGGTTAATGCCTGTTCCTCTATATTTTCAGGTCCCAGCAGAAGAAAAAAGCATCCCTCCTACCTCATTTCTCCTTTTGGAGGCTAGCAGGAAATTAAAAAAGGAAAGGAGTTTCATGCAGTATTTCTGACAGCAAATTTCTCAGACTCCAGAGATACTTCTTTTCTCTGTAATAAGTTGCTGTAGATACAAAGGAACACTTATGATTGATGACTATCTCTGTTTGCATGAGCGATAATTCCTGAACACACAGTTCTCGATTAAAATACAAATGCATTTTCAACTGCGTATTTCTTTATCTGTGTTTTATCCTTACTTGACAAAATGTGAAAAGAATCAAGTAAAGCTGGGCTCTAGTACACTACAGAAGCGAAACTGAAGTAAGGAGACTTTTAAATGGGGAGGGACCATCCATTGCTATCCCTCGGTCCCCGAGTTCTCATTTAGGAGTAGGTGACTGAGCTGAACTCTTGAAGAACGCAAGAGTGTTTAGGGTGTGCAAGTGTTCTGTTTCTGAATTACCTTTTCAAATACAGATAATAAATACTAAAATTAAAACATTTTAAAAGTGATGTTTTATTTAGAAGCTAAAACATTTTAAAAATGATATTTGATTTAGAAAATTCAAAACTTTTGATATTACTCTCTTAAGGATATTACCAAGAGGACCACCATCGCCTCCTACATTACATAACACACTGTGGATGCTGAGCTTTAAACAAACTCAGTACTTGACACATCTGAAAGATAGAGGTGGCTTTCTCAAGGAAATAATATTTAATATTAGCACTTACGCATGGGAAAACAGATGAAATAAAATGGGGAAATTAATGTGCAAGGGGTTATCAGAGACATGGAAGCAAACATATCATTTCCATCTGAATGATCAGGCTGATTACTTGTACATGTAAGACTCAGATTTTTTTGATCTAAAAAAATTTTAAGAACATGAAGGCCCTTATTCTCTCATTTGAAAGTGTAAAACTGAAACCCTGAGAAGTGCATTGAAAAGGTCCCATTGCTAGTAAGTGTCAGAACTGAGACTAAAAGTGGATGGAAACGACAGTGTGCCAAATATTGTGTTATAGCCATGATCTCATTTAATTTTTACAATAACCTTGTGATATGTGTTACTCTTTCACAAGTGAGAAACTAAGGCTTGCAGAAATGAAACAACCTGGTTAGCAAACCAGAAAGTGGCTGATGTAAGAATAAAACTTTGTTTGACCCTGTAAGATACAGCCATCTATTGTAAGAGTCCACCTCCAAGATCTGTCAACTCTTGGCTTAATGGCTGTGTTCAAATACAAAACATGTATTAGGGATATTCAAAACTAAGTGAGATTTCCAAAACAATAAAAATGAGACACAAATGCAAAATTCTTTCCATTAAGTCAACATTTGTAAAATTTCAGGTTAAGAAATGACTTCCATGAGTAGCGACAACCAAGAGAACAACTTATATATAATTTAGGTCATTTGAACGCTAGAGTAACAGCACTTAGGTTGTGGAATGCTTCTGAATGTCTCCTGATATTTTAAAAGGACATTTCGTTTATTTGCTGATAGGTGCATCTATCTGCATACTCACTTGCACACGTGGAGCATTCTTTCCTGATTCAAAACAATAGAGAGAAAAATAAGCAAAGACATGAATTATCTTCCTATTTACCTTTTAATTCTGAAAGATAATTATTTGTTTAATAAGTTCTGCCATGATTAGAGGACGTTAATGATTATTAATTATTTAAAATGTGTTTGTATTCTCAAATATGTTTGCATTTCACACGTCTCATCAAGAAACCAAGCTCAACTAACCTTGTCTTTTGTTAAGGCGTGCAATCAAATTTTTACTTCCTTAATAAACATTTCATTATACTTTCTTGAATTCTTATTCATATTTATTCATGAAATTCCTCCGTTTCTTATTGTATCTTATCTCATAGTCCCCTTCTTTCAATCACTCATTCAAAAAATATTTATTGATTATTGAATGCTATGAACAGTATCCAGCACTGGTCCATAGCAAGTAAACAGGACAGATTCCCTCCTTTCACAAAGGTTATATTCTAGGTATCAGCGACAGATAGTAACAAGTAAAATTAGCAAGATAAAGCCAGATGATAAACGTGATGGCAAAAGTTAAACAGTTATAGATAATGCCTTGGGAGAAATTATAGCCATGTACCATATAACTTTTCAGTCAATAGACCACATACATGATGGTGGTCCCATTTGATTATAATATGGTACTTTTACTATATCTTTTTGATGTTTAGATATGTTAAGATACACAAATACCACTGCATTACAATTGCTTATAGTATTCAGTACAGTAACATGCTAAACAGGTTAGTAGCCTAGGAGCAATAGGCCACCTACCATATAGCTTAGGTGTGTAGTAGGCTCTTTCATCTAGGTTTGTGTAAGTACACTTTATGATGCTCAAACAATGACAAGATTGCCTAATGGTACATTTCTTATATCTCAGGCATAAGTCAATACATGACTTTGAAAAGAAGGCCAGAGTAGGTCTCTGAGGAAGGTGCTGTTGAGAAGAGACCGACATGGGCAGAGGCGCCAGCCATGCAAAGGTACAGAAATGGTGAGAACTACCAGGAAAGAGAGATGTCAAGATTCAAAGACAAAAAAGCCCAGAATAGCTGGGGCAAATATTAGATAGAGTCAGAGAGCAAGGCAGGGACCAGACTCCAAAAGGCAAGAAAGCCATGATAAAAAGCATGGGTTTGCATGTCAGTGCTGTGCAGAGAATGGATAGTAGTGATGTGGCAATCAATGAAGACACCAAGTTAAGGTAAACCAGGCTAGCAATGATGGTGTTTGGGCAAGCCCATCAGCAGTGCAGAAGGTGAAACAGAGAGATTGCTTCAGAATATATTTGGGAATCACAACTGAAGAGACCTTAAGAATCTGGTGGATGATATAACAGAGGAATCAAGATTGATGTGTCATTGGCTAGGGAAGGATGGTGGAGCCTGGCAGCACTTCCTACAACAGTAAATTTCTTTTACAATGTAAAATTCTTTGACCATGACTATTATGCTCAAATTATTTTTTAGTAGAACAAGACTGGCATATATAAATGGTTTTCAATGACCATCATTGTCCCTGTTCATTCTCTTAAAGATTGTAACTGTAGCCAGCAATAGACTTCACTCTTTCTGTAGGCTGTTATGTTGGAGGTCCTTGGATTGCATCTGTGTGACACACTGTTAATGAATCACATGATATCACTATCTCTGTACAATAAGTATATAAAATATTTCAAAATTTGCTTTGGTCCATAAATGGTAACTAATTGATGAATACTCCAAGGAATAAATAAGTAATAAGATACATGCAATTAGTCACTTTAAGCATTACTGTCATACAATGGGAGCCTAACTGTGTTTGAAAGCACTATCTACGTCCTTCTGAGTATTGTGCGAATCAAGGACATTATAGTATTGTAATGAAAGCATATAAGAAAGCACAAAACGCATGTGCCACATAACTATGTGAGGTAGGAAATCATCTGTGGAAAAATCTTCAGTGCTTTGCAGCCACAATTCTAAGACAGATAACACTCTTGGGCTGCTATCCACATCAACTATTTACAGTTCTTCAAGTCTACTTAATTGTAGCTTCCAGTGCCCTTGTTACTTGACTGTCCTACTCAAAATTTCTTAAGGACCCTTGACTTCTTCCTTTTAAATTCGGCTCCGTATATGGATCTTTTTGAAAATCAGCCCAATGTTTAAGATGAGATATTCAGGGTGAAGAAGACAAAAGTCAGCAAATGAGCTGACCCCACAATAAAGCAAGCTCGAGAAAAGCAAAATGTGTAGTTGAAAAAGTAAGCTTATGCTCTAATAAGAAAAAAAGGTGTAAAGTTTTATCTGGCATGTGTATTTTAGGCCCAATGAGGTTTGCAAACCTTTTCTCCAACAATTTCTCTACCTGTTGCCCTGCTGTTATTTTAATCTAGCATTCCAGCCTGGATAGAACAATAGAGTGATACAGAACAACTTTTTTTTTTTTTTTTGAGATGGAGTCTCGCTCTGTCACCCAGGCTGGAGTGCAGTGGCGCGATCTCGGCTCACTGCAAGCTCCGCCTCCCGGGTTCACGCCATTCTCCTGCCTCAGCCTCTCCGAGTAGCTGGGACTACAGGCGCCCGCCACCAAGTCCGGCTAATTTTTTGTCTTTTTAGTAGAGACAGGGTTTCACCGTGGTCTCAGAACAACTTTTAACATTGCACTTTGGTTGTGGATCAGAGTGTTTTTAAAATACTGTTTTCCCCTTTGTCTTAGAAGGCAATATGCAGCCAACTTCAGCCAATTGTTGGGGTATAGCCATTCTGCCTGAATGTAGTATAAATGACTCCAGTGGGTGGAACTCCAGTGGGCCAAAGAACAGGTGACCAAGAGTCATTCACCACAGATGCATGTGCATAGCCGTCACAAAGAAGAGCAAAAAAAGGAGTAAGGCAAATGGGATGACACTGATGCATCCCTGGAAATAATATCAAGATATCAGGACTGTAGTTCAGTGTGTGATGTTTGAAACTAAAATATCTGAGCTACATTAGTTTTTTACTGCTTTGAAATTAGTCAGTATGGCAATAGTGGCAGCATGGTATAATGAGAGAATTGAACTGGAACTTCAGGTTCCTGTTCTGATTCTTCCACTAACTACGAGTCACCTTGGTAAAGTCACTCCAATTCCTTGCACCTCAATTTTCTCATCTTCAAGCTGGAGATAGTAAGAATATTCAGTGTTTAGGTATATTGGTCCTTTTTCATGCTGCTGATAAAGACATACCCAAGACTAGGCAACTTACAAAAGAAAGAGGTTTATCGGACTTACAATTCCACATGGCTGGGGAGGCCTCACAATCATGGCATAAGGCGAGAAAGAGCAAGTCACATCTTATGTGGATGGCAGCAGGCAGAGAGAGCTTGTGCAGGAAAACTCCCACGAACTCTGATGGTTCAGATGTCATGAGACTCATTCACTATTATGAGGACAGTACAGGAAAGACCCGCCCCCATAATTCAATCGCCTCCCACCGGGTTCCTCCCATGGCATGTGGGAATCATGGGAGTTACAATTCAAGATGAGATCTGGACGGGGACACAGCCAAACCATATCACTAGGGTTGGCAGAAAGTTTAATATGATAAATCATGTAAAAACACTTTGAAAGTATAAAATGCTCCAATGATTTTCAGTTGTCTACGTTAGTCATTAGGAGAAATTGGCTCCACATATAATACATGATATTATGTAACTATGAACATGTATAGAAACTTAGTAGGTAATATTTTTTGTGTCCTTACTTTGGATCATGAGCATGAATCATCCCTTTTAATCCTCAGCATAATTTTGTAGGTAGGTACTATTATTGTCCACATTTGACAGAGGAGAAAATCAAACATGGCTTGGAGCAGTTAAGCAACTCGATCAAGTTCACCTAACTAGTTAATTGCTGAGCTAGCAATTGGTTTTAGTTGTATCAAATTTCAAAGCAAAAATTTTAACTCTGTGTGCTATTTATAATTGGAGCTCCAACTATACTATGAAGTAACCTTAAAAATGCAAAACTATGAAGTCCTTCCAACAGTTTTAAACTGTGATAACTCAAGTTAAACATGGCTTTTAATGCCCATGAGATAGACTATAGTGCAAACACTGCACTTTGCTGAAAAATGTAATCAATATGGCTACTTCCTCCATACAAATCACTTGTCTTTACAGCAACTGCTGAGTGTTTATATCAACTCATCACGGAGTTGCCAGTTCCTAATTTGAAACAGAAGTAGCCATGTTTGTGGAAAACACCACCATTCTAACTTCATTTAGAAGAGGATGTTGAGTTGACCTAAAGTACGCAATGCTTTAGTCTTAATTTATGCTGTCCCTATTGTTAGTATTATGGCTGGAAAGATAGCAGTTTTACTAATAAAAATCATCAGAATGCCATAATTTTCAACATAGTTCAGCTGTCTTCAAAGAGTAGACAGGGAATGTTCCCTTGGTGCTAAGTAACTAAATGGCATTTAAGAGGTAGGAGGATGTTTTTCCTTCCCATCTTAAGCCACTTTCAAATAATTTTTAATATCTGAAATTGACAAACTGCCTGGATGATAATTGGAATATACAGAAGACTTCACTGATGTTTGTTGAGATGGAAGGAAATAGCATAGCACATATACAAAAAATCTAATGTTGAAGTTAAGGCACTGGCATCTTTATTTTTGTCTTGGGTCGTCCTGTCATGTTGCTTGACAATCCCCCTAATTTTCCAAAGTTTCTGTGTCCTCACTCTCAGGAGCAAAAACTCCAATTCTATTTCTTTTCTGGAATGGTTTCCATTGGCTTTAGCTCTGTTTAGCATGGCCCATGCATACAGGTTTGCATCTCCTCTAAAGGCCCAACTAAGTTCCAGGGCAAGTCAGCACACTCTTTCAAGGGTCTCTGACCAGAAGAAATTCCATTCCACCAGCTAAATAAGCCTGAAACATATGCATCAGTGTATGGTCCATTATGGTCCCCAAAGATTACTAATTTAATTATAGAATGCTATGATACAGAATTTTTACTATTTAGAATATCCTAATAAATTGTATTTATTTGTACTGCTATAATTGTAATATCCCTCATCCCAATAACAACAATAAAAATTCTTGCTGTGTAGATTTAGAGTATCTGGAATAATTAAGAAAATAAAGAGATATAGAGGCATAATTTATTCATCCCTGTTCAGTTTTCCAGATACGCTAGAAAGGGCACTAGCAAAAGGTTTGCAGCTTTCCTCACCAGATGTTTTTTATGCTTTACAAAAACTATGCATAGCAGATAATTTCAATACACTAAAAAATTACAGGAGAAGATAAACAATTTTCTTCTTTATTAAAATTTTATTATTATTGAAAATTATTGGGGGCAGAGGATGGAAGGAGGGGCTATAATTGGAGAAAGCATGTATAGTTGTTAATGAACATCTGCTTTTATTGAGAACCTACTCTAACAAAGTTTTAAATGTACTTTCTAATCTTCCCAAATTAACTAAATGGCAGTGTATTAGTTACTGATTGCTGAATAACAAATCTCAACACAACTTAGTGTTTTAAAACAACAACTTTAGTGTTTTAAAAGCAATGATAATTTTGTATTATCTCTTATGCTCTTGGTGCTTTGGGAATTCAGAAACAGCTTGGCCGAGTGGTTCTGGCCTAGAGTCTGTCAGGAGGTTAATAAGACAGTAGTCTGAAGATTTCTGCATTCTCATCTCTGGTGCTTTGGGAAGATGCAAGCAGTTCCTGGTGGTCTCTCCACATGGTTTCTTTTGCAGGACAGACTCACGGGAACTAGACTTTTTGTATGGTGCCTCAGGGAGTCAAAGATGCACATCCCCAAAAGAAGAGAGACAGGTGAATGCCGTATCACCTTTTATGACCTAACCTCAAAATCATGTACTATTACCTGAAACACACTAAGTGTAAAGGCTGTCAGAAACTCTTGTCTAGATTCAAGAGGAGGGTAAATAATGACCTCTTTATTGGAGGCACAATTTTAGAAGAGCATGTGGGACCAGAAATATTTTGTGGACCTTTTTGGAAAATATAATCTGTCACAGGTAGATATCGCCAATGTAAAGATAAGCAAACCTGGCAAACAGGCTCATGCCTGTAATCCCAGCACTTTGGGAGGCCAAGGTAGGTGGATAACCTGAGGTCAGGAGTTCCAGACCAGCCTGACCAATATGGTGAAGCCCCGTCTCTACTAAAAAAATACAAAAATTAGCTGGGTGTGGTGGCACTCATCTGTAATCCCACCTACTCAGGAGGCTGAGGCAGGAGAATCGCTTGAACCCAGGAGGCAGAGGTTGCAGTGAGCCAGGATTGCGCCACTGCACTCCAGCCTGGGTGATAGAGCGAGACTATCTCAAAAAAAAAAAAAAAAAAAAAAAGATAAGCAAACCTAGACTCACTGAGTTTAAGACACAAAATCATCTGGTAACATTTGGTTCAAGGTATATGGGACTGGCGGTGCCATAATTCCTTAACTCTGTCAGTATTGCTTTGTCCTCTATTCCATGCATCACTGAAATCCTTTTCTCATGACCATCAAGACAACAGCATACAAACTGTCCATTATCATTAAAAAGACACCTTTGGAATATCAGATGACTTTACTTCTACCTCTCTGGCTTTTATCTGGGTCAACATCCTTATTTCATCCCCTTCCTGCTGGCCAGGCTGATGAGGAGCAGAGAGTCATGTTGCCTTCTTAAAAATTTTAACTTCTTTGTTTGCACCCGCAAATTTACGTTGACAACACGCACAACAGGCTCATGTAAAAGGATTATCTGATGTGTCATCATGACTTAATGAAGAACGCAAATGCTCCTTGATGAAATTGAAGTAAAAAGAGGAAATAGAAGGGAAAATGGGAGCCTAATAAGAAACAAAGAGAAGTTAACTTTTAAGAGATGACAAATTCTACCTGCCACGATGTTTTATTTTAATCTGAAAGAAATTATAAAGCTGATACTTTCTGAAAATATATCCTTTTACAGTAAATATTCTTGTGAAATCTGCTAACCTACTTTTGTCTTATTTCAAAAGCTTTTGTACCTCTCCAGACTAAACAAAACACTTAAAAGATGATATGGACGTTTAAAAATATTGTACTTAAAAATAGAGAATAAAAATCAAGAATTCATTCAAATGAATAGATAGAGAATTCAAATAACTTTCAAATGTTATTCTAATTTATGAGTTGCTGCTACATTGATCTTCCTACTTTAAAAACAAAAATATCTGTTGCTGACATCTACCAAAAAATGAATTTAATGGTATGGGTTTTTTCCCCAGATTGAGCTGAGTCCATCTGTTTTGGTAATGAGTTAGAGAAATATATTCTGTTCCCTCTTTTTCAGAAGCTCCATCAGAGTGGAAGACATTTATAAACTATAGAAATGTCTCATTAGACTCTGTCTCAAAAAAAAAAGAAATGTCTCATTAATTTTTAGTTATTAGTTTCTCATTCTGTGACTCAGAGTCATGAAAATTTCAGAAAACCACAGGTTATTTGTTCAGTGTTCAAATTGCATAATTAAATAACTGTCATTGTTGGGAAAAGAGAATGATATGGAAGACATAGCCCACACTTGGCTCTTAAAAGGTTTACCTCTGAACTGAGCTAACAGATAAAACTTCATCAGTTTCCTATCACTGAACCTGAGGGTTACACACAGCTGCACACATCCTTGCTCTGTAACTCTTTCTGTGAGAGAGGACGTGTGTAACTTCCTACCTAAGGTCAATCCCTTTACCCATCCTTCTGAGAGCTGCAATGGAGATCCAGAACACAGTGAAAGAATATATTGAAATATGTGTGTCTAAGGTGTTCTATAAATTCTCATTTCAATGGGTTGTCCCTTAGATGACCAACACTCACATGTTGTTTCATTTCTCAATGCATCTTACTGTGTTCCATATTACTTTGAGTCTAATGGAATGTACCAGCTTAAATGGAGACTGTATCTCTGCCTTTATTTACTAGATCTGGTTGATATTGTTGTTATCTGGAGTTTGAGAACTCTCTTCCCTTATCAGGTGAAAAGCATAAATAAAATGGTATTTAGTCTGTATAGAGTGTGTACTGTGTGTGCAATTCTAAGTATTTTCCTGTTATTATGCCACATAAACTTGCCGAGAACCCTATAGAGTAGGTAGTTATTATTCCTATTCTACCAGTGTAAAAACTGAGGCACAGAAAGGTTAAGTAATTTTCAGAGCATGAAGCTAGCAGTAGGTAGTGTCTGAAACCAGCTATTTCAAAACTCACGCTCTTAATTATTACTGCGAACTGCATGCTAACAATAAAGATGTAAAAAAATCAAGATGGAAAAAGAAAAACCCAATAATTATTATTATCAATATGTCTATAGACGTGAAAGCACTAAAGAATTTGTGTTACAAGTTCCCTAAACCTATCTTTTTGTTATGTATTCTATTACTCCACATTCAAAGTTTACCAGGCATTATGGATATTTCATATTTACTTTTTAAAAGTAAAATAAAATTTAGATAAACTGATATGTGATAATGTGGCACTGAATAATCTAATTGACCATAGTTATATATATATATATTTTATCTCATTGGTGTGTGCTGACAGATCAGGTACCCACTGAACCATGTTAGTAAAAAAACTAATATTGCCCAACATCACTAGACATTCATCAAGTTCAGTTTTTAAATGAACTTATTACGAGTATAGTTGCTGCCTTTGTGTTTCTAGGTCAAAAAGAAAAGCATGATTATAACTCTTTAAGCATTTAAAAAAATTCAAAATTGCCCAATGCAGTATAATATTATAGTTTTATCTCGTGAAAAAAATGTTCTCAAGGCCATAAGCCAACCTTATTAAGCAATAGTAGCACAGATTTTTTTGTATAAATAGAAAATATGGTGGCAGATATAGAACATTATAATAGCTTAATCTCATTTGTAACAACAAAAAACTTCAAACTGCTTGCACACTATAAGTAGAAAATCAGCATTCGAGGCTACCCTTTGGAGAATTTGGTTTATTATGAGTCCTATAAAGTATCTTATTCTAATATACCTGTGAATTAATGTTTGGACAAATATTCAACTCAGTTGTACTGGAATTACTTTATCAGGAGGAAAAAAATGATTCAGCTCCACTTATACTTTTATTAAATTAGTGTTTTAGTCCATTTTCATGCTGCTATAAAGAACTACCTGAGACTGGGTAATTTATAAAGGAAAGAGGTTTAATTGGCACACAATTTTTCATGGCTGGAGAGGCCTCAGGAAACTTACAATCATGACAGAAGGTGAATGGGAAGCAAGGCATCTTCTTCATGAGGCGGCAGGAAGGAGAAGTGTTGAGCAAAGGGGGAAGAGCTCCTTATAAAACCATCAGATCTACTCACTCATATCATGAGAACCGCATGTGGGAACCTTCCCGTGATTCAATTACCTCCACCTTGTCTCTCCCTTGACATGTGGGGATTATGTGAATTATGGGGATTACAATTCAAGATAAGATTTGGGTGTGGACACAAAGCCTAACCATAGCAATTGTTTTTAGAGAAGACAATAATTTCACAAGTAATTTAATCTTCTATATGTTGTTCTTATGTCATGAGGAAATATGACCTTGTGAAATTGAGTATTAGAGTAATGAGGAGAATGAAGGTATCAATGGTTTGAGACATAAGGATGGACATCTACTGAGTTTGAATAGATAGCGACATGGGTAGTTCTACACTTTAAATTGGTCACTCTAGGTATACTGAGGAAATTGTATGTAAGGGAAAGCAAGATTGAGAAAGCAAGTCAAAAAGAGCAGTTAAGCACCTTTCCCAATAACCTAGGAAAGAAATGTGATATTATCTAGGGATCACAGAGAATAAGTGAGTTTCAGGAGGGAAAATAAATACAAAATAGGAAGCATGAATCAGTATATTTATGGGAATTATATAGATACAAAGGGGAAATTTTTCCAGTACCACATTCATTTGTTTTTCTTCTGAAAGCACTAGCTCAAATTACTCATGAGAAGCCAATCCTTCCCCTGTCACAGTGGACAAGGTTCAGTTTGGCTGTGAAGGTCAGCATGTAACTCATGCCTGATTATCATGAATTAAACTGTGATGGACTAGTAAAAATACTCACTCCCTAAAATTTTCTTCTTTCTTATTCCTGGCCTGGAAGCTGAAAGCTGGTAGAATAGAATGTGGAGATGCTGGAGGCCAGAGTATAGAAAATATCTGCCAAATTATCATATAAAGAGAGCTAAATTAAGTACTAGTAATATAGTTTTATTAGCTCCTAGATCCAACCCTTTCTGAAGCCATTATGCTAATTAAATTCCTTTTCATTTTTTTCTTAAGATAGTTCGAATTGGGCTTTTGTCACTTGCAGTAGAAAGAATCCTGAATATTCCCTGAGGCTGGTAGAATTGCAGAATACGAGCTCCAAGTTGCTTATGTAAAGCATTATGAAAAATATAATAAAATGCAGGTCAAAGATCTAAAGATTTTGGTAAATCTTTGGGTTTTCACTTTTAAAATTTTGCAGTGCATATTATTTCTTTCAAATTCTGTTTAATGACTCATAAAATCTGATTTGAAGTTTTTTATAAAGGACTATTTGTACCCTTGGTATTTGAGGTATTGCTTAGTGTATGTTTCAATTACAAACTTTTTGGTCAAGTAATTTTGGAGACTACATTTACATAAAAAAACTATAAAATTGATGATGACGATAACTGAAATTCTCAGTTAAGTTTTGAAAGTTAATTAGATAAATAAAATGTACAATAGAAAAATGAATGAAGAAATGCTAATCACTAATGCCATTTTGTTGTCTTTGCAACAAGGTACCCTACTGATCACAATTATTTGAAATGTGATACAACCACATGAAATGCTCCTTTTGTGTTTGACTAGGAGCCAGGAGACCACTAAAAAATTGCATCATGTAATCTCGGTATTTTCATATAAAGAAAAATGCATATGTGCTATGGTTATAATTTATAACTGAGGAAGAGGGTATTAATATGTTCCAACAATAAAGATTTTCCTTATCATTATTGTTTAGCTATTTAATCCAATAGTTTGTGGATATAAAATTTTCCTTAAAAAAGCATTATTTGAAAAATAAAGCCATATTAGATATTTATTCTATGTTTAATGGGCACATTGTTTATCATTTTGACTAAATCAAAAAATTATTTATGATTTATCCAGGGCACAAAATCCTCAATACTATTTAATCAATATTTCCTCTTATTAGATACCTTTTTTATTAAAGAATAAAGGCAACGTAAGACTATAAGAATCCAAATATAGAGTAAAAAAATATTTTCAGTGATTCTTTGATAGTTTCTACTCCAATAGTTCTGATAACTTTTTCCATATATCAATAAACTACATAGAATCTGTTCCTTGTGCTATTTTTCTCTGAGTGGTTGATCTTATTCCTATTTATTTCAAAGTGAATTTTATGTATTAAGAAAACTAGACATTTGCTTTACCTTTTCACTGATTATGATGGGTTTTCCAATGCAAAGGTTTTTTTTTTTAATTTTTATGTAGAGTAAATAATCTTTAGCTTTATGACTTCTGCATACTATTTCATACTTACAGAAGACTTTCTTGTTCTAAAACCATTACAATTTTCTCCCAGAATTTTTTCTAGCTTGGTTCCATTTTATTTTATACATTTACATCTTTGCTCCATCTGGATTTGTACGTGTGTGTTTATTTGCTTGATGTTTGTGTTTGTAAGATATGAGGTTTCAATTCAAATTTATTCTATTCTAACCTGTTGTTCAGTTTTTTCTGGTGTCATTTGCTGTATAGTTTATCTTTTCTCAGTCATTTCAAATGCCACCTCTTCTATCACATAAGTATACACACACCCAGGTATATGCTCCAAGGGCAGAGAGAGGTTTGTCTGTTTGGTTTATGTTTTACACTAGCATCTGGAATAGAAAGTACCTAGCACATAGAAGGAAATTAATAAATATTTGTTGAATGAACATATGCTACTTCTCTAGGGCACCATATAACCTCATATATTCAATTTCCTTAAACTTCCTCCTGTGTGCCTCAAAATATTACCAAATACAGATTCAGGTAAAAACCATAAAAGGCAACTAATAGAGTTAATTTACTTTCTGGACTTCCAAATAATTGTTCTTAAGCCTAGTGTTGGATTTTCTGTTTGAATTCCTCTGCTGAAATATTGTTCTCATATTTTTCATAATTAAAAAAATCTCACTCAGAAGCTTAAGGACAATCCTTTGGAGGAGAATTTGATCTTTTGAATCCAATACACAAAATGAGATGATATTTATATCTGTTGTGAGAGGCTTGCCCTTGGAGGAACAGGATTGCGTGCAGCTCCCAGTGCAGTAGCTGTAACTCAACCCCTTTCATTCTCAAATTAGCATTTTGAAAGTGACTTTCATACATCTATACTTCGAGACTTCTCCAATTTTTCATGAAAAATAAAATCATTTATAAGCTTAGATACGTCGTCATTAGGACCAAATTGCACAAGACATACCTGACAAGAGAATAAGAGATAATTGTGAATACAGCCGTAACAATTGATTAGCCACTCTTTAATATTGAGTCTAGCATCCCCACAGCTCCTAGGAGAGGAGCTGAAAGCTAAGGGGAGTAGCTGTGCATTCTGATTAAATATTTATTGACATCTCACTTAATTCCCACAACAACCCCCACAGGCCAAGAAAGCTTAAATTCCCAAAGGTCATTCATCTTGAAAGGGGTAAAGTCAAGAATTGTAGGTTTGTCTGATTGGAGAGACCAAGCTTTTACCTGCTGGGCTACCCTGATAAGAGTTTTCATGTATTGGTGATACTTTTGGAGGTTCCATCCCTTTTCAACTGATAACATTGTTCTCTCATTGAGGTAATAAGCAAACCTCTGATAAAGAGAGTGGCTGGAGCTGGGACACATTTCTGAAGTTGATAGAATGCATTACTAAAGAGGTATACCAAATAATAATTATTTTGTGATATAAACCTTGAATATAGAAAATGTTCAGTCTTCTAGACATTGATTTTTATTTGTATTTCTTTGAAGAGTGCACAGAGTTTGGGTGAATGCAGAAAACTCATTTTAATTCTTGAACATGTCTTGTCATTCTGTCAGAAAGGTTCCAAAATACAGGACCCTTTTCTTGCACTAAGCGTGGCAGTGCTCCTTGGAGCCACAGCACATGAGAATTGTGAAATTACAGGTTCAACTGGCTGTGAGAAGAGAATTCACAAAGGATTAAGGAACAATGGCAAAGCAAGGATGCTGGACCAAATATGGCCAAATAGCAATATTTTTAAAACTATGTATCTGTATTAATTTTTCTGAGAGTTTGTAGGTATTTTTAAAAAAAAAAAAATTAAACACGGATTTTAAAAAGACTATTGTTGAAATGTGAAGAAATTCAGTGTTTAGTTTTATTAGATATAAGAAGGTCTTTATTAACGGAACTATACATTTCCAGCTGCATGGATTTTTAAAAAGTAAAGTCTCAAAATTAACAGAATGTATTTATTTGGCATCCATACTGCTGTGAATAGCTGTAATGTGTGTTTAATGTTAGTTCTATACAATCCCTTTACATGTCACAATAAAAAGACCTTTTTAAAAAATCCACTGTAAATGACCCTTTATGATTACGTTCCTGAAACACCCCCTTTTCAAACCTTTTGTAGTATGCACATTATCTTTGGATATATCTATTCACAGTTGATAAGAATGCCTTTTCCATTTACTTCATTCTGTTTCTATGAAAACATTTCATCACCAAGTAGCATATTCAGATTCATCAGTAATTACTTGTACACTGTCCAATTTGTATCCTGTGAAGGCTTATGGGAGAATAATTGCTGTACAATGTCAAGAGAAGGGTTTAGCCAATGCTAGCTTATAAAATTCAAACATTCTCCCACTCACAAATGACCCTGAAATTCTTATTAGCCTTAAAATGTCTAATTATATCACTGCCTTTCTGTACAGATCATTTTGAGTGAAGATTATTCACTTGTTTAATCCAGCCTCTCATAATGATTTCATTTTCATACCTGCCCTCACTTCATTCCTCACCTAATCTCTTTCTTGCTGTTGCTGTGATATCCCTGGTAACTTGAAGAAAGCAGTCAGGCCAGCCATTCAGAGCTTCATGAGCAAAAAGAACTTCACTCCTCTTCTGCTATTTTAGTTTCATTGAATTATGTTCTTACTGTGTTGGAGGAATATTATTCAGGCTAAGGAATATAGTCACAATAAGCCTTCTTTTTTCTTTGGTGTGAAGCATTATTTAGATGTTTAATCACCTGAAAAGCCATTTACTGCATTAGATATACCTTCCCAATGAGTGTAATATTTTAATTATTAATTGAATTCATAATTTTGTACTTAAATATGGCTTTGTATTTGACTGTGCCAAATATTATGGAATATTCATTTCTTAATCTCAAGTAATTATGCATAAATTTAGGTTGTTTCTTTCAATAATTTTGGAAACATGTTAGCTGGACTAGTTAGTGTTCTCAATGGTAATCAGTAATTTATTTCTTTCTATAGATTGGTAAATGTATTTCCTAGAGTTTAATTTGTAATCTAAAATTGCCTTTTCAGATTCATATAAAAATACACCTTGCTTTATGCACTGTTTACTGTCAGATTGTCTGCAGGATCAAATAAAGAGTGCATACTTTCCTGGTGAATTTGCAGAAAATTTGATAAATAAGAAAAATAAGTCATGGAATGGATCCCCCAAACTTCACATTAACTGCCAATAAAGGGAAGGTTGGAGAACATTAGGGTGAGAGCCATCATGAACCTGCCACATTCTCTTTCCTCCACTGTGCTAGCTGGCATAGACCTTCGAAAGACAAATTTGAGTTTACAGAACAGAAGCACCATTCCATGTTATTACATCTCCTTGGACCAAGTGTAGAGGAAGGGAATGAAAGGAAATCTCTATGCTCAGGAATTTTGACAGCTTCTTTTCCCAGAAGAGAAACAAGAACCAATACCTACCACCTCCCACCAATTAACCCCTCACACAACCTCTGCTGAGGAACAAGAAGTTAGATTGGAAGCTGGGAGTGGTTAACAAACATCATTTCAAGGAAACAAACAAAAAAAAAGGTTTTAAACAGAATATTTCTCTTTAACAAAGACTTGTTTCAGAAAGATTTTGTAAATTAATGTTGGGCAATTGTATTATATAATAAATGTAGAGTGTAAAATCTTTTGTATATATGGATGTTTAGAGTATATTTTGGGAAATCTAATAAATTCTCTCAACATCCAGCCTTCTGTGAAGTGAGGTGGTTCTTACCCATAGCGTAGTCATTGCTCCTAGCTTTTTTCCAGACTCTGTTGTTCCTATGATGGCAGCATAAAAAATGCTCAATGCTATGTATGTAAATAGGGGCATTTGTGTTTTTATTATTTACAACCTGAATTTAATACATATCTTTAATCGGTATACATATTAATTTAATACATATTTTTCTTTATATTTTGAAGCACATGAATCAATCACTGATGGGCTTGAAAATGAAATCTTATACATTTCAAACATATAATACTTATACAATTCCAGGAAGAAATGAAAGAAAGCATGTAGATACTTCCACTTTTAAGAATTTCCCTTTAATTTTTATGAAGAAAAAGTAAGCAATGCAAAAAAAAATATGGCTAAGTTAAAACTTTCAGAAAGCTTCTGAAATGAATTTATCTATATCATTAGACGTACTTCCTTTGATTAAATATTTTATTCCTAAGGTTAGAATTCATCAAATCAGCTTCTTCCTTTGCTATTTCTCCAAGTAACACATAGGCTCTTGCTTAATGAAATTCTTGTTTATTATATGTATGCATAAAGATGCTGATGGCATGGAATAATCAGTACTATCTAACAGGTCTTCCAAATTCATCCAGTCCCAAGTATAGTTTATCTTTTAGAATAAATTGAAAATGAGAAAATGTTTTTGCTGGTATATTTTCCACATAGTTAGCAACCATCATTGACTGAAAAGAGTTTAACAAGGAGTCGGTGGTCAAATGAATCTGTTTCTTATGGCAATGGTTTGCCTGGAAGCATGCTAGTGTCTGTAGCATATGTGCAAATATAGAAGATATATTTTTTATCTTAAAAAAAAGCTTAAAACCAAAGTGAACAGACATGAAAGAGCCAGATTGTAGGAATTTGCACACACACAGTAGTGTGGTGTAGACTATGTGTGTGAAAAGCATTAGAGAAGGATGTGCATGTGTTATAGACATGGCATATTTGTGTTCAAAATAGATCATTTTAAACGCTTACAGAAACGGTGCTATTGTAAGGAAACATTTAATTCCAAAGCAGAGAATAAAGTGCAGCGATGCTTCAGTAAGGCTGGAAGTAGAAAGCTATATCTTCTCTGTCTCATGGAGTCACATGTCCAGGCTCTTTCCTACTCTATTGGTTTCTTTTTCCCTCTCCCATCTCTCTGCAGTTAGATTTTCACTAAAGTTCCCCAGAACTGTAGCTTGTACATGGCATTGGCTGACCATGGCTCTCACTTTGGCCATGATGGCAAGACTGTGTAGTTAAGGATATACCATTATAGAAAGACCTGTTTTTTTTTCAGTAACCTAATTCCACATTTTTAGAAGAGATTATCTACTTGAGATCTTTTGAGTGTGATCACAGGTCCACACCAAATAGCTTTAGTCAAGCTGGTTGAGGTCGTCTGATACCTAGGGCTGTTTGTTCTAGCAGATTTGGGTGACAAGTTTTCTTTGAGAATATGGGAGGTTAGAAGATGAATCAACATGTCTGCTACAGAACTTGTCCCAGGTCTGGCATCTTTTTTCTACTCACTTAATCTTCTCTAGAACATATTCAGCTGACTTACCTGGCCTGGCAGTTTCCTTGTCTCCTCTGGCCACCATTTCATACTGACTACAGCGGGAATACTTATGAATAACTTACATTTATATGGTACATGTAACATTTAAAATTGTTCCCTATCCAACTTATTATTATGTACTATTTGAGGCTTTCTAATTACCTCAAATGGATTATTAAATTTAATTCTTACAAACAAACCCACCAAGAATCAATGACCAACACATTAAATTTAGGTGTAGGGAAAGACAGGAGTGATTTTCCTTCCTTAATCATCTAGAGGAGTCCTTCATGTTTCTCCAAAAACATTATCTGTATCTGGTGCCTTTTTATAATACGGGGACCTCCAGAGATCCTCTTCATTTATTCTTTTCCCTTCACTTTAAATATGCATCTTTATCTGCCTTTTTACAAAACTCAAAGTCAATGAATTTGCCTGATACTTCTCACTACTATTAAATTAGAAAATTTTGCTCAGGAAATATGAGCAAAGATCTATGACTCTTACTTATCCAAATCTGAAAGAGGTTTTCTTCCATGATGTTCTGTTATACAGATAGATGTTAGCTACATGGTATGTATTAGCAATGGCTTTCCCTCAAATGGCAAGTGCACAGGGCCACGGTACCTACTCTCTTCTAAAGGCTGGGGGTATTAAAACACAGTAGGATTCAAGGCAGTTAGTTACTAGCCAATAATCATCTTTCGGCTTCAAAAACCTTAGATTTTTATCAGATCCTAAAACCTGGGGGGAGATTTTCTCAGCATTTTTAGGTACTGTGAAAATCTTATTTTGAAAGGAAACAAATTAAAAATACGTGCTCAATTTGATCTGTCCCATTGTCTTTTTGTTTAACTTCTGGCAGGATGATAAAGACGTGCCCTGTATCTCCCATTTCAGAAAGGAATCCTTCAAGTGGTTGGAAGAAAGACATAAAACCAATCATAGTAGAGGGAAGATTGAAGATGTAGAAGCTAAACAGAATCAGCTAGATCTCACCCCCAGGGAAACAATAATAGCACAATAGTTAATTTACTGCTAGCATTCATAAAAATATGCTATTAGGGTTATTTTATTATTTCCCTATGCATGCGTACATGAAAATGCACTCAAAATCATCAGAGAATAAGTATTTTGGAACACACATTGAGTTCCCTTTTCCCAGAACCTATAAAAATGCCTTCACTGTAAAAATAATTTTAAATTCTTTAGTGCGATCTATAAATGTGGCCTTTGGGCCTAGTGTTTATGGCAGATGGAATGGCTCTATTTGGACTAGCTAAGAAGACATCAATGTTCTGTAGGTATTGACACAGCAGCCATAAGCTTCCATCTGGCCTTATGCCTGCACAGCAAGGATGATTTAGCATAAAATTTGAAAACATATCTTAATGTGTAGTTGTACAGGGATTACCCATAAACAATTTATTCATTACAAATTCTTGCTAAAATATAAGCTACACTTATATACATATATGTGGATATAAACCCACACAAATATATATATGTGTATAGATATATATATATATATATATAATATGATACTTCAGAATGATCCTTAATTGCTGTAAATCTTTCTCATATGTTATGGAAGCAGTATCTATTAATTTCTTCTGGATGTCTCATATCTTCTTTAAGTGAATATTCAATGTTAAATAATCTTATGTAATTATAGAGGTTATTAGTAAACTAATTTAATTGCCTTTGTTTTTCAGAATCACAGCAGTTTTCTTCCTAGTCATAACACATTGCTGTACAAATGTATTTTCATTTTGTTATTTTTGTATTTTATTGTGCTTATTGAACACTCTTCTGACTTGATTATACCTAATTTCCTTCCCTGATGTTACCAAACCTGCCAAGTCTAGCATCATTTATTTATCTAATGAATATAATTCTTCAAGAATGGGATTGGATAAGACTACATTCAATAATCTCTAAAACTAGCTACCTTCAGAAAAAAATTACTGTATAACTAGACAACTTTCTTCATTTAGAGATACTGACTTAAATTAGTTTCTTAGATTATAAGTCACTGGACAGTTGAGAAATTTGAAGTAAAATGTAAACCCTCAGTTAATTGCCTCAATTTCCTTACCTGTGAAAGCAAGTATATCCACAGAGGCAGTGAACTGTTAGACATATGAAAATGCAAGTTTAAATTGGGCTCGTGCTTGTTGAAAGATAGAAATCATTTACTTACTGATATTCAGTATCTTAATAAAGAATGTCATGGCATATACTGGATGCTTTTCCTATAAGCTAGATTTTGTTCACCCACTCCCTTCTCCCCATCAAAATTGAAATGCTTTGTAGCACACAATACAGTTAAACATCTTGAGTGGTGCCAGAGAGACTGTACATCCTTGGGAGTGGGGCTTGAGATGGACTCTGGAATAGGCATTCATTTTAGCCCCAGCAGAAGTATGAATAGGACAGTGATTGCCTTCCCAGTTAATTTCATCCTGCTGCTTCTTTTCAGGAGAGGGTGGGGAGTTAATTTTCCCTTTGTAGTTCTTAACATTTGATAGTAACTGACTTAAAACAATAATTCATTTTTTTGAGAGTTCTTTTTTCTTTCCCTCCTACAGTGTAAAAAGAGATTGTGTTTGTCAAAAACAGCACAGGACTGTAAACATTCCCTCTATTCCAGACATTTTCTGAGGCTGGATTTTTGTAGCTAAGATCTGCTGCAGTGAATTTGTAAGCTGAAGACCACCCTAGAAACTGTTTGGGAAACAGTAATGTGTTCCATGTGGCCTCAAAATACGGTAAATATTCAAAAAAGCTTATAGTATATCAGCAATAAAAGTTAACTTCCATGTGAATGGTTCTTTAGTTAGCTTTGCTGGTAAACTACTTTATTAAAGTTAATTTTTTGTTGTTGTTGTTGTTTGAGACAGAGTCTCACTCTGTCTCCCAGGCTGGAGTGCAGTGGGGAGATCTTGGCTCACTGCAACCTCTGCCTCCTGGGTTCGAGCGATTCTCCCGCCTCAGCCTCCCAAGTAGCTGGGATTACAGGCAAGCACCACTACGCCCTGCTAATTTTGGTATTTTTAGTAGAGACAGGGTTTCACCACGTTGGTCAGGCTGGTCTCAAGCTCCTGACCTCATGATCTGCCCGCCTCAGCCTCCCAAAATGCTGGGATTACAGGCATGAGCCACTGCACCCAGCCTAAAATTGAATTTTAATTTCATCCTGCAGACTATGTCCCATGGTTACCTGTTGAACAGGTGCACTTGTGTTGAGGATGAGGGGCACAAGGACGTTTTTATTATTTATGCTTGTAATCAAAGCTATGATCACTTCACACATTCTCCAAAATGAGAAAAGAATAGAATAAGAAAGAGTATAAGGAAATGGTATTTGAGTGAGAGGTGAGTAAAAAGAGAGGTTATCAGTTTGATGACCAAATTTTCATTTCAGGTCACTTACTAGGCTACTTGGCTTTGTGGTAATTTGTTCATCCTTGTTTCATTAAATTGTAATTACTTCTGATATCTCTAGCTTTATTTCTTCGGCTGGCTCCTCTATTAATTAAGCCTTAGGATCCTTTAGGAGATGAGTAATTCTCCCCTGGACAGTGTTAAGTTGAAGTTAAGAGGTGATAAAATAAAATTAAGAGTAAAGTCAAATTATTACTTAAAATAGTTTAAGACGTAAAAATGAGAAAGGACAATGCACTTCTTTTTCCATTATTCATTTTCCCCATCATAGTTGATATTTCTATTCTCATTCATCTATGAAAATACCTATAGTCTATCTTCTAACAAGTGTTTTTTGCTTGTGTGCATGTATATACACATGTGCTTGCAAGTGTTTTATGTAGATTTTTACAGGAGCTGGATGAATTGCCTCAGTGCATTAGCTTGGAACATATCTACTATCTAATTACTAACACTTTTCTGGAGAGGAAATTTCAGCAGTCAAATAAGTACCATGGTAGATGGCCTATCTGGATCTGATGCCAAACATTATGGATTACATGCTGTTATTCTATGTGAACAAATATTGATTCACTTGGAAAAACACAATCATGATTTTTCATGATTGTCCATTTTATTTTAAGATATTATAAAACTTAGAGAGCTGGAAGTAATCTTAAAGGGATCCTCCATCCATTCTCATGCTTGAGATGATGAGAATGCTTGAGCATTCTCATGCTCATTCTCATTCTGTTTGCAGAATTTCAGACCTTGAAAGGCTCGGCTCTTCATGTGTATCTCCTTCAACTCTTATTTTAGAAGAGACTAAATCAAAACATGGAGTTTAGGTGACCTACCCTAGTTATTAGCACTATGAAAGGTCATGATTAATTAAAAAGATAATAATAACATGCTATTTAAGACTTATATCTCTTAGATAAATGAACTTTCCATCTCGCAGTTTGGAAGGAAATTATGATGGGACAACCGTTATACAATAACTTCCAAGAGTTTTGGTGAAAATTTGGTGCAAATAAATATAAGGAGGTTCTTTACAAAGAGAAGTCCTGCCTCATAATGCAGTCTGAAAATTCTTGAATATACACAGTTGTATGGGGCACAAAGATGAGTTGTGTTTGGAGATTCAACTGAGAGTAAACAAAGCATGTTCTTCCTGAATGATTGCTTTACTAGTTCCCTTTGGTCACATCATGTCTTCTCACCTGGATGATATGCCCTCTTACTTTACAGATTAAGACTATGAGAACTTTTCAGGCTTAAATACAGATAATGCTATTGGGATCCATCCCTTCTTTATTGATTCCGTCAGCTTGAGTACTATATGCATTACATCACAAATTCACATTATGACATCTAAAGCCCTTTGCAATCTTCTGGCTTCCTACTTCTCTAGCTTCAACTGAAAATATTTTAAGATAGCATGCTGTCTCCACTCCTTACATCTCACTTATACTTGTTTGGTTTTAATTTTTTCAAATATAAAATTTATTCTTTCCCCTAGGAAACTTTGCACATGGTGTTTCTTTTGAGTCTAACACTTTCCCACTATTTGCCCACGTACCTGTTATTCATCCTTCAGTACTCAGCTAACACACACTTTCATCTGGAAGAACTTACTCTGTCCCCCATTCTTGGTAAGCTCTTCATGTAATCAGTTTCCACAATTCCTAGGATGAACTTTTTCATCACACTCGTTACATTAGTGATGGTGACAATGCACAGGAGAGGATGAATTAAATATTCACTAGGAGATTATCTATACAGCATTGTTATTAATTGACTATACCTAGATAGTAAAAGTGAGTCGAGGATCATTATGAGTTTTCTGCTCTGTTGATTAGTGGGTGGAGTGCCATTCAGCTTGAGAGAATATGGAGAAAGTAAATTTGATGTGAAGAAAATGAGTTCAGATTTTGTGATGTAGAGTTCAAAAAGGAGGCACCCTTTAAGTAGTTGGATGCATCAGACTCACCTAAGAAAATAAGACATTTATGATGAAATTACAGATTAGAAACTTACCAAATGTAAGTAATAATATAAGCCAAGATTGAAGATAAAAATGCACCAAGTCAAAAGGATGTCTGAAGAGTGTGAAGACAAGAGGAACCTTGGAGAAAACCACCACTTAGAAATAGAGGTTGGGCAACATGTCTTCTGCCAGCCCTTTCAGATCTCCCATCTATTCTTCGGCACCCTCCTCTGTGCCTGGGGAGGCCAACGTGTTTGGATCACATAAAATGCTTAACTTGCCCTCCAGCTTTATGTATTGTTAACCTGATTGGTGAGGGGAGAACTTGTGAAAACAAGACAAAACAGACAAAACAGACACAGAAGGAAGAAGGCTTTTATTCCTCCCTATTCATTCTTGTGAGTTCTCTAAGTATTCTCTATGTCCCATGAGTGAAGGCCACTTTTCCCGTGGGCTCAACTAAATTCTGGTAACCCCTTCCTCTGTTTGCCTAAAATTGGTGAAGCTCACAGATATTAAACCTAGGCAACTGCGCTATCCTTCTCACCTTCCTTGCTCACACTTTTATAAATAGTCACTATATTAAAATCTCCTCAAATTATCCAATTTGAGGGCATGATCTGTTTCCTGCCATGACACTCACTGCCTGACACACAAGCAGCTATGAAAACGCTAGTGAAGGAGAAATATGTCATAAAAGACAAAGGTAAAAGAGTTTCCATACGAATTCCATAGGAATGTTCAATAATGCCAAATGTTGCAGAAAAATCAATTTAGATCTGACAATTAGGAGGTTCTTGATAACCTCAGAAAGTTTTCAACTGAGTGTTAGAGAAGTCATATTACTGTGAATTAAGAATAGGAAAGAATTGAAGAAGGGCAGACAAAAGGTAAAAAGTAGTGTCTGGGGAAGCCTGACTGGGAAGATAGAGAGCTGGATAGAGGGTCACAAATAATCTGTTGGAAAAGACTTTGACATTCTTATATACTAAAGGGAAAGAGCCAATTAAGATGAAAGTTCAAATACAATAGGTGAGTAGAGAGCTTAGTGAGGAATCCACCGCAGGGAGCCAGGTGAGAAAGGATAGTTACTCGGACTAGGCTGGAGGCAAGAAAAATGAAGGGAAATGGACCAAATCAAGTTGTTTTTGAAGTAGAATTATAAAGCAGAATAATGATTACTTCATAATTTCTGCATATTGCTTCAAAATTACTATAGAATCAACCCCTTTAAATATTGTTCATTTACCTGGACAGTAATTTCAAACATTTTAAAAAGTCAGAATTCTATTTAATTTTCTTATTTTTACAAGCTGGAGTTATCTATAGGTAAGAGTTCTTGGAAGTTTTATATTTGTGTTTATATGCCCTTAATTTTTTGGACATTTCTGTAGATATATTCTGATCTTCTCTAATAAAGTACCCATTAATATACCATATATAACTAATCAAACTACTTATATAAAATGTAATATCTTGTCAATTAACCTGTTATATAACTACATGAAATATATTCTTGTGTGTTTATTCTCATTCCTTTAGGCAACAACCCATAACAATTCTCATTTTGCTAATGTAAGAGAACAGTATTAGGAATAGATGCAAAGGTTTTAACTGGAACTTAATAGCTTAGTGTTACAGGCAAAATCTGTTTTACTTGACTACCCAAATGACAAAACAAGTGCAGGCTGCTGTTTTTCTCCCATCAGATTAACCCTAGAGAAGCTAGATGTGAAGAAATCAGGGATTCTAAAAACTAAAAACAAGTACAAAAACAACGAAATACTTTGAAAAACACTGGGAAGAGTGAAGGCTGTCCTGAACTGGCAATGATTCTTTAAAAAAAAAAAAAAATCATTCTTGGGAATTTTTCACAGAATGTCAACTTTGCCTTGTCATAGTTTAATGAGTTGTAGGGGAAAAAATCAAAAATTTTATTAAACTGTTGATATACACCTTGGACCAATATCCAAAAAGATTTTAATGACTCACAGAAAGTGTTAGAGATTCTCTCTCTCCTTCCCATTTTGTAGTTGAAATAAATATCTGTTTTAGATAGAAAATGCAGAAGACCTTGACTGCTGGAACAATTCAGTACTTGACTGCTTAGGAAATGTTCCTAAAGATTGTTTCAAATTTCTAAAAATGGACTACTAAATTTTAAAAATACAATTGTAATAAATCGTTTCCACAAATACTACTTTGCTGCGATAAAAATTTTTACTAATTATAGAAAAATTTGGAAATACACAGTTGGGTCACTTAGAGAAAAAATATCCTTTAGACTTTGAGGTACATTTGTTTTTCCTCTATGTGTATATTTGCTCACAGCGCTGTTCATTTATCCTGAGATTGCACGTATTGAGTAAAACTTTTTTTTGCAAGTCTGGTTATTTTAGTTAAGTGGGGACCTACTACCTCTAAAATAATTGACAACTGGTACACTAATATCTACTTCATGGGCAGCCAATTATTTGACATTTTAAAGTTTTATCAAAATTTTCCAATATTGTCTGAACAAGTGATGCCATCAGTGGTCTTTGGGGAGCCTCACATGAGCATGAGCTCCTTATTCCCACCTGGCCCACTTCTTCCAAAGAAAACCAGAAGCTACAGTGCAGGCTTTTGATTAGATAGATGATAATTCAGGAAATACATACTTGGAGAAAAGAGTTAAATGTGCCATGATCATAAGAACTATATTGTATGAATAAAGCACCAGAGACTATATGCTCAATGGTAGAAATCCAGCAAATTAATTATATACAATTCATGTCATATAATACAAATTGGTAAACAAATTGATAAATTGAACAAATAAGATACTATAGTTAAAACATTCTGTAGCATTAATGGCTTAACCCCTACCACCATAATATCCGCACCCTCTTAAACTCAAAAAAGGGTTTGGGGTACACTTATAGCCTATCTGAAAATATTTGTAAACTATGCTAGTCTGACTAAAGGAAATTAAGCAGGGCACATTATTATGATTATTACTAATCATAGTAACACTTAGAATTATTGAAATTATTACCTAATAGGCTGAGTTAATTCAAGCAATGAATTTCCTCATGATCTCAAATGCAAATTGTGATATTAAATTCAAATTGGCATTTTTTTTCTGTTTGTGATATGAGTGGGGACTGCAAAGTTTATTTAAGTTGCTTCATTACCCAGAATATTTCACATAATTGCCATTAACTATAACAATCTCTTCTCTATAATATGGCTGAAAGAAAAGAATTTTAATCCTTTTCTCAATTATTAATCAGTTTCAGTATCCATTTCATAATAAAGAATGCTTAATAAAGCACTGTGCTTTTTTCCATGACATCCTCCCCTTTTACAGCACTGATGAAATGGGAATCAAACTACAGGCCACTTACTGATTAGCTGAAAATTTCTAATCACGTCATTTTGGAGTGAGGGTAATTTGTGCAATGGGATAATCATTTCTTCATAGCAGAATGAATATTGAACAATGATTGGTTGAGAATTTAAAAAATAGACTTGAAAGCAAAACAAGGGGGCTGAGGAGGTTTTGTTTTTTTGGTTTTATCAACTGCCTGGAAACTTTGCATTGCATCTGTGCTGATTTTTTTGGAATAATATTCAGTAGAAAACTCCAGAAATGTATATAAAGAATACAAATTTCTTGAAGTTTTAAAGACTTATATTCAGAATGGCAGAGCAGAGGTGCTGTCGGGGGTAGAAGAAAGGAATTAGAGCCATTTTGCCTTTCCTTTGCCTGCATATTTAGCCTCACAAATAAATCTAATGAAAATAAGAGGAGGAATATCTCTATTATATTCCTCCTATGCTCCCCCAACGTGTTCCTAAGTGTCTAGCAAGCAGTAAGCAATGAGTAATTATTTATGAATAAATAGATGAGTCAATTAAATCCTATACTGGATTAAAATTTAGTATATTTTTTTCTCCCAATGTAAGGTACAATTAAGTTCCTGTGTGTCCAATTATCAGATTAATAAGCATGTTAAAGAAAGTTACCAAATTTTAAAATATCTCAATTTTCCTGCTCCAGAGGAATGGAATTTGGCTGTTATAGATAGAAACGAAGATAAGGTGAATCTTTACGTTGGTAAGTTTTAAAGGGAAATTGGTTATAATGATCTCTGGTACCAGTATTCTGAAGTTTTATAAAATGTATTGCTTTCTTTATGGAAGTTAGTAGAAATGCTTTTGAAAGTGAGTCAAATATGTTTCTGGTTGATGGAGTTAAAAAGGCTGAAAAGAAAGAATATTGCCTTAAAAAAAAAAGCCCCAAGAGCTTTTGTTAGAACTCCACAAATAATTATATATGGGCAAGAAACAATTGAAATAAACCTGCTTTAGTCTTCATTGAATGGTCGCTTTTATACAACTGCACTTGTGTTATGTACCAGTACAATCAGCCTTTGCCATAGTTTTTACTCTTCTTAATGAAAACTGTCACCACCACCACAAAACATGTTAGTGACAATGTCAAATGAATGTGAGATCAAGTTATGAATTTGAGTACCAAAATATTTCTTGGTATCAGTGCCAATTCCTTTCCAATATTTACATAACTGTAACTTTATTCAAGGATACTCTGATCACCAGGTCTGGGAGTTTCCATGCATTTCCGAAATATTTTATTTTTATCAAAAAGAGTTTGAATATACTTCAGGATAATTGATTTAAAAGCCTAGTTCTGGATAATTTAAGGCAATCTCTCTATTTAACTAGTGTTCTTGGCGTTTAATCATAAACTACAGCATTTTGAATGTTGTGAGCATATAATTAAGGAAAGTTTACTCCTAGAGCTACAGAGCAGCCCAGCAGTTCTCAGGCAGTGATGAAGTTTACTGGTCTTTTGAAAGTGTGTGCTTATACCTCATAAAACACTTAAGGCCTCTACAAAGTAATTTAGGTAGGTACCAGTAAAATCCAGCTAAACTAAAATGTTTTGTTTTGTTTTATTAAATCTTAAAGTCATTTAGATGACATTTGTTCTTTAACTTCAGAGAAAACTGAGGGAGTAACACATATTGTTTTCCAAATTAGTCATCAAGCTACATTTAAGTGGCATCATATGGTACATTAAATGGTATCTGGCAAAAAGAAAATTCTTCATTTTGAATTGAGGAATCTTTTAAGGTTTTCAGAGTGACCATATTTTACCATATAATTTATCATCCAACCGAATATATCCTGAGATTAAAAGAGTGCTTTTCATAATTGTGCCCAAACAAGCCTAAATCAAGGCTGTTTCACAATTAAAGACATGCCCCAACCCTCTGTTTTGTTGGGGCAAGGAACTTCCATGTAATTTAATAATTACCCATTTGAGCAAATGTGCAGGAATGAGATATAAAACTTGGCTTGAAATATTCATCCCATTTAATCCCTTTCCTCTGATTTTGCTATTGTAGCTCAGACTTCCCAGGGCACCTGCAAGCTGAGAGTGAGAGGAGAATGAGTTACCCAATCAAAAGGGAGTAAGTATATTAGCTAATAGTCCAGTTTGCCTTAGCCTAAGAAACACCTCAAACTTGCTCTTATCACTCTGAAATGAAAATTGGCTTTTCCTATTTAGCTCTGAAGTAACAAAAGTTTGGAAAAAGCCAACTCGATGATTAAAATGTATCCTCCTTGTAACAGTTGGGGCCTTCACTTCCCTTTAAATTGTTTAAGAATCCCCCAACAGAGGAGATCACATCCAACTTCTTGCAGAGCAAAAAACAACCATTTGTCACAAGTCTTCTTCCTTTTTTTTTTTTTATATTTTGTATTCCACTGTTTTGTTCCAATCTTCCTTTGTTTTATTTGGCTGCTGAAGCCAGAGCTTCTTGCCTTTGGCAATAAAAGCTTATGAGCAAACATTCTCTGTGCCTTGGAAAGCATAAGCATCACCCCAGTCTGCACATCCAACTGTGCCCGTCTCCGAAGTCCTGAGCCCTGTTCTTAAATTGGAACCTGAGAAGCTTTGCCAAGATTTCGTGCTGCCAGGCGGACTCCGTTGGGCCAGGCCATATTGATTCGCGTTGGTTCCCCTGTTTTCTGTCAGTTAGTGATCCAGACGTAAGCTTTGATTCCTCATTATCTCAATTGCAAATTCCATGAACACATCATCATGCTGCCAGTGCATCCAGGATTTGAAACTGACAATACCGGATCAATGTCTCAGGGTCATAGCCTTGAATTTCAATACAATTAAATTCCTTGAATGTGAGATTTATCCAGATTGTCATCTGCATTTTTTGCACGTTCAGTATGTGAATCTACCCGCACACAGAACCCAAGCACAGTGGTCCTGTCAGCGCATAAAGAAGGAAAAAGACTTGATCGTGAACCTGAGGGAAAGATAATCAAATGTTGAACCTGCTGAGCCTGTTAGATGAAACTGTTAACAAGGCCTGCTCAAATCACCAGGGGAATGCTGTGCGAAGATGAAGATTGGGGTTCAGTTCTGAAATATGTAAGCAGGGTTAGGCTGAATAAGGAGGTCTCAGTGCTTGCTGCTGAAGCTGTGTAGCCAGCCTTTCAAAGGATTTGTATTTTCCCTCAGGAGTCACTTCAGCACACAGATTCACTTGAATCAGTTAAGCTCAACTCAGAAACATACTGACTGCGAAAGTGTCATAAAAGAATACCACATTTCAATTCTAATTTTCACCAAATGAAAACTAAATAACAAATTGACAAAGCAAGAAAAAATTATTTTTGTAATTTAAGAAGATAGACTAGGGAGAAAGAAATGAAAAGCAACAGTTACTCTGAGCAGGTGCTATCTACCCTTAGTGGAATAGGAGGGTGGAAGTCACAAGCAACAAAGTGTTCCTGTTATCAGACTTGACTTTCAATTTACTAACATGCTTAAGACAATGAGAACTTTACAAACCCACATCCTTCCTTTACAGCACAAACTCAATATACTTAGGCTTTTATTTCACTAGCTCTCCTCCCTGGAGCTCCTTCTCTCCCTACCTGTGACCTCACTGAAGGATATTAATGAATACAGTCAACTTCCTGCATCTGGTGTGAGGCGACTAAGCCTCTGGGACTGATAAAGCGTTTGCAGTCCTGGAGTCATTATCAATTTTTATTCAAGATAGTGCACCATTGAAACCAGAGCACGTGTTAAAATTCCTTTACCTCTGAATTTCCTGTTCCAGGAAAACTTGGCCATTCCAATTTGACATCCAAGGTCACTTGAAATATACATTTAGCAATAATCTGTAAAATTATCTGTCATGGAAACATACTAAAATTCGATGGAGGCTATGTGTGACCAATTACTATTGAGAGCAACAGTCTACTTTAGTAACATTATATGTTGATTACAAATCTTTAAAATATTTAACTTCTTAGGTCAGATAAATTATACAGAAATAAATTTAGTATTATGCTACAGTCTCTTGAAATAGCCTAGATTTATTTTTAATCCATATAAATCACCTTTACAGAGAAGAAAAACTATTTCCTAAACAACATTCATTCTTAATTTTTATTTATGCATAAAGACTTGTGTGCATTTTGAAAAATGCTGAAAAATACAGGGAGTTTAGAATGAGAAAACTTGACTTAAAACTCAATGATGGAATTTATATTCTTGCATGATAGTGAGAAATACCCTTTAACCTCTTATTGCCTCAGAAACTATATCTATAGAATCGAAACAATTACAATACCTGTCCTTCCAAACTCAGGTTGTTTAAATTAAGTAATATGATTTCCATGGAAGCATTTTATAAATTTAAAAAAATTATGCAAGTTTGTTTTAATATTAACTGCACTATAATTCACAATTTCAGGAGCCAAAATTTGTATAGTTTTAAAAAAATCTTATCAGAAGGGGTTTGTATTATAGATAGAAATCTCTCTTTGAAACACTGGTTTTTTCATTATATTTTCTTGACCAAGGAAGTGAACTCTACCCTAATTTTACCCGAGGAATTAATTGAATTTAATTGAACAAATTTCTCCGACACCCGTGCCTTCCTCTTTGGTGACTTCTGGAGACCCATGAAGCCTAGCCAAAACAAATTCCTACCACCTGGATAACTTCTTGAATGATTCTGTTTCTAGCACATATTTCAGACTAGAATTTTTTATGTCACCTAACCAACTGGCGGAGGACATTTTCAAAGACATTACATAGTTTGAGTTTAAGATATTAAAAACAGAGATTATTATCTTCACGTTGTAGCTCCCACTCATCCTTCTGCTATGTTCTACCTCTATGATACCAATGTTTTCACATTGTTTAAGCCAAAAGAAATTCAGGTATAATCTTTGACTGTTCCTCATCTTCACGATTTCATAGCTCCTTAATGATGTCGTTATATCCAATTCTACCTCCTAAATGTCTTCTATAATTAGCCCTTTTCTCCTGTTCTATTCCAAACCATCAAATTCCTTTGTCTGGACCATTACAACAACATCCGATTTGGACTCTGGCTCTGTACTTACCTTATAGGAACTCTTCAACTTCAATAAGGGATGCAATTATCAGAAAACTACCTTCTACAACCTTATTTGTGTATTTATAATGTTTTGATATGACTTTATACATCTGCTCTTATTTGTCCTTAATATGTGAAGTATTTCAATATAATTTTTTGAATTGGAATTTTATAAGCCCCTATACGTTGTTGATGTTGTTAAAGAAGACAATGAATAAGAAGATGAATGTCTGAATGCATGTATGAATATTTCTAATTAGGGCTGTTTAAGACAAGTAGAAAGTGAGATAAACAACTATTTTAAGTTTGTTGAGTAGAGTTTGGCTCAAGTCTATAACATCTCCCTGACTTTTGTTCATCTGTGTTAGGGTTTCTCCACCTTAGCACTGCTGACATTCTGGGCCAGATAATTCTTTGTTTTCCAGAACTATTCTGTGCGTGGTAGGATGTTTAGAAGCATCTCTAACCTATATCCATTAGTACTCAGTCTCCTATTATAATTAAAGCTGTCTCTAGACATTGCCAAATGCTCCCTGGATAGCAACACACTTCTAGTGGAGAACCACAGACCTATGGATTTGGCTCCCCCAAAATAAAAGTAAATAAAGAGAAGAAGTGTGAGGAGGAATTATGTTGCTATATCTGGTAATCTGATTATCTATCAATGATTATCCGCACTGATGACCTCACAACTAAACATTTGGGAGATTAAAATGACTCTCAGAACAAGAGTTGGTAAGGGACTATGCAACCTTAGCCATTTTCAATCTTTCTTTGGATCAGTATGAGGCCCAGATTTCAGAACCTATCTAGGAATGAAGACTTGAGATGTGTCTAATTTAGACTCAGAACCTAATTTTGGTAATTGAGGCAAAGGGCCCAAGAATACCACCTTCATATGTTATGAAAAAGTAGGTTGGTGCTTTAGATGTGGCAAACTTACTTGACTTTAGTTTAAGTGGACAAACATCTCCAGAGAGTCCCCTTTCTATTGTATACTGTCTATCCTCTACAAGGTTCCCACACCTGCCAAAAATCAATAGGAGGATTCTGAATGTATATTAAAAATAAACACAGAATACTTATTATTAAAACAATTTTTTAAAAAATTGAGCTGATTACAAATCAAATAGTTACAAAAACTTTATGATAAGACACATATGAATCTTAGGAATACACAGAATTCATGGAATAATAGTGGCAGCCGTTTAATTGACCCACCAAGAGGTAACATTCTAGAATAATTTTCTTATCAGGGAAGAAATCTACTTTTTAATATCAATGCTCTGTGGCTGCTTACCATATCAAGAATAATTATACTGCAAATAGTCATGATCTGGACTGCTTTTGTCTGTGGCTGAAGCTGAAACCATCCAATTAATATATGGTGTTCAGGGAAAATAGCTCATTTTAAACCAGGGTCTTAGTCAAAGGAAAGGACAGCCTTTTATTAACTTTGTCCCTTGTCTCTAGACATATTTATTGCATTCTTCTGGAACAGAAATAATAGAAGCTCAGCTATAAGACCATGTGTGCAAAAAAGAAAAAAAATCTCTTAGCTGCCATGAATGCAAATGGCTCTGTCACTTGATGGGAAACACTATGGTTTTAAAATTTGAAAATGGTTCACAAGATTCAGAAATCTCTCCTGTAACATATAGTCATTAGATGATGAAAAAGAAAATTATGTGGAAATGATGATATCTTGATTTTGTCCATGCACATGGCTACATATTTGAGTTTGGTTCATGTATGTATTGCTAGTCCATCATGGTCAGTAAATTTTTATTATTTATCTATAAAATATTACTCTGACACCATACATTTAAACACAATCTTAATATATTTATCTGACATAACTTCATGGTTTAGTTATACTCCTACTTCACTTTAGATATTTGATGTTTTTTATAAAATGTAAGTCTTTATCCATTATTATTATTATTATTATTATTATTATTATTATTATTATTATTATTATTTTGAGACCGAGTCTCGCTCTGTCACCCAGGCTGGAGAGCAGTTATGCGATCTCGGCTCACTGCAAACTCCACCTCCCAAGTTCAAGCAATTCTCCCTACCTCAGCCTCCTGAGTAGCTGGGATTACAGATGCCTGCCACCACACCCAGCTAATTTTTGTATTTTTTAGTACAGACATGGTTTTGTCATGTTGGCCAGGCTGGTTTGGAACTCCTGACCTCAAGTGATCTTCCCGCCTCGGGCTCCCGAAGTGCTGGAGTTACGGGCGTGAGCCACCGTGCCCAGCCCATTGTTATTTATTATATCAACTACTGTCATTTTGTGGTTTTTCCATATGTGTCAACATTTTTCCAAAGTATCTTAATATGGGATTCTGGGAGAACATTATGAAGTACAATTTTGGTTCATGCCCAAAATAACTTAGAAATATAATATTGTTAACATATCTTATCCAAAATACTGCCCAGGGAGTTTGGTATTTGGGTGCGGAAGCATGAGCCAAAATTGTGGAGTTGAAGGCAACTACCCAAAAGGCAGCCTGTGAGGATAATTTTAAATCAACTCTAGGCAGAATGGCAAATTGTGTCATAAAACTGAATATAATTGGTAGCTTGTGTAACCCTGACAATTTTCAGACAGAAGTCCTAGAGCTGACCCGCTTTGGTGTAAATGAGTCATATTTACAATGAACTAATCACCATAGTGGTGGGATGGACTATTTTCTGACAGCAAACTGAGAATAGGGTTTCTCTTGCTTGAACAATATGGCTCGAAGGTGACTTATCCTGGGTGGTAAAAAAACAAAGTGATAGACTTGAGAACATAGTAATAGTCTCATCTTTTTCTTATTCATCACTAAGAAATTTGAAAAACAATTAAACATTTTGATGATTGCCTCCTTACGTATATCTTTTCTTAATAAAGGATTTACCATAGTCCCTTGTAAGAGGTATCTATACCAGTAAATATATCTAAGTTGTTTTGGCATTAGCTGTGTTCTGTTTTGAAAGTTTCCAAAGAAATTGGAAGTTGTAAGCAGGGAATAACTCTGGGAAGTAAACTAAGGGGGCTTTCCCATTTTTACTTTTCAGTTTTCTATACTGTTTGAGTTTTTATAGTAATCTTAATAATTTAATAAAACATAAAGGAATAAAAGATAAAGGTTTTTAAAAAGAAAAATACCTATAAGAGTCTTCGGGTTCATTGACTTTTATTGGAACAATGAAGAAAACTTGTAAATAATGCTAGTAAGCCACTGCTGTTTACCTTTAAGTTATAAAACATGCATTTCCAGTGGCCTGGATAAGGACAAATTTTCAGATATAGGGGAAAAAATTCATTCATTTAATTTGCTTCCTTGTTCTGTCTGATTTTTTACGTCAGGAGGCATCTGTAACTTTTTTATGATGAGGTTGTGCATCATAAGGTCTTTTCTAACGTCTTCATAATCTGGTATTGCAGGCTGGAGGGATGAGAACCATAAATTTGGCATGCTTCTATAAAAATAGACTTGATTATTCCTAACTCATAGCATTGTGGGGATTAATTGAGTTAGTAAAGCTTGTAAATGTTGAGTGTTGTGCCTGGCACAGAGTAAACATTCAATAAGTTTAGTTGGTGACTGCTTCAAGCTGAAAGTAAATTTGAAGAACGTGAAATAAAACATTAGGATAGTAGATTTTCATGCAAAGCCACATACCATTCTCATAATTATACACTGCATCTCAGGACGTCAGTCATGATTTTGCTATGTTAACTCTCTTTTCGGGAATGTTGTCTGCTTATCCATCTTCCCCTCAACTCCTACTTTTTTTTCCATAATGCAATAAAATAATTCTTACTATGTGTCCTCATAATATGTGTCCTCAAACAATAAATGTGAGAATGACTGGTGATTTCTTTAAAAAATAATCCAAAATATTTTTAAGACCAAAGAAATATTTATTTGTATTGTACTTATATCAAGTGAATGTTTGGCAAAGAAACACTTAGAATAGAGCTGGATTTATTAGACAGCCACTCCAGTTTAAGTAAGTTTTCAGGATAGCATGCATCTAAAATAGAATAAAGAACTAAATAACTTGAAAGGGTTTTTTTGTTTTTGTTTTGTAATTTTGATTTTGAGAAATTGGAAATAGTGGTATAATACTTGAAGATAGATTGTGATAAAGTAAAAATGTAATCTATAAACACTAAAGCTATAAATAAAATAACAAAACAAAGAATTATAGTTAACAAGCCAACACAAAGAAAATGGTTATAAAAAATGCTTAGTTTAAATGAAGGCAGAAAGAAATGGAAAAGGTAATAAAAAAAGGTTGTAAGTTAAAAACTCCAGTTAAAAGAAGTTGTCAAACTGAATAAAAAACTATCTTCAACAACATACTTTCTCTATATACATACAAATAGTGAAAAAGAGTTTTAAATGATATACCATTTTCACACTAAAAGAAGGCTGGAGAAACCAATACTAAATAATGTAGATTTCATAGGAAATATTGATATAAAGATAAAAACATTGAATAAAGATAAAGATATTGAAATAGAAACACAAATAAGAAAATATCAATGAAACCAAAAGCTGACTATCAAAAAGGTCAATAAAACTGATAAATTCTGGCAAAAGATTTGGAAAAGCAAGAAGGTGAAACAAAGTAGATGTCACAAACTATCAGTATAAGAAATGAGAATACTGATTGTATCACAGATTTTACAAATACCAAAGGGGAAATAAGGGTATCAGTATCTTCACAACAATTTTATGCTAAATATTTGTCAACTTAGATGAAATGGACACAGTATCAAAGCTCATGGCTTTTCTTCATCCTTGGCAACATTTGCTAAGGCCAGGCTTTTTTAAGAATTACAGGTTTGTTGGTGAGGGTGTAGAAGAGTCAGAACTCTCATATACTGCTGGTAGGAAGGCAAAATGGTGCAACCACTTTGGAAAACAGTTTAACAGTTTCATAAGATGTTAAAAATAACCTTCCATTTAACTGAAATATTCTTCTCCTTGTTGTTTATCCAAAAGAATTGAAAACTTATGTCCATACAAAGATTTGTCCACAACTTCATAGCAGCTTTATTTGCAGTAACCAGAAATTGAAAACAATCCAAATATTCACAGTAGATTAATGGATAAATAAGTTCTGGTACCTCCATACAATGCAGTATTACATAGCAAAAACCAAAACAAACCAAAAACTATCTATAGAAGCAACAACAAAGATGAATCCTGAAATAATTTTTCTAGAATGAAGCTACACAAATAAGAATATTGTATTATTTTATTTACATAAAATGCTAGAATATGTGAACTAATCTATAGTGGCACATTAGCTTGCCTAGGGAGTGGCATGAGGGTGTTATTACATAAGGACGTGAGGAAACTTTTCTGGGTAGTAGATATGTTCATAATTGACTATAGGGGTGGTTTCACAGGGTATACACAGAGCATACATATACCAATTTTAGCAAATAATCAACTGTAAATATATGCACTTTATTGTATATCTAATACTCTTTTTTGAGATAGAGTCTCCCTCTGTCACCCAGGCTGTTACGCAGTGACACGATCTTGGCTCACAGCAGCCTCGACCTCCTGGGTTTCAAGGGATTCTAGGGCCTCAGCCTTCTGAGAAGCTAGATTACAGGCACCTGCCACCACAGCCTGCTAATTTTTCTATTTTTAGTAGAGATGGGGTTTCGCCACCTTGGCCAGGCTGGTATCAAACAAAGCCATTACATACACTATTGCAGCTATAATTATAAATATATCAAATGTTTGCAGTCCTACAATTTATAAATTATTTATTTTAATTTCTTCTAAAAAATAGGATACATGTGCAGAATGTGCAGGTTTGTTACATGACTGTGGGTAGCAATTTGTTTGCCTGTAAAAAAATATTCCATTACCATATTTTAATTAGATGCTTCTTAAAGCATTTTGAAATATAATTTTTTAACAAAATTACAAGTCACTGGAACTATATTTTAATTAGGTGCTTCTTAAAACCCTTTGAAATGGAATAAATTTTTTTAACAAAATCACAAGTCACTGGAGCTATATTTTATGAAGAGATATACACTCGATTAATTTGTTTTTGTGGTTTGTTTTATCCTTGATGCATTGTTGTAAATGATTAACGACACAAGTCTTAACTTTTCTTCTTACCATAAATGATTGCCTAATAGTTTGTTTCTATTGTCTTAGTATTTATGGTTAAAATAATCACTGATAAAATTTTTATAACAAATTTTCATTGTTTTACTTAATGATATCCACAGTATGAATGTTTTTATTATTTTTCATGGTAACCATAGATTTTAAAAGATAATTAGTTTCAATTCATTCTCATGATATGTCTAACATGACTTTACATGAACATTAAGTGTAGCAACAGTACCTTACTTCCAGAGAGTTTTCTAGTTGAAAATCTACATCTATTGGTGGAGCTTCATAAAATAGACTAAAACCATGCAATTATGCCTGCCACGGTACCAATATTTGTATTCCTACAGCCTACTGCATGTAATGTCTGTTGTGCTGTTTAACTGTCTTCTGATAGAGATTAGAAAAGGGAACTGTAACAGCTGAACTGCTAACCATGCTTTGGAGAAGAGAAGGCATAAAGGTTCCTTTTGTGATTTGACTAATTAATATTTCAAGCAAATTTAATGGCATTTTATTAGTTTAGTGAAATGTTGAGTCTTCTTTCAAAAAGGAACATATGTAAAGTTACGCACTAATTATCAAACTTAGACATATTTTAAGTTTGGATAGAAAATTATGCTGGTATATTTTTATAGATATTCTGTATTGTTCTCAACCTTTATTGAGAGAGGGCTGCAATTGTCGAAGGTACACTTATCTTCTGAGTAAAACTGCATAGGGGAGAGACAACTTTAGCACTTGCACTACAACAGGAAAATTGATAAAAAGGTTACATATTTAGAATAAAACTTTATTTCCTTCACAAACTAATACATCATTTATTAATGTGTGTGTGAGCTATGGATACCAGCCAACATTCTGTAGTGGTTTTATACTTATAACTACCAGAGCAAGAAACCAAACATACCAACTTATTCTCACATAGGCACAGATACACAGAGATGCCTAAAGCCACTGAGCTGACAAGTTTCATTCTCAGCTATGCTGTAATACATAAGTAGATTCTCAAGATTTTCTGCCAGTATATGTAGCAGCATCTATTTCCTTATTTTGGATAATGTGAGAAAATGTCTGTCATCTGAAATTACAGGCAGTCTATTAGAGAGATAACATATAACCTACAGGTCCAGAAGCACAGACTCCATTGTATAAGCTCAATTCTAAGACATCGTATTATGATGTAAATAAGGCATCACAGGAAACATCTCTCCTGACTGACACCATCAAATCTTTTTTTGATATAAACAGATCATTTTGCTCATTTCTGAAATTAATACTATTGATATAGTAAGGGCAGAATTTCTGATGAAAAAACCGAGCCTAGAATTTTATACTTTGAGAGGCTTAGCAATTTGCAAATGTTACATTTTCTAGACTGGGATAACTACCTGCTGGTTGGAAGATAGTTCAAGGAACTGCAGGATCCAGAAATGGAAAATGTATGTTTTTGTAGAAAAGATGAGAACATAGTTTATGCCATTTATTTTAGCAGCCATATTAAAATTTTTGTCCAGTTCTAGAACTGGGTACTTTGCATATATATACATCCCAATTGTAAATAACAACTCCCCTACAATTTCTTCTGAGTTATGAGTTATGGTGCCATCTTAAAGTGACATCTATAGAAATAGAGTATCATTCCTTTCCATTTGCCAGCATTTCTGTGTGCAGGTAAAATTGATATGCTGGTTTTAACCCCTCTAGATAATTTAAATTTTACCTCTAGGTGTGAAAGCATTTATTTTTGGATGATATTTATTTTAAGTTTTGTAGAATTGCTACTGGGGGTGTGTTTGATAATGGCATATTTTCAGCTTTTATCAGAGAACATGACAGAAAATACATTCTTACTGCATTTATTGCAGAATATTATTGACACCATTGTTTATTTTATATCACACAGCATCCTGATGTAAAATTCCACTTGAGAAATTTCCTGTTGAGTCAGTGCTAAGATGAACTTTGCTTCTTCTGACAATCTCGAATGTTTTCAATTCTTTTTGAAATTCAGAAATATGTAGATGGTTACTTCTCCCTTTTTTCCCATTGGTGACACACATTTTAGTTTATTGCTTAACATATTAGTATTTATGATTAACTTATTTCTGTACTTTCAAATTTAATATCCAACTTTTATTTATAAATGTATGGATTTTGACATAGTAAAAAGAACTAGTTGTTTGCCAGTCTTTAAAAAGCCATTATTGACTTCTAAATATTAAAACTATCTATACAAGCTAAAGTTCATATGAAAACTGAATCCAGTAGAACTTTCAGAATTATGATATTAAAGTCTATCTTCTAAAATAGGAACATAGTTTGACCACTATTCTATTTTTTAAAAAATATATCTTTCTCTCTTAGTTTTTCTTCAACATACATCTTAGTTATTTGAAATTGATGTTGAATGAGATGGTTATATAGAGACTATTAAGGCAGGTAATCTTTCCTGCGCTGGTGAACATTGTTTTATTGTCCTGTTTTCAACAAATAGTTGGGTCTGTCTGCTAATTGGTTTTCAGTTTTATATTAAAAGTACTTTATTGAGGTACAATTTGTAATTTACACACAATGAAATGCTCAAATCTTAAATATAAAACACAATGGATTTTGACATATGTTTACAACTGTTAAGAAATCTCTTCTATCCAGGGTGATACCTTTTCAATACCCTTTCCCTGAGGTGTTCACTGTCCTGATAGCTATAACAATGATTTTCATCCTATCTGTTCTTAAACATGATATAAAAGGAAACACACAGTATGCACTCTTTCTTATTTGACTTTTACTCAACATAATGGTTGGAAGTTTATTCACATTATTGCACTGTTTGTGGCTTGTTCCTTCTTATGAGTAAGAATTCTATGATTTAATTTATTAATCTACTATTTATGGACATTTGGATTGTTTACACTTTGGGGACACTATGAATAAAGCTACTGTAAATATTCTTGTAAAATACTTCATGTGGACATACGCACTTATTTCTTTTGAATATGGCAGTGGCTTATAAGGTAGGTGTGTGTCAGACTTTGTCAGAAAGAACCTAACAGTGATAACAGTGCCATTTTGGACTCCCACCAGCAATATATAAAAATTTTTAGTTGTTCCACACTTTACCATTTAAATATTGTCAAATTTTAAAACTTTATGCATTTGTTGTACATATATTTTATCACAATTTTAATTTTACATTTATCTGATAACTAACAATTTTCATATGCACATTAGCCATATAGATATTTTGTAAAAATGTTTGTTCAGGATTTGCCGTTGTATTGGACTGTTTGCCTTTTCATTATTGATTAGTTGGATTTTTAGAAATTTTATTACATATAGTCTAAGTAAAAGTGCTTTGACAAGTGTTTATGTATGCACACACAGGTATATATACATATATGTGTCATTCATATATAAAATATTGCAGTGACCTTATCCTGTAGATAACTTTCTAATTTGACAATTTATTTCCCACTAGAAGGCATTTTATATTCAGAATAGCTTGGTAGAACATAATGTTCATGAGATGGGACATTGTTATTAAAAGAAACTGTTTTCTTTTGGTGCTTCTAAGTTTTCTCCATTACTGTGTAGATTGAAAATGTTTGTGTGACTTTCTCTACCCAGCCATTCCATAAATTGTAAATTGTAAATTCCAGGTGATTTTTTTTTTTTTTGACAATAAGTGATTTGGAAAGATCAGATATATCCTACTAAGGAATCTCTTATTCCCCTAAAATAATTTTTTTTCTGTATCTTGCTTTTAGTAAATACCATTATTAACATGATCTCAAATAGGTCTGGTCAAAGTTAATAATTTCCTAGAATATTTCCCAGTGTGGAAATGTCATAGATCCATTGTTAACTCTTTACCAGTTGCATTTTTATTTTTATTCAATTCGAAATACTTCGAATTTCTATTGTAATATCTTCCTAGACCCACTGAATACCAATAATTTAATTAATTTTCAAATACCTGAAAATATCCCAGATATCTTCCTGTTATTGATTTATAATTTTTTTCTGTTGTGGAGAGAAAACATTCTATATGATTCAAAGTCTTTGGAAGTATTCGATTCTTGCTTCATGACTGCTAGTTTGACTATATCCATCAAATTTCGTATGTTGAAAACTTAATTATTAAATTCATATGTTGATGATGTTTACAGGTGAGACCTTTGAGAGGTAATTAGAATGAGATAAGATATTGAGGTGGTGCTCCCATGATGAGACCTGTGACTTTATAAGAAGAGCAAAAGAATTCTGAGCTGGCAAGCTTTTGCCCTCTCACCCTATGATGACCTCTGCTATTTATGATGCAGCAGGAAGGCCCTTAACAGATGCTCGTTCCATGGTTTTTGACTTCTCAGACTCCAGAACCATGAACCTGATTAACTTCTATTGTTTATGGGCTAGCCTGTGGTATCCTGTTATAGCAACAGAAAATGGACTATAACAATGGCTAATGTACGGTTTTTTAGAGGGGTGGATATACCATGTGCATTTTAAAAGAATGTGTATTAAGTAGTTATTTGCATAATGCTTTATGAATGTCTATTAATTCAAGTCAGTTATTGGAATTATTTAAACCTCCTGTAAACTTATTTTCACTTGCTTATTTTACTTACTATTGAGAGAGTGGTGTTAAAAATCTCCAGTTATGACTGTATATCTATGTCTACTTTCAGTTCTTTCACTTTTTTTCACACCTTTGAAGCTATGTCATTAGATGCATACACATAGGTACATACAAATTTAGGATTGTAATATCTTCAGGAAATGATACTTTTGTCATTACGCTATGTCCATCTGTTTCTAGTAATACTTATTGTCTTAAAATCTATTTGTTCTAATACTAGTATAGCCACATCTGCTTTCTTTTCCTATCTTTTATTGTATACACATTCATATTTTTATATTTAAGATGCCATTTGTGAAAATCATGTACATTTGACCATTGAACAAGTGTTTGAACTGTGTGGGTCAAAGATACATTTTTTTCAATAAAAGTTACACTGAGTGTGCCTGCCTCTTCTGTACCCCCTTCCACCTCCTCCACCTCTGCTACCCCTGAGACAATGAGATCAACCCCTCCTCTTCCTCCTCTTTGATACTCAACATGAGGACAATGAGGCTGAAGACCTTTATGATGACCCACATTCATTTAGTGAATATATTTTCTCTTTCTTATGGTTTTCTTAATAACATTTAAATATTCTCTAGCTTAATTTATTGTAAGAATATAGCATATAATACACATAACATACAAAATACTGTACTAATTGACTGTTAATTGTATTGGTGAGGCTTCTGATCAACAGTTGGCTATTAGTTAAGCTTTGGGAAAGTCAAAAGTTATATGCAGAATTGTGAGTCTTAAGGAGTTGGTACCCTTAACTACTGTGTGTTGCTCAAGGGTCAACTACAGTTGTTTAGCTTATTTTTTATGTCAATCTAATAATCCCTATCTTTTGAGTGAATTCATTTGCATTGAATGTAATTGCTGATAATTTTGTCTATTATCTTGTACTTTGATTTTATTTCCTTCATCTTTTCATTAGTCCTTTGTTCTTTCCTAATATTCTTTGATCAAGTGAATTTTTTTCGGCATTCTAATTCATTATCTTTATTGACTTTTTAGTTACAAATCTTCTTTTAATATTTAGTGGTTATACTAGAGTTTAGTTTATATTGAATGTAAAAATTCCTGAACTATAAAAGAATTACATAATAGTATAATTTCATTTACCCTGTCATTTCAGTCTTTGTAATATTCTTATCATATATTTTACTTCTACATATATTTTTGAGCCACAAAAATGTTATGCTTGCTTTAAATAACCAATAGTCTTTTTTCAAAAGACCATTATGTATTTACTTCTATATCTTTTCAAGTACTTTTTATTTCTTCCGGCATATCTGGGCCTTCATCTTCTGTAATTTTTCTATAGCATGAAATTTGCCTTAGTATTTTTTAAAGTACGGATCTGCTGGTAATAAGTTTTCTTCATCTTTTGTCTGAAAATGTCTCTATTTGGCTGTTATTTCTAAATACTTCTTGAGATATACTTTATATAGATGCCATTACATTCCCTTATTTTAATTATACACTTCAATAAATTTTAATAAATTTACAGGATTGTGTAACATTCTCATAGTCTATTTTCACTTTGATAAAAATCCCTCATGCCAATTTACAGCTAACCCCTCTTCCCAAACCCAGTTCCAGGCAACCACTAATCTATTTTGTTTCTATAAGTTTGCCTATATTAGACACTTCATACAAATGTAATCAAGCAATATATTATTTTATGTCTGTATATAGCATAAATCTTTATAAATTTATTTCTTGAGTAACATATCAGTATTTAACTTCTGTTTATTACTCAATAGTATTTTATTCTACAGGTATACAAGTTTCTTTAAAAATATTAATTTATCATTAATTAATGATTGACATCTGAGTCATTTCTACTTATTGGTTATTTTGAATAGTGCTGCTATGAAAATTCATGTGAAAATGTTGGGGTAAACTTATGTGTCCATTTCCCTAGTTACATGCATAAGAATGGAACTGGTAGGTCACATAATGTATTTTTAAGTTTTAAGTAAAATGCCAAATATTTTCCAATATATCAATTTAATATGTGAAATTTGATATTTTCTTATACATATACACAGTGAACAGATTATTATAGTCAAACTAACAATATCCATGTCTTCACATGGTTAACTTTTGTGTGTTTGTGGTGAGAACACTTATGCTCTACTCTCAGTAAATTTTACATACACAAGACAATATTAGTAATTGTAGTCTTCATGCTGTCCTTCACATTGCTAGAGGTTATTCATTTTACATAACTGAAACTTTGTATTCTTTAACTGACATCTCCCCATTTCTCCTTGTCTTTTCCTCTGGTAACCACCATTCTACTATCTGTTTTTGTAAATTCAACTTTTTGGATTCCACATATAAGTAATTTTATGAATTTTTTTTTGTGTCTGACTTATTTTACTTATCATATTCTCTCAAGGTTCATCTATGTTGTCACAAATGACAGGTTTCCTATTTTTAAAGGCTAAATAACATGCCATTGTATGTATATATTCATGTATGTATGTTTTTAAACACACATACACACACACACACACACACACCATTTGTCCACTGGTAGAGACTGTTTCCATATCTTGCCTACTGTAGATAATGCTGCAGTGAACTTGGGAGTATAGATATCTCTTCAAAATACTAATCTTATATCATTTGGATATGTATCCAGAAGAGGGATTTCTGGTTCATATAGTTTAATTTTTTGAGAAATTTTCATACTGATTTCCATCATAGCTGTAGCAATTTACAGTCCCACCAATAGTGTATACAAGTTCCCTTTTCTTCATATCCTCACCAATATTTGTCATCATTTTGTCTGTTTGATAACAGCCATCCTAGCAGGTATGAGGTGATATCTTGTTGTAGTTTTGATTAGGATTTTCCTGATGATTAGTGATAATACTCACTTCTTCATATAGCTATTTGCTATCTGTCTTATTTGGAAAAGTGTCTATTCAAGTCCTTTGGCCATTTTTATGTTAACATTATTTTGGTTGTTATTGACTTATGTATTGTGGATATTAACCCATTATCAGTTATACAGTTTGAAAATATTTTCTCCCGTTCTGTAGGTTGTGCTTTCATTTTAGTGATTGTTTCCTGTGCTATGTAGAAGCTTTTTAGGTTAATGCATTCCCATGTGTTTACTTTTGCTTTCGTTGCCTGTGGTTTTTGTGTCAGATCCAAAAATTCATTACTAAGCCCAATACCAGATTGTAACTTACGTTGTTTTTTTTCCCTAAATTTTAATGTTTTCAGATCCTACATTTAGGTCACCCATTTCAAGTTGGTTTTTGTGTATGGTGTAAGATAAAGTTCAAATTTTGCTCTTTTGCATGTGGATATCCAGTGTTCCCAATATCATTTATTGAAGAGCCTCTCTTTTCCTTATTATGTATTCTTGGTGCCCTTCCCAAAATTAGTTGATGAAATATGCACTGGTTGATTACTGGGCTCCCTATTCTGTCTTATTTGTCTATATGTATCATGGTTTTTACTGCCAGTAACATACTGTTTTAATTACTATTATTTTGCAGTATAATTTGAAATAAAGATGTGTGATAACTTCAATTTTGTTCTTTTTTCTTAAGAATGTTTTGGCTATTCAGAACCTTTGTGGTTCAAGACAAGTTTTAGGATTTTTAAAAATATCCGTGAGAAAATGCTATTGGGATTTTGATAGTTATTATACTGAATCTTACTTCAGTCTTGGTAGGTTGCATGTTTCTAGGGATGTATCCATTTCTTCTGCATTATCCAATTTGTTTACATATAGTTGTTTATGTTCTTTATTTCTGAGATATCCCTTGTAATGTCTTCTTCATTTATTTTTATTTTACTTTAGACTTACATAGGCTGGAAGTAAAAGGATGGAAAAAAGACTCCACACAAAGGTAACTAACCCAAAAAAAGCAAGAGTGGCTCTACTTACTTACATTATGTAAAACAATACAATACAATAACAGGAGGCAAGTACGAGGTGTCAATAGCCTACTTTAAATAATGGATAGAATATTCAAACAGAAAATCAATAAAGAACAGTGGATTTGAACAATACTATAGACCAAGTAAATGTAACAAAATATACAGAAATTTAGACCCAATGGCAAAAGGGTGTACATTCTTTTGAAGTGTACCTGAAATGTTCTACAGGATAAATCACATTAGGTTACAAGTCTTAACAAGATCAGGAAGATTTGAAATCATACTGTAACATGTTGAATGAAACTAGAAATCAATAACAGCAAGAAAATGGGCTAATTCATAAATACAGGGAAACTAAACGACACATTACTGAACAATCATTAGGTCAAAGAGGAATCAAAAGAGAATTTAAAAATATCTCTAGACAAATGAAAACAAATACATAGCTTACTAAAACTTATGGGATCAGCAAAAGCATTAGTATCAGGAGAATTTATGGTGATAAAAAACTACATTTAAAAAGAATGATCTCAAACAGTCTAACATTATAACCCAATGGATGAGTAAAAGAACAAATTAAGCCCAAAATTAGAAGGAAATAAGATCAGAACAGAAACGAATCAAATAGAGAATAGAAAAATCACCAAAACTGATTTTTTAAAAGATAAAATTTTAAAACCCCTAACAAGACTAAGGAAAATAGTTATGCCTCAAATACATCACAAATGAAAAAGGAGACTTTTTCCCTTTCCACACCAAAAATATATTCCACAATTTTCTACTTTCCATTTTTCTCCTGACAAGTCAACTCTTATTCTTGCTGTTTTCCTGCATGTTTTGGATGTCCTAAGCTTTTCTATGTTTTATCAGTATTTAACAATTTTACTCTAATGTGTGTAGATATAATCTTCTTAAAAATTTGGACCTACTTAGGATCTGCTAAACTTCTTGAATATGTGGATCGATGCTACTTATTAAAAATTGAAAATTTCAGTTGTATATTTTCAATCTTTTTTTAGTAATTTTATCTCTCCTCTCATTCTGGGACTATATATGTACACATGTTAGATTGATAGTGTCATTCTGAAACTGTGTTCTATTTATTAATATATATTAGTGGTTTCTTCTCTTTGTTTTTCAATTTGGATGATGTCTATTTGAACTTTTGGTGAAATTATATTTTTGCTTCAAACTTGTGCTATGAAGCTATCAATATATTCAACATTTTAGGTATTTTATTTATCAAAATTAAAATTTTAACTTGTATTTTTTTAGTTTACATATCTCCTCTGAGGTACTCCATATCCTAAATTGTATAGATACATTCTTACTGTACTTAATTTCACATGTTTATAATACTGATTGCATTAAGTCAGAGGTTTATAGAAGCTGAAACCCAGGAAAAAGAGCTACTATTTTCTAGCCAATGTCATTGTGGAGAAAGTAATTGTGATCTAGGAATCAAGAAATTTGCTGAATCTGTTGGAGTATTTTTGGGTAAAAGTAACAGAAAACCAAACTTCAACTGTATAAACAACAAATAGAACTCATTTACTCTTGTACTAAAAATATCCAAAAGTATTCAGATATGAGGAAAAGTTTGATCAGATTATATAGGCACCAAATTTCCGCTCTTTCACATTCTATTTCCTTCCTCTTCTGTGGTGTTGATGCAATTCTTGGCAGATTATTCCCTCATGTTAACAGATGACTGCCAGAAGCATCTGGGGTTCTCTCATTTACCTCTAGAAATTCAGTTAGTTTTCTATTGCTGTGTAACAAGTTGCCACAGACCTACAGATTAAACAATGCAAATTTGTTCTTTCAGTTTCTATAGGTCAGACATCCAGCAAGGAGTTTCTGGGTTCTTTGTTCTGGGTTTTAGGAGAGTGAATTAGAGATGTGAGCCAGACCAAGTTCTAATTTGTAAACTCTGAAGAAAAGTTATTGTCCAAAGTTATTGTTGGAAGAATTCAGCTCCTTGTGGTGTAGGACTGAGGCTGCCATTTTCTTGCTACATGTCAGATGTTCTCATCCCTTAGAGTCTACCCACATTCTTTACCATGAAACCCTCTCCATTTTTAAGCCAGTTACATGACAAATCCCTTCCATGTCTCTGATTTCTTTCTCTCCTACCAGCTTGAGAAAATGTTTTGCTTATAAAGGGCTTATGTGATTAAGTTAGGTCAATCCAGATAATCTTCCTATCTTAATCTGATTAGTAGCCTTAATTACATTGGCAAAATCCCTACTGCTATGTAATTTAACAAGCCTGGAGTAACACTAAAAGATAGAAATCATGGGGGCCATTTTGTAATTCTGCCAACATGGCAAGGTTACTTCCCTGTAGCTCATTGTTTTCATCATAGTTGACCCTTGGATGACATGCTTGGAACTGTACGAGTCCACTTATATGCAAATTATTTTTAACGTATACAGCAACCTTCTGTATTCATGGGTTCCACATCCAACAATATTCACAGGATGCCAAACTTGAATATAGTGAGGCCCATTTTTTCTATATGTGGGTTGCACGGACACTAGAGTATCTGCAGATTTTGGTATCTTAGGAAGCCTGGAACCAATCCTTTATGTATACTGAGGGTTGACTATACTGCATCAATCACTGTTGCCAGAGAAATGGGATGTAATAATTGACTTTGACCAATTATGGCTCATCTCATCTGTGTAGTCCAGAAAGGGAGTCCTCTTAGGTAGGGGAAAGAGGAACTAGACACTGAGAAGGTAACACACTGCACTTGAGTTCTGGTCCCAGTACCACCAGTTACCAACCATGTGGGTTTCAGCAGAAATTCTTTCAGATTGTGCACATTCACTAGTATAAGTGTGCTGTGCTTCTAAAAGCTGATCTTATAACTAGCATCAGAAGTCTGAACTTGGCTACTGGAACACTGTTTTCCTAAAAGATGAGAGAAGTGCACACCCACAATATTCTTAGTGTTGCAGAGAAAGCCTTTCAGGACTTTCTATACCCTTATTAATACTAGAGCACAGATTCAGATATTTTAAAATAAAAATTATGTCATTTTACAGATACACTTTTTAAGCATATTGCCTAATGGAATTTTAGTTTGCAGCTCATTCATCTTGGAGAATATAACAGGAAGATTGTTTGGCATTAGAAATTCCATCTGAACTTTATTTCATGTGAACATGTATGTGTATAATTTTTCTTTAAAACATTAAGGAACATTCATAATGAAGTAACATTGATTATGCTTTGTCCTAGAAACATTTTTTGTCAATTTTCCAATTTTCTATTTGCTGGAGTAGACCTAGGACTAAATTCTAAGGGAAAAAAACTAAAAACTTCACCAAGCATACTTTTAAAATATCGTTTACTAGCCATACATTCAGGCAAAAATCTTCATTTGACTTCTTATTTTATGCTTATCCTTCTCGATTGGTTGTTAATGAATGTAAGAAATGTGCTTTAATCTGAAGAACAGAAGTTTCTTTTTCCAGGTTCTTGTCAAATATAAACTCAAATTTCTTGATGTTTGATTATTAAATGCTCATTTTGAGATATCACAGTTGTGAACTATTTCCTGAAGGCCACACAGCATATGTTCTTCTAGGTGTCCTGAGTGTTACCTTTGAATCAAGTATAATCACAAGGGTCTATATACTGTACTGGCCAGGATTATTTCGACCCCCTTTTAAGCTTACTTTTACTGAATTATGATTTAGTACTAGGTTATTTAACTACATTGAAAGACTTCATCTGAAAGAGCAACGTGAAATGTGTTATTATATGCAGCATAAAGAAGCACAGGGAAATATTGAGTTCCTTATTACATAAAGAATCCTCTTTATGAGAAACCAAATAAGAAATTTCCCTTTAGTTTACAAACCAATCAAGAATAGCTTTGCTTCTTCTGAAGAACTGATATGACTTCATATTCAGATCATTCTTTGGTCACTAGGAACCATATACATAGACTGCCATCCCCCACCACTCTTCTATAATACCATATGTCATGCATTTTTACCTACATATTCAATGCCAGAGCTGATTATTTTCTCTTTATACTGACTCTTAACTATATATCTTATCTTTTTATTAATGTATTTTTATAAAATGCCTCAAATCCTTTGTGAAATATAAAAGGGGACAAGAACAAGTCAAATACTTTTATTTGTATTCTCATTTTCTGTTTTATTTAAAGTTGATAAATTATGTGTTTTATGTAGTAGCTATTTAAAATATGTCATTCATATATAAGTTAATACAAATATATTTGTATGGCTCCTATGGCCAGGCTTAGTTCTGAGCATAAAAGATAAAAGACAGTGCCTGCTTGAAAAGACTTTCAGTGTTACTGGTGGAGAAAAATAAACTGAAAATAATAATGTGAGGGGCTGTGTGAACAGAAAGGAAGGATGCCTATCTCAGACTTGTATTTGTCAGACAAGACTTTACAAGATATGTTTCAATTGAATTTTGAAGGGTTTGCGTTAGCCAGGTCAAAAAGTAATAGGAGCGGTATGTAGGGGAGAGATATTGCCAGAGAGAAGAGCCTATAGAAATTTATCAAAACGGCAGGGCGCGGTGGCTCACGCCTGTACTCCCAACACTTTGGGAGGTCGAGGCGGGCAGGTCACCTGAGCTCGGGAGTTCAAGACCAGCTTGACAAACATGGAGAAACCCTGCCTCTACTAAAAATACAAAATTAGCTGGCATGGTGGCACATGCCTATAATCCCAGCTACTCGGGAGGCTGAGGCAGGAGAATCGTTTGAACCCGGGAGGCGGAGGTTGTGGTGAGCCGAGATAGCACCATTGCACTCAAGCCTGGGCAACAAGAGCGAAACTCTGTCTCAAAAAAAAAAGAAAGAAAGAAAGAAAGAAATTTACCAAAACATCAGGGGTGGCCTTTGACTATTTCAGAATGGCTTGAGAACAGGCTACAAGAGCACTATCGGGAAATAGGTCTAGATCATGAAGGGCCTTAACATCAAACTAAGGATTATTTTTTCTATATTTTTAATTCATTTTTTTAAGTTCTGGGGTACATGTGCAGGATGTATAGTTTTTTTTACACAGGTAAACGTGTGCCATGGTGGTTTGCTGCATCTATCAACCCTTCACCTAGGTATTAAGTCTAGCATACATTAGCTCTTTTCCCTAATGCTTTCCTCCAACTTTTTTTTCCCCCCTGAAGTACCAGGGAGACCCTGAAGGATCTTTATGGAAAGATATGAAGTCAAACAAATAGGAACATTTCTTGTATCTTCAACACCTAACATTGTGTCTTGATTGAAGTTACCAGATATTCAATTAATATTGGTTAAATTATTAGTGGGTCAAGAAGTACAGCTACGTATTTCATTCATAATCTCCTCAACATGTTTCTTTCATAAGCATTTCCATTCATGAACGCTGTTGGAAAGGGGAGATTGTTCTCTCTCTCCATTTCACCCTGTTTCTATTTCTGCTCATTCTTTTAGGTATTTTGTGGTTAAGATGAACTCTAGAATCAGGTACTACAATTTGAATGCTGGCTCCACAACTGATGAGATACATGCCCTGGGACAAACCACACCACCTCTCAGAGCCTGTCACAAGGCAGTCAGGACATTTTAGGAGCAAATGCCTATGAAGCTCGTAAAAAGGGCTTGGCTTAATGGTAAGATTCCTAAGAGTTAGCAGTGCTGTAGCAGGTTTATTCTATTTTCTATCACTATTTTTTCACACAGTTGTCTTTTCCATATTGATGGGTCTACTTTGGCAAAGGGAAGCACAGTTTCCTCTACATAGTTTCTATACCACAGACACCTGTTTTGCCCCACTGGCCTCTGAAGAATGTACATAATCAGAAAAAAATTTAGCACACATGGCTTTATTTCACTGATATGAAAGACAGCTTTTATCTTAAAATCTCTATTTTCTTTCAGTTCTAAACATTTTGCATTATTGTTCTTCACACTTTTGGAGAACTTAAATCATCGTAAATACTATTCTAATTTTTGTTTCTGCTAGAAGCATTATACTTATTCTCTTAAGCTCCCTTAAGCTTCAAGTGAAGGAAGTCGCTAACCTTAAACAAATAGTTGACTTATGTACTATTTTTGATGAGTCAGACATTCACCCTCTTCCTGTCATAAGATATATATGCAAATATTTAATATAAAATATGTATTGTTATACACAGGGATGTATAATAGAAATTAAGTAAATGAGTATGTGTATTTATTTTCATCTCTATTTTCCTAGTTTAAATCTAAAAAGTACCAAGATTGGACTTTGTTTTAAAAAATTCCCAAAGAGGGTTTGAGGTCATTTCCAAAAAAAAAAAAAAAAAAAAAAAAAAAAAGACTTACAGTCAAACCAAAACCTACTAAAATCACTATAAATCTCAGTACTAAAGGAGAAAGACATATATTAAGATAGAAAAATTATCTTTAAATATTCTTGAAGAAATCAGAGGAATCACTGTATCCTTCTCCAGAACACCTTTGTTTTTTCTCCACTGACGGTTGTTTTGTTTTTTGTTTTTAATAAATGAACCCTGCAGAGGAAGTTTTGGAAAAATAGACTTTGCTAAGTCATTTTGTTATTGCCTCAGTTCTGCCTCACCCCAGCTTGCAGAAGCTAGTCTTTATCCACCATGCTTATTTCACAACAAGTTTGCCTACCATTCATTACTCACTCTCATTTTTCAGGATGCAAAGTGGTGTTTCATCTCTAGAGCCACATCTACTTCCCTTGATGAGATATTTTGTTACAACTATCACTTTGCCAGTAATTTTGTTTTGTCTAGAAGGGAGGTAGGAGATGCAGGCAATACAGGGATTGGAGATGTATTTGCCACCTTACTCTCTTTCATATGCGACCCTTCTTTTAGTATTCCTTCCATATATCCATACAAGAATTGTCACATTTTCTATCCCCACTTTTCTGGTCCTGGATTTTTGAGGCTTTTATCTTCTTGGTTTCACGTTAGCGCTGGAAGTTTAACTGGATAGAGGGAGAAATAGGAAACATATATACTACATTATATATAAATCGTGATTTTGCACATGGACGCTCAGAATGCCATAACAGTTTTCTACTATAACATAATAGATATACGGAGCTTTTTGCAGATACCAGTGCCAGGCATGGATTTGTTTTCATTCATGTAGTATATCACTCATGATTTTGTCCAAATCTGTACCTTTCACACTGTTCACTGCTCCCTGATCTTTCAGCACAAGCAAACAATCTTCTGAAAATACCTCTCTCGGTTTGAAGGACAATTAATGAGAAACATGCCAGAAAGGTTATTATGCCTATTTTCTGGCCAGAGCACTTTGAATCACCCAAAGAAAAACTAAGCACTATTTTGACATTCTTTGTCTGAACACTGACTATGTGTTTCTGAAGATAAGGTTGGCAAACAGTTTCCACAGCCGGATTCACACAGCATGACATGTGCTTGTGAAAGGAGCTCATTTGGTCGAACTTCTCCTGCCCTTATGCCACGCAGAGTTCAGCTGGAATTTGAAGCTTGAGTAGTGTTTCTTTTCAAAGGCCATTAACTGTCCATGATAACCTAAAGTTATTATGAACTGTAACATTCCATTCATCCTGGACTGTTGACTGATCACATGGCTAATTTCATAGTAACACAATAGGTCACAACAGTTATTTTATTTACTAATTCAGAGATTAGATTGGTTTAAGTTGAGTATCAAATTGCCAGGTCATAATAAAATGATTTTTTCAAAGAACGTTTTGAGAGAAAGGTAAAGAAAAGCAGCTGGGCATAATGGCTCACGCCTGTAATCCCAGCGCTTTGGGAGGCTGAGGCGAGTGGATCACTTGAGATCAGGGATTCATGACCAGCTTACCCAACATGGTGAAACGCCATCTCTACTAAAAATTCAAAACAATTAGCTGGTGTGGTAGTGAGCACCTGTAATCCCAGCTAGTTGGGAGCTGAGGCAGGAGAATCGCTGGAGCCCATGAGGCGGAGGCTGCAATGAGACAAGATTGCGCCACTGCACTCCAGCCTGGACGACAGAGCAAGACTCTTAAGAAAAAAAAAGCATTTAACTTAAAACTGGTTTTACAGGCCAACTGCCAGCGCTTATTTTTCTTTCTTGCATTTCTTCTAGTTTTCTAAACATTTGTGGCACTTTTCCTACATGCTTACCCTAGTACTTCTCCTGCTTGCAGACTTTTAGAAATTTCTGCTCTCCCTACTGCTGCCTTTGAGCCATTTATGATAACTCCTTCTAGCTGTAAGCAACTTTGACGTGTACCACCTGGTCACACGCACATTTTGCTGAACCTTTTACGCAAATAACCTAAGAGGTGACTATTATGATTTGAATTTGTCTCTAAAATTCATGTGTTAGAAACCTAATCTCCAGCGCAATGTGTTGAGAAGTGAGACCTTTAAGGAATAATCAGGTAATGAGGACTTTACCCTCATGAATAAGTTAATATCACTATCATGGAAGAGGCTGTTTTCACTGGGTTCCTGATAAAAGGATGAGTTTGGACCCCTTCCCTTGCACATGCTCTCCTGCCCTTCCACCTTTCAACATGGGATGATGCAGCAAGAAGGCCGGTGTCAGACTTCCCAGCCTCCAGAATTAAGAGAAATAAATTTGTTTTGTATAAATTACCCAGTGTCAGGTATCCTTTCATAGCAGCACAAAACAGACTAAGACAGTGACTTAGAACAGGTGTAAAAACTTCCTGTTCCATTGCCTGGTTCCAACACTTCCTATTTTTTCCCCACTAGGCTGATGTTCAGTTCCATCATGCTGCTTTTATAGCTGCTGTTCAAACTTTAATGAGGACAATCAATGCTTGCTCTGCCTTTTTAAAAAACAGATTAGAACTTAGAAATTACAATGTCGAACAACTCTGATTGAGTAAACACAATTATATTAAAACTGTGAATTAAGAACAGTATCTTACAAATTTAATACCTTAATTTACAGACAACCAAGGACCAAATGTCTCTGTTGACTGTTATGCATCTTCAATTACTATTCAGCCATGGTGACCTTGCCTCAGCAAACAGCATTAAACCCATCTATTCTTTTTCTACCCTGAGGAGACCAGTTATAAGTTTATCTCCCATAGGGATGATCAGTATCAGGGCAGCTTGCTTCATGTCTGTTATTATAAGGCTTTTGATGCCTGCTCACCCATGTTTGAAACACAGGTACAACCATAACAATCTATAGCACAGGTCGGGTGCTTTTATTGTTTTTACTCACCCTATTTTCCAAACAAAGGCATAAGATAAAAATAAGTTTACTACAGTGCCATTTAACTTCACATGTAGCCACCTTAGCTACTGATTAAACATCAATTATTGTTTCTATTTGCTTCTGTACTTTCATGACCTAACAATGACAAAAAACCCTCAAATATGGATTACAATTAATTAGAAAGTATTAGCGCCAGATGTACCTTTTCTGGGGTTTAATGTTGCAAAATTACCTAGAGGTGGCCTCACTGTGGATTGAGGGCTTGATTCAGGTGAAGAACGAGGCTGCTTCTGCACCTTCAATATGTGAACACTTTTGGTTAGTGAGCCCTCGGACATACATGGGAAAGCCCTCTTTTCCTCTCTGTAAATTGAGGACGAAAAGAGATGAGTCACTGAGTTTAACAGTTGTCTCCAATTACAGTAATGACAGGCCCTGATTCTGAGAGGCCCACAGGTTTACTCCACATTGTGAGGATTAAATACAAAACCAGGACTAAAACACTACTGCTCAGAAAAATGCCCTTGGATCCTACACAATGCGTGTTTTATTTGTACAATATGGAATATTTTACTGAAGTATAACTTAGCAGGCATCATGCATATCAAAGGCAAATGCCATAAACTAACCCCACGACTAAGGCTAGTCAATTAGGCGGGCTAAGATTATGCATGGGCCTTTCCCATATATGCATTCTTCTTTTCTTGACTTACACTGACTCTTTTGTGTCTTATTTGTCAAACGCTGCTTAAACAAGAACTCCTACATCCTTGGCCACTCTCAATATGTTGATGAAAAGGGAAGATGGTCAAGCCCTGGGAAAATAGGAGGAGACTAGGGGGCATCTCAGTATCAATCCCACCTGGTTAGGAGCCTCATTTTTTCCCCACATTCCTATTAGGAAGAGTGTGCTCTGAGTTTACTATCTACTCTTGTAGATACTACAGCTATTTCCCACTCTGATTATATTTTTACTCCTACTAAAATGCTTTTACTCCTTTTCCAGTTCACTTAAATTCTTCTCATGCCATAAGGTCCAGTCCCAGTAAATATGCGCTGCTTGCACCTGAATTCAAGGAGCCCTAATAAAATCCCCCCTCTCATCTGCATCCTGAACTTTCTCTTTCCTCATATGGGCACTACCAGTATTCCAATGTTCCAGGACGATACCTTACAGTCCTATTTCCTTATGTGTCTCATATTGCAGGTAGCAAAGCATCTACAGTGGTTTCATCTTTTGCTTCCTTCCATTCCTCAGATTCTCAGTCCAATGATAGAATTCTGGCTCCATTTTACCTCAGCTATCCACTCCGTTTCTCAAATGTAAAAATAGAAAATACATTTTGACTTCTCTGCACATATTCTTGCATTGGTAACAGCTGCCTGTGTTGAGATGGCTTTTGAGAGGCTGGGTGGGAGAGAGCCATGATTGATTGGCTAGAGACCACAGGTCTGGACTAGAAGAGGTGACACTAGCACCACATACATGGGATTCCACCCTAAATCATAGATATGGTCATGTTAGAAAAGAAAAATAGTCCTCAATCATAACACATGAATTCCATCCTAGTCTTTGAATTTTGATTAGCTTTTCTTCCCCTGCAAGTTCTCTTTTCTCAAGCCACATTGAACCACTACAATTGCCAAAACACATTTTGTATCTTTGTTTCTTCTCATACCTTTCCCTTTGCATTTCCCCCTAAACAATTAAAAGTCTTGTTACCAGATTAAATCATGCTTCTTCCATGGCGTATCATGTAATAACTTTCTCTCCTTGTCTGGTCTATGGCCTATGCACATATGCACAATGCCCTTATTTTATTTTCCACTTTCTTTTCCTATCTGATCCTGTGCTGTATGTTTATATGTTGCTATGTCATGGAATCTTGGAACTAAAATCTCTCATCCCACTCTACACCCAAACTGTCCTTTGCCTGGAACTATTTTACAGGGAGAAAATTAAAACTCATTGGAGTTATGACACATATGTCTGAAATCTACTGACAAGATGGAACTGGAATGAAGCTCTCCTGAAAATGGCTCTTCCCAGTTGTCATACTATATTGTGAAAACAGACCAGTTCACAACAAGCAACAGCAAATGAGTGCTTCATCGAATGATCACTTTCCTAAATAATGTGGCAGATTTTTAATTTTTTCTTTGAGGATTTGTCAGTAGAGCTTTTCTGAACATTAATCTCTCACATGTTAGCCTTTTAGAAGTAAGCTGTTTTATCGCTTATGTAAAATTAGGTTTCCTTTTCCTTATGCATGTTATTCTTTTCTGCATTTTGTACTCACATACTAATTCCTTGCCCACCATTGTCCTGGTCTCCATGCTTGCCCCTTGGTCTGCTGCTACTCCTTCATCTCTGATCTTTCCTGATCCAATACTGTGAACAGTTCCAGCTCTGATCTCTGATGGTGAAATGGATGTGTCAATTGTCTTAGATCCGTATTATGAATATTCCTTAGATCCATATTATAAATATTTATCAGACAGTTTTTGGAATTTTAAAAAGTTATTTGGCTACTACTTTTCCAGTAAATTGACCTAAGAGTGAATTATACATTTTCTGAGGTCAGGAAACAGTTCTTGTCTACCTTTGAAAGACCCAAAATACCTAACAGTGAAATGTGCAAACAGTAGTGTCCAGTAAGCACTTGTTGAATTCGGAAATAAATCCAATGCTGAACTCTATGATCATGAGGTCTTTGATTTATAAATTTAAAGGAAGACTAAAACAAACTATTACTCTTCTTTAAAAAAAGTAAAATTTTTTTGCAAGGTACAGAAAGCATACATATAAATATATTATTTTATTTATTGGTTTATCTTTACCAGACCTAGTATACTTAAAATTGTAAATTTTGCTTGAACAATTTTGGAATCATGAAGGGTATAAAGTGGTGTTGTTTTGAAAAATGCATGCCCACTTTCATTTGAAAAAGATAAGGTATTACAATTCAATAAATAATTACTGACAAAATAAAAACCTCTGGTAGAATTTACTTGACCACAGAGCATCAATGCATTACCTTTGATGATTAGCTGGGGTTCTAAATCTATGTGCTAATGAATTCAATATGTGCAACAGGGGAATAGGTAAAACCATAAAACCTCAAAGCTTCATTTTCTGTAAGCCTCCTTGGTGCAAGCAATCATATCAACGGCAGTTCGAGCTTCCCTGGACAAAACAGAAGCCACATTTTCTATTTATCTCCAATATTGCAAACAAACAAAACTTTGGAACTACTTAAATTTAAATGTATAGCAAAGTAGTAATGAAATGAATTAGTATAGATGGTGTCTATGTAAAACAGAAACCTACAATAAGGGCTGGACCTCAGGGAATACTTTCCCTTTCATTTGAGTGAAGACAGGCTGGGTGCAGTGACTCATGCTTGTAATATCAACAATTTGGGAAGCCCAGGCAGAAGGATCACTTGAGGCCAGGAGATTGAGACCAGCCTGGGCAATAGAGTGAGACCCCCATATCTCTACAAAAACTTTTTAAAAAAAATTAGCTGGGTGTGGTGGCACACGTTTGTAGACCCAGTCACTCAGAAGGCTGTGGCAGGAGGATGGCTTGAGCCCTGGAGTTAGTTCAACACTGCAGTGAGCCGTGATGGTGCCACTGAACTCCACCCTGCGTGACAGAGCAAGACCCTGTCTCAAAAAAAAGAAGGGGGGTGGGTAGGAGATAGGTCTAATGTCCAAGGTTAATTAATATCATGTCCAGTGTTAATGCTCAAATGAGCAGATTATAAATTACATCAATTTTATTTTCTGTCTAATGCTAGTTTTGGTTGATACCTACACAGTTCTTACATGGACACAGAAAAATGTATTTGGAACCCTGCCATTGCTACTTGCTGTCTATACCAGCGTTTCTCAAACTTTGGGTAAATTGTGAAGACTTTATGAAAATCACAGACCAAGCACTAAACTTGAAATTTATGAGAATGAATTACGGCATTTAGATTTGTAGTACTGCCATACGGGATTCTATGTCACTTACAAGTTCAACTACTGATGTAAAGAATTTGGACAAAATTTCCTAAACTTTCTGAACGTTAGTTTCTCTGTATGATATTGGAAAAAATAATACTGATCAGATTGTTGGGAAGGCCACGTGAGATAACATTGTGAATTGCATAAATACTGGCATGTGCCCTTTTCTTCTATCCTGTAGTTTGAATGTGGCCTTCCAAGGTATTGTATTTACCCAAGTTGTAGTAAATGTTATAACCCACCTCTTCAGGCTTTCTTATTTTTTCGTATACACCTAATTCTCTATTCTTATTTTGATTTTGTCATTTTAAGTCATTAATCTATCTTATGTTAATAGGAAAATAAACTCCCTTTAATGAACAACATCTTGCTGTACCATTAAAGACTATTAAATTGAAAAATCTTTCAGTTAATAGAAATATTCTTAGGAAAACACCAGCAAAATACTCAAGCAGGAAAGAAAAATTTTAGTTTAGGGACAGGAACTATGCAAGCTTTTAAAATATTAGTGTCTTAACTGACTTCTCCAATATTTGTAATTTCGTAGACATAATTTGTGTTGAAGTCTACTCAGTAAGAAAGTCTCAGTACATGCATTCTCACCTGGGTATAAGGTGGTCAAAATTTTCCAAACAATTTCTCCTATCTATTTTAAATAGCGTTTTCTCTTTATCATGGTATTGCTTGAATAATGAAACAAATAAAATTACTAATAAAGGAATTATGGTCTCAACATTTCTTAATAAGCACATGAAAAGAAACTATATTAACTGCAGATGAAAGTAGTTCTTAGTTTTGTTTCTAGTTTTGATCTTCAAAAAATAGATATTTCCCAATTCAACTTCATAATATTGAAGTTATGAGATAGTGTCATGAACATCTAATAACTGCACTTGCCAAACTATTCAAAATAGAGCTAAATTGTATAAAGCTCTCCTTTTGATCCCCAATATCATTGAATGTCTAGTTTAGTTAGCAGTCTTGTAAAACAGGTTGCAGATTTAAGTTTAGAATTTCTATGTCAACAATAAAGTGGTCATTACCAAGGATGATATAAAAACATGGGGAAAAATCCTTAATATATCCCTAAAATAGTATATTTTTAATTTAGAAGTAGAGGATGTTAAAATGTTTATTAAATAGGCACGGATTTTGAAAGTTGGAGAACTCCTGCTTTGGACTTGACATGTCTGAGGGGAACCTGCCATCTTCAGCCATCACAAAATGTGATTATTTGTTACCATGGTCCTGTGTCCAGGGTTGTGTCTGAATTCAGTTAGTAGTGGTAGCCCTACATGGTAATTTGAAATGCAAAAGCAGACTGTTTTATTCTGTGGGACGAAGTGGAGCAGACGTATCTTTGAAAGCAGCTTTAATAGCATACCCTCCAGAAAAGTAAAAGAAGGAGCTTTTTCTATTGTTCTGGACTATATTCACCTTTGAAAAATTCAATATTAATCATTGCTCAGCTTTACTTCCAATACTGTGGTTATAAGGGCAGAACCCCAACTTTCTCTGGGAGAGCAGATAGTTGTCATTGATTATTATCTATCCTCTGAGTGACTGGTAATAGAAATATTTTATTCATTATCTATCTGATTACACCCTCACAATTCACCCTTTAGCCTTTGTAGAGGAGCTGGCACAAGTTAGTTTTCAAGTGTTAGATTTTTCCACAGGTCAAATTCTAAATATACAATATTCTTTCCTGTACTTTTATCATGACTCTTCTGTAATAATTTGTTATTCAAAGTTGAGCCTTCAGCCTATGTAGCTACCTAATCTATACACAAACATTACATTGCCAAAAAAGAAAACAAAAATCAATACATATATTTGATTTATCTGAACAATATAAACACATGTATTAATTGTGGCCATGAAGTCTGGATGTGACCAATAAAATTATGGGTCATAAAAAATCACATCCTAGGTACCCTCTCAAATTTTCTGACCTCCCTGTCCCTGGAGGTCTGAAATAAAAACATGTTTGAAAGTTTTATTAATAAGTATAGACTAGCCTACATGCTGTGATAACAAAGAAACCCCAATATCTCAGTGGCTTAAAGTAAGGTTGGCAAACAACAGTCCATAGGCAAAATCCAGCCCAGCACCTGTTTTAGTAAATAAAACTTTATCGGGGTACAGCTGCTCTCATTCATTTACTTTGTCTATGGCTACTTTCTTACTGTAATAGCAGAGCTGAGTAGTTGCAATAGAAACCATATAGCCTGTAAGTTTAAAATACGAATCATCTGTCATTTTATAGAAAAAATTGCTGACTCTGCACTTAAGTTTTATTTTTTGTTCATCCAAGGTCTACTATCCATTCTCCCTAAAGCAGCTCACCTCTAAGCTCTTGACTCAGATGTCTGAGTTGATTCCACCTCAGGACTGTACTATCTCAATATAAAGCTTTCACTTTGGCCTAGGAGAGATTGACATCACCCATTAGTAATAGCCAGTCCAATGAAATGGACTCACTGCACCACAAAGGATCTGGATTATGTGAGGGAGAACATGGGTATTTGATCCACAGTAGAAATCATTGCCATATCAGTCATCTGCATATAAGTGATACTTAAGGACATGAGGCTGGATTAATTTATCAAGGAAGAGTTTTGATAGAGGAGAGAAAAGGTTCAAGGACTGTCTTGGGGCATTCCTAAACAGTGTTAAGAGCTCGGAAAGAATAAGAGCTAGCAAGAATAATATAATGGAACAACCAGGGAGATATGTGTAAAACCAGTTACTTGTGGGTATCCTGGATGCCAAGGGAAGGAAATGTATTTAGAAAAGAAATTATATGCCAAACATTCATGATAGGCCAAAGAATAAGAACTGGAATGGAATATTTGATTTCAGAAGATCATTGGCTACCTTGACAATAGCTTTTTCAGTTATTTGGAGTGATTTCAAAGCCTAATTGTAGTGAGCTTAAAAGAAATTGGGAAGCAAGAAGTTAGAAAGAGGAAAAACTTGACAAGTACTTCAAGAAATTTTACTATTAAGAAAATGAGTAAAATGGGGTTATGTATAGAGGAATAACGGAGTCATGACTGAGGTGTTTTATTTTTTCCTTTACATGTAGGATTTTTCTTCTGCCACTTCTCAAGCCTAGGACTTCCCAGCCAGCGACACCCTAACCTGGGCCCTCATCGGCCACGCTGGTGTTCCCCAGCTCGCCTGTTATAGCTTGTACCTGTGTTCAGTGGTTCTGGAGCTCTTGTACCACGCCCAAGAAGAATGAGGATATGATGGACATTGAAGTGTGAAGAGGACAGAATAATTTTATTGATCAATGAAACAGCTTTCAGCGGAGAGACATGTGGGGTGGGTCCACCTACCGGAAGGCAGGAATGCCCTCTTTGTTGCTGGATGGGGGCCTTTGGACTCAGAATGGAGAGTGTGTGTTGATTGATTTGAGTATGCAAAAAAGGTTAAAGTGAAGACAACTCTTAAAACGTGGGCACAACAGTGTAGAAAGTCAGTTAGGAAAGGGTAGGTATATGAGAAATAGGTGAAGGGTGGGGACTAATCAGAGAAAAGCATGTCAAATGGAGAAACAAGTTCTCAATCCCAGTCTAAGGATTTAACTTGTAGCTTGGCCTTTCAGGCTTTAAACTGTCCTTGGCGTGGAGGTGGAGTTTCACTGGGGACCCTTTCCCCATCCACCCAAGCATTTGGCTGCCTCCTGTCGCTCTCACTTTTTCAAATGAGATAAAAGCTTTCATGTTCTTAAGTTGATGGAAATGATTCTGTACAGAGAGAAAAATGTTGCTGTAAGCATGAGAAGTAATTGCAAAGACACTGAATGAAGCAAGTGAAGGAAGGTAGTGGACAAAGGGAGGGAGCTGCCCTTAGGCAGAGCATAAATAATACTTTAAAGGAAATGAATTAACTCTGAATCTTTAATCTTTTTTCAGCAAAAATATCTCAACTTTTTAACTCAGCATTTTCAGATCAATATTCTTTTTTTTTTTCTTTAGCAAAGTTAATTACAGCATGGTCCCCTGTTCCGAAACATTTTGGAGAAAACCACCTCCAATTAGGTCAACAGCTTTGCTTTCTGACTTCTAAACACGACTGTTTTAACCCTGGTAACACTTTATAATTAGTAAAGCACACTGACTGGATTTCTTTTAATTACTATAATCCTACTACCATCCTCATGGTGCTGGGATGGCCAGATGTTCATCTTATATTTCACAGTAATTGTGTAACTAAATCTCTAAAGAATCTTTATTTTTCCATGGAAAGTAATTCTTTTCATGGTGAGCTATAAAATTTCAAGTGGAAACTACATATTTCTTCTCTGAATGCTGTTTAGTTTTTCCAACAGCAATACAAGGCTAATGTATTTATTTCAAACTATAACTTTTCTTTTTACTGTAAATATGAAAAAGTGCTTTTTCTTACAAAGAAAAAAGTCAATGATAGTACAGACCTGTGATTGTTCTGTTATATTATATGTTAATATGTGTGTGTGTGCATGTGTTATAATCATGAATAAAACAGGGCAGGATTTAACAACCTCTTCCAGTTAGCATGTTAATTTCTCATTTTAAAGAAACCTTTTTTACTGAAATACAATAGTTGACATGAATCCCATAAGTTTCATTACCTTTTTTTCTTGCCCTTTTTTGAAAAACAGCTTGCACATCTCCAGCATTGCATAAAATACCCATTTGTAATTATGCTTAACCTTTCCAAAGCCTTTGGGCATAGTCTGCTCGTTAATCTTTAACCTGACAAGCCTTGGGGGTTGTAAAATTGGTACCTCTATGTATTAGAGACATAGATACTAGAGACTAGAGGTACAAAAGGGGTAATTAAGAGGAGGTAAGAAAAGAAATAGAACAAAACTAGAGAGATATGATTATATTATGGTAGATGTCAACTAACAGCAGAGACAATAGAATGTAAATCATTACAGACAGTTCAGGAAATAAATGAAGGTATACATTTTTAGAAAAAAAATTAACCATACCCTGTCGTACTCAAGAAAAAAATAACTTGCACCAAATTGATCTTAAATAAAGATTTACAAATATAATCATACAAAATATGGATTGGCTATGCTTTTATATAACATTCCCATATGCATTTTTCCATGTTGGGCTAAAGTATAACAAATAGCTATTTTAAATAAAACTAATACTATTGCCTGAAAAATTAGTTTGTGATGAAGGAAGTGCCATATTTTTAACATATTCAGATGATCATTATTTTTGTATTGGGTGTTGATGAAGAGAACATAAGTGTAGTTTTCTCCATAATATCATGTTTTCCTAGGTATACAATTTTTCCTAGACACTTGTGTCAACCGTTGAAGACTTTTAGAAAACTAAGATTCCCATATATATGTGCAAATATGCATACATATGAAAATATTGTATCTATCAAAGAGATGTTTAAAATTTTTATGGTAATTTTGTATTGTTTTTAGCCAATACTATTCTTCAGTAAAGGGAGAGTTGCTTTATGGTTAGGTCTTCATTAATACTTTATATAATAAGGAAAATGGGGAAATACCTTTAATCCCTTTATACTAAAGGAGAAAATAATATAAACCAACTTTGTGGTCACCACATACTTGAGTTAGTGGTATTGAAAAATAGCAGCTAAGTTGCTATAATAAACAGACTGTAAAATCTAGTGAGTACATTAAGTTAGACATTTATTTTTGTTTCATATCACAGTCTGGAGGGCAACTGGGCTCTGACTAGCAGGGCAGCTCTGCCAACTTCTGCTGGCTTCTCCAGTGGTTACCATTAGCATTTCTCACCCAGTGGTTAGAAAGGATACAGTGAGTCTTAGGTAAGCTTCTTTAGGAAAATGATCTGCAGCTCCCACCCACCGCTTCTGCTCATATCCCATTGGCTCAAATGGGTAAATCAAACTAAAGTAGAAACTGAGGAACATGTGTCCAACTAAAATTTGAGGGATCCCTTTATGAAAAAGAACAAGAGGAAGCTGGATACCAGCAAACTCTTAAATCTTAACCTTAGATTTATACAGTGTTTTATATTAATCGTGTATAATTTGGTAAAATTTTAAAAGTAAAAAAATAGAAATAATTGCATGCATAAAAATAAAACTGATTAAGCACATAAATACATTTATTTTCAGTCTTTATAAAATGTTTGTGTATGTTTATACATTCTATGTGTGTGTGATAATTCAGTATTTAGACTGACATTTTAAATAATTTTAGATTTAGCTTTTCTAATTTTTAATTTTTATGGATACATACTAGTTGCACGTATTTATGGGGTACATGTGATATTTTGATAAAAGCATATGATGTGTAATGATCAAATCTGAGTAATTGGAATATCCATCACCTTAAACATTTGTCTTTTTTTTATGTTGAGAACATTCCAAATTTTTTGTAGCCGTTTTGAAATATAAATTATTTTCAACTATAGTCACCTTATTGTGCTACTAAACACTAGATCTTATTCCTTCTATCTAATTGTACTGTTATACTCATTAACCAACCCTCTTCATCCTGCCCTCCCCCTTACCCTCCACCGGCTTCAGTAACCACCATTCTATTCACTGCTTCCTTGAGATCAAATTTTTTGGCTCCCACATAGTAGTGACAACATGTGATATTTGTCTTTCTGTACCTGGCTTATCAGTTAACGTAATAACTTCCATTTCCACACAGGTTGCTGCAAATAACATGATTTTTGTGGCAAAATGGTATTTCATTGTGTATATGTGCCACATTTTCTTTATCCATTCATCCTCTGATGAACACTCAGATTGATTCCATATCTTGGTTATCGTGAACAGTGCTGCAAAAAACATGACAGTGCAGATATCTCTTTGATATGCTGATTTCCTTTCTGTCAGATATATACTCAATAGTGGGATTGCTGGATCATAATGGTAATTTTTAGTTTTTTGAGGAACCTCCATGCTGTTTTCCATAGTGATTTATTACTTTACGTTTCCACCAACAGTGTATGAGCATTCTCCTTTCTACACATCCTCACCACCCATTTGTTATTTTGTCTTTTTGGTAGACATTTTCACAAAGGTGAGAGATCTCATTGTGGTTTTGATTTGCATTTCCCTGATGACTCGTGACATTAAGCATTTGTTCATATAACCATTGGCCATTTGTATGTCTTCTTTCGAGAAACATCTATTCAGATCTTTTGCTGGATCATATGGTAAGAGTATTCAGTTTTGTAAGAAACTTCCAAACTGTCTTCCATAGTGGCTGTACCATTTAGCATTATTATTAGGTTGGTGCAAAGTGATTGTGGTGGCAAAAACCACAAGTACTTCTGCAACAACCTGTACCAATGAATGAATGAATCCTCATCAACATTTGGTGTAGTCAGTGTTCCAAAGTTTGGCTATTCTAACAGATACATAGTGGTATCTCATTGCCTTTTCCTGATGACATATATTGTGGGGGATTTTTCCATATGCTGAATTTCCATGCTTCTCTTTTGCCATACTCACCCAACTATTCCTTAAAGCCTTTTTTTTTTTTTACACATTCTTGCATCCTTTTTCACTGATTTCTTCATTAAGTAGAATATAATTTCAGGCTCACTTTATTCATTTATCAATTTGGTAAGTGTTTAGGGAAATCTATTATATGCCAGACATTATTTTAAGAGCTTTAAATACAGTAATTAATAAAACACATAAAGATGCCTGTCCTATAAACCTATATTTTTGCCATCAACAATAGACAACAAATAGTAAATTTAGCAAATAAGCTATTTAGAAGTCGGAAACTCTAGTAGTGCCATGGTTTCAAGCATGCCATTTCCATGCCATGCCAGAGTGAAAGAGCGCAGAAGGCCCCAGCCAGGTAGTTAATGACTCTGGTCAGGAAGGGCCACACTTTACTTTCATTCACAGGTTATTGGCAAGGACTCCTCATGTAGTTTCAACCAAACAAGAGGGCCAATGAGAAAGTACAATCCTATTGATTGTCTTGCAGTGGGGAGAACAGGAACTATTCAGAAGACCACAGGAAGCATATAGGAATCCGAAGTTCAGCGATTATTAGCTGCAGGGAGTTGGAGAAGGTAGGTCTCATTGGAATGGCAAGAGTTGAGCAACATATTAAAGGAAATAATGAATTTAGCCATGCAGATGTTTGGAATAAGAGTGCTCAAGGCACAGTGAATAGACAGTACAAGTATCCTAAGGCCAGGCTGTGCTGTCCTGTTTGAGGAACATTTACAAAGCGAGTGTGGCTAGAGCAGATTGGGTGAGACGGGAGTTTTGTAGAGATGAGCAGAGTGATGTAATGGGGTCAGAACATGTAAGGCACTGCAGGCCATTGTGATGGCCTTGCCTTTGCCCCAAATAAAATGGGGTATTATTTGGGGGTTTTGAGCAGCAGCATGAGACAATCTGACTTATCTTTAAAAAAACTGTTAGCATTGTTTTTAAGAGACAGGTTCTCACTCTGTCACTCACCCTAATCCTCAAACTCTTGACTTCAAGCATTCCTCCTGCCACAGCCACCGGAATTGCTGGGATAGCAAGTGCAAGGCATTATGTCTGGCTTCTTGTTTTTAGAATAGAATTACAAGAAGGAAAAAGTAAAAGCAGGGAACAAGTTTGGAGGCTATCTCAATCCTATATGCATTGAAGAAGCTGAATAATTATTTTCCAAAACTTTCCTCAGTTTTTCTGGACACGCAGATTACATTTCTCAGTGTCCCTTGCAGTTAATGTTACCATGACATAGGAAGAAAAGTAACATACCAAGGTTTTGTGTGGTCCATGTATATGCAATTAATCACTTTCTTCTTCAGGTGCCAATTGAATGGAGAGGATGCCAAGTTAGAACTGCTAGATACAAGGAATGTGGATTTCTTTCCATTTATTATTTTTTTTTCTTTTGAGATGGAGTCTCACTCCATCACCAGGCTGGAGTGCAGCGGCACAATCCTGGCTCACTGCAACCTCCTCCTCCCGGGTTCAAGTGATTCTCCTGCCTCAGCCTCCCCCACCCCTCCCCACCCTTGGAGTAGCTGGGACTGCAGGCGCGTGGGCTAATTTTTGTATTTTTAGTAGAGACAGGGTTTCACCATGTTGGCCAGGATTCTCTCAATCTCTTAACCTTGTGATCCACCCGCCTTGGCCTCCCAAAGTGCTGGGATTACAGGTGTGAGCCACCACACCCAGCCGTGGATTTCTTGATGACTGTGTGGAGCTGATAATTTCACTTCCTCAAACTTGCCCTACTACCTATTTAAATTAAGATAAGAGAAAAAATGAGTAGAAAACAAACATTGAATTTATCCACTCAGATTTGGGCTTTTATCTATTATAGTAGTTAGTATTATTCTAATGCATTGAAGTGGAGTTCTGCTAAATACATGGGATTGGTTTAGCAATTAGGAGACAGGTGGCAAAGAGACTGATATCAGAGACTGAGAAGCTTATGGTTCATGTTATGCAGTTATAAAATATTTGGTAAACTCTCATGAGATACTTGCAAGGTAAACTAAATACCTCCAAGTCTGTAGCCCTGGAAATGATTAGAAATAATTAGAAAAGCCAGAGTGTTAGGTTATGTTGGCTGTGGTTGGCTCCTTTTAGCCAGTGCACTTAAAGAGATAAGCGCAAGCAAGAATTGGGTGGTTTCAGGAAGAAATAGGGGTGAGAGTACCCAGGGGATTTCAGATATCAAAGGCCTGACAGGGGTGGCAAAGCTGTTGCTCTGAAGTTGAAAGAGTGAGAGATAAGATTAGAAGCAGCTTTGAGAGACAAACACCCACTAAGATTTCTCAGTTGAACCAAGATCAAACTTTGCAGCAAAGATCAGATAAAAGATGTTATCATCCTATCAATGCCAATGTTCTAGATGATTTCAAGGTCTCTGACATTGAGTTGAGAAAGTAGAAGGAATGATGGGGAGGGGAGTGGTTAAGAACAAAGAAATAAAATAGATTTTAGAACTATGTCTGGCAAAGAACTTTGGGTGGTTACTAGTAAATGGAACTGATAGGAATTAAATAGACAAGAATGTGGGCTTTTTTTGTTTATTTTTCTTTTTAGAGACAGAGTCGCACTCTGTTGCCCAGGCTGGAGTGCAGTAGTGTGATCCAGGCTCACTGCAGCCTCAACCTACTGGGCTCAAGCGATCCTTCTGCCTCAGTCTCCTGAGTAGCTGGGACTTACAAGTGTGTGCTACCATGCCTGACTAAAAAGACATTGTAGAGATGGGGTCTCATACTATGTTGTCCAGGCTGGTCTCAATCAAACTCCTGGCCTTAGGAAATCTTCCCACTTCTGCCTCCCAAAGTGCTGAGATTGCAGGCGTGAGCAACTGGTACCATGTTGCTAGAGAAACTATAAACCTGGACTAAAAGAGTGTTTTGAAACTCTTTGAATTTTTTTAATGACATCTAAACTTGCCCAGAAAGGAAACATTAAAATATCTATTTATATTCACTTTTCATGTAAACATGAAACAAACTTTAACACTATTAAATGTTAATCCTAGTATCCTCAAAAGTTCTTAGACAACCAGTCAACTGTCCCACACAGTACCTGAGGGATCTTGTTGGAAGTGGAGAGGTTTTACAATGAAGAGTGATTGACATCATTACACTTATTTATTCATTCACTTTCATCTCATTGTATTGCTACCCATTGAAAGTTACATGTGACCATTTGAGTGGATTTATAAATTATATTTCATTTTAATAAATTCATCTTACAAAATGTTTCTGCAAAGAAAATTTCCAATTGAAATGATATTAATCATACAAGCATAAGAAACCAATGAGAAAATGGCAGAAATACTTTAGTTTTAGTATGATTTCTTTGTAATTCGTATTTCAAAATGAAATAATTTTCTCAGAGCTGATAACTGGCCTAAATTTTGAAATTTAAAATGATCAAGAATGCTTTTGAAAACATGAATTTATATGCACTATTGTATGACCCTTGCCTAATGTGCATATTAAACATTGAGATATTAGCTAATCATGGTAATATATGCATGTAATTATGAATTTGTATATTATTTATATTGAAGAAAGAACAAACATTTTGGAAATTACAACTCAAAATAGCATGTAGAATGTTCATTTTTATTGTTCTGGTGCTTTTGTCCAACTCATGAAACCACCAGTTAATGTTTATTAGTGAAGATTTCATAGTAGAAATATACCCAAAATCAATGATCTCATAACCACCAAATAAAAATTTCCTTTTGGCCAAGTCATGAAATTTCCTGCAAATAACCCCTAAGTTAGTGAACTATCAGAAGTACTCCCAAAATATATATTGGCAGAAATGGAGTAAAGTTGATTTCTTGTTTATGTGTTTGTCCTGGGCAGCAAGCTGCATCTTTTCCATACATTCATTGAGGACTCCCCACTGAAGGAAGTTCTGTCTTGTTCAACAGTGGTGCTAAGGTTGCTTCTACAGTCCTTCCTATGGAAACTTGGAAGGAGGAAGTGCCTCAATTAGTGGATGTAGAAAAACTGTAGACCTTGAAGTGGCACATATGTCCACTCACATCCCATTGATTAAAATGCAGCTTATGTGACTACACACTATTGCAAAGGAGTTAAGGAATATAGCCTAGGCGAGAGCCCAGGAATAAAACAAAATGAGTTCTGGTTAATAGTTGACACCCTTCATCATAAAATCTATTTTTGGCTTGTATAGATGATTATAATAAAAATTAACTACTGAGTATAGGAAGCTGGACCTGATCAAAAGGAAGAGCTACTGTGTAGATCAGGTATTTCATGTAATGGATTGTATGCCTTCATTCAAGCATAAAGAGACTGTTAGAAACTCAAATCTCAAAGACATAACTTGCCTATAACAAAGTCCATTGAAAAAAATCCAGAAGAACTGAGGTATTCAAATATACAAATGTATAGCTTTTGTTTTCATTTATCCTCAGAGATAAGCTTACACCTTCCAGTAAGGTATAAAGGGAAAGAATTTAATCTTGTAGTTCCATCCACATCACTAAATTTGGATTATCTTGCAGTGTAGAGAAACTGTTTTGAATTTCTCTAGCACTATTTATACAGGATCTATGTCTTAAAACAATCTCTCAGAGTTAATGGGATCAGGTAAAGAACATTTAACACCCTGCAGTCAACAAAGATGTTTCATACACACTGCAGATTTTTTGAATAATTTTCTTTCTTAGACAATGGCAAGAGATAAAAAAATTCTATTGAGTAATGCATATTACAACTTGCTTTTTCTCAAAGTTGACAACTATAGATGCAATTTGAATTAAATGTTTTAAAATGGTAGCATCATTGACTATGTGACAAAGATTTTGCTAAGTTATAGGAAGAAGTACAATGTGGAACGTGGAAGTGTTCAAATCTCAACATTCAATTTTTCTACCACTTCGAACACCTAGTAACTGGTGTCTAAAAATGCTAACAAATTGGAAACATCAAGGTCAAACCTGCATGATCTTTCTTGTACTTTTCTGTTATAAAAATGACCCCATCTATTATGAGACGAAAAAAATTCTCATTGAGAAAAAGAACTCAGGAAATAAAACACACCTTGACATAGTCTGTTATTAACTACCATAGAGATATCTCCAATCAAGGGTGTATGTAAAAATTCCAGCGTCATTTTTTATTTCCTTGTAACAAGTTCAGCTGCTTAACACATTGTATAAATGTTAGTTTATCAGGAGACATGTACATGCACATATATAGACATATATAAATAAGGACCTTCTAAATTCTTTAGTGTTTCAGATTTTAAAAGTCACTTGAAAATATAAGAAAATAAATATTTGTGATGTAACTAAGAAATTTTAAAACTGCTTAACATAACCACTAAATATAAATAAAACTATTCCTATGAAGAGATCTAAAAGGAGCAATACTCAAAAGAAATTTCATTTAGGATTTTTTTTCCTGGTTTACTTGTATTTCCTATCCTCTTTGAATAATAATATGTTAAAGATTATGTTTTCTGTAAGTGCCAGCATTCCTTTGTTACTGAACTGTAATGTTTTTGGTTATGGACATAACAACATGCCTTTGGTCAGGATGTTTTATTTTTTATGACATAGATGATCTGTAATGAGTACTAATTTATCCTCTAGTTCTATAATTTAGAGCAAATAATTTACCTTCATTATCTTTATTTCCATATATATAACTAGGAACAACAATAACAAACTTAATTTAGAGTAATATTGACAATGTTGAACAACATATTAGTTTGCTAGGTCTCCCAAAGTAAAATACCACAGACTAGGTGACTTAAACAACAGAAATATATTTTTTCACAATTCCAGTGCCTAGAAGTCCATGATCAAGATGCTGGCTGGTTGATTTCTCCTGAGGCCTCTTTTCTTGGCTTGCAGATGGCCACCTTCTTGCTGTGTCTTTACATGGTCTTTCCCACATTGCATATCCCTGTCATCTCTTCTTATGACACCAGTCCTATTGAATTAGGGCTGTGCCCTAATGGCTTTATTTAACCTCAATTGCCCTTTTAAAGGCTGTATCTTCAAATACACATTAGATTAAGGGGTCAACATGTGAAGTTCGGTAGAACACAATTTAATCCATAATGGACAATTTAATACCTTATAACATTTTGTGAATTATAAAGCAAATTATTTTGTTAGTTTTGTTTTGACTTAACACAGCTAGGTTGTTCTGATATTGTCAATCAAATTCAATTAATTCTAAAACAGTTATTTTTCCACAGCAGCACGTGGATTGAAATGGGTGGTAATAACCAAAACCACATACACTATCTAGTGATCCTTGTTTCTGGCAGTCATTCTTATTTGGCAACATTTTTAATGAGATATGTCTATGTCAGTAGTCAGTAAACAAACGTTTATTTGGATACAGCCTGAGAGCCAAAAGGTAGCTTCCTAAATGAAATGGTGGCTTTTCTGTACAATATTTAAAACTAGAAATGCTTGCTTTTAGCCCTGAAGCCAAACACATGTTTGCTTAGTGTGAGAAATCCTACTAACCATGCCCAGAGACCAGCCTGTATGCACAATAAACTTATAAATTTTCATTTATTTTTATTGTGGCCTCTTAGATGGTCTTGTAGAAAAGGTTCAAAATTAGTTTTGTCTTAAAGATAAAATTCAAACTCAGTTAAGTTGGGCTTATGAAAGCACTAACACTACACTTGCTTGTTATAATCTGCCTTATATGGAAGACAGACAATTTTTAGCTTGCTTTGTGCTACATTCAGCCTAGCAGCTTGTGCAATTAACCATATGAGAAGTGTCTAGAATGATGAAGGTGATAATTATCTGTCATGATTATATATTTCCACTGACCTATGAGACTCCCTTAAAATGGCCTTTGTGAATATCCATTAATTCCGTATGACTCAGAAAATTTTGTCTCCTTCACTCCATTGGGTATATTGTTTCCATTAAAAGTCATGTAAGTTTATTGTTCTGTTTATAGGTTAAAATCATTTTTTATTTCATTGCTTTGTCACATCACACATATCAATATATAATATCTGCTTTCATTTATGAAAATTGAATGTTCATCTCACTGGGACATCACTATCAAACTCTGTATGCCTCATTTTTTCCATAGAATGTGCACAGTCACTGTGGATAATTTAATATAAAGTACACACATGCCATCTTGTAAGATCTTAAATCATCTCAAAATTAAGGACAATATAACAAACTCAACTGAAGATGGAGCTGAACATTAGACAATGAAGATTTCGATATGTAAAGAGATGCTTATTGACCAAATCTTCCTACCTTTGTTTTCAATTGTACTGTACAACTGAAAAATATACTTTTTTTATAGTACTTTTCACAAATGTAGTCATATTAATTTAGAAGCTTTCTTCTACACTAAATTACGTGGCTCAAAATGGCAAGAATTTGTCTTGTTCATTTTTTTATCCCAAGCACTTGCCATAGTGTCTGACCCATATGAGGTGCTCAGTAACTATTTACTGAATAAGTGAATGAATTATTAGATGAACTATAGAACACAGATTCCATTATTCATATTTAAAGTATAGTTCTAACTTCTTACTCCAATCCAGTGGTTCTCAGCTGAGGGTGATTTTGTTCCTCAAGGCAAATTTGGCAATACATGGAGACAGTTTTTGTTGTCAAAACTAGGGGCACGCACTGCTTGCATATAGTGGCTAGAAATTCTGCTAGGCACCCTGCAGTGCCCAGGGTCAGCCACCCACAACAAAGACTTTCTGACCCAATAGCCGAGGTTAAGAAACCCCTAATACCCCAATTGGTCAGGCTATTCCTCCAACCATATCCCTAGCCTATTTCCCTTTCGTTTACTAAACTCCAGCTATCCACATGGTGTTCTTATTGGACCTTTTTTTTTCCTCCTCATCCTTTTTGTGGCTAATTACTCATTTTTGGGGTTTCAGTTTAACTCTATCAACCATGATGCTAATTTCCATCCTGAATTCTCATGTTTATTTCCTACAATATTAAAGTCTATAATTGTATATGTATATAGTTTTTGCATGTTCTATTAGACTCTATATTCATGAGGATCTGGAGTCTGCTTAGCCTAATTGTAGCAAATAAGTGCTCAAAAATTTAAGAAACTGAAAAAAAAATCAGTGTCGTTGGATATAGTGATTTGTATATGGGAGACTTGTGCAAGGTGACGTGAGATAAATAGGTAGGGCTCTTTAGATCATAGTATATTATATGGAACTTATCCTAAGTGCAGTAAGGAAATAAATTATTTCCAAAGAGAAGTCAGAAATTTGATTTTTTTAAGATCATTCTGGCAACTATGGAGAAATTGAATTAGAATGAGAAAACTTAGAAGCAGGATGACTAGTGTAGAAGCTGTAACAGTAGTCTATATGGTGATGGTGGCTTGGATCATTAATGCTAAAAGTGAATATAGCAAGAAGTGGATGAATTTCAGGTATATTTGGAAGTAAAAAGAAGATGCCAATGAATTAGATATGGATGAGAAAGAAAATTATCAAGGATTATTTCTTAGATTTTAATGTAAGCAAAAGGTAGGAATCGATTCTAGGTCCTGACTTGGAGGAGACTAAAGTAGAAAGAGGTTTTAAAAAAAATAATCAACAGTATCATCTTGGCCATATTATGTTTGAGATGCTTTTATAACAATGAAGAGGAATATCTGAATATTGGATACCTGAAGTTTAAAAATGAAGTATTTGGGTATGTAAATTTGGACTTTATCAGCATATAAATACATGCTATTCAAAACTTAACACCTACGTTAGATTCTTTACAGAGTCAGTGAAGCTACAGAAATGTCATGAACCAGCATTGAAACCTGTGACACATTAACATTTAGAAGAGTAGAATAAGAGCTGCACATACAAGAGGCTGAAAGAGTGGCCAGTTAAGAGAACCGAAATTCATGGAAATCCACAAAAGGAGAATATTTCCAGGACAGAGTAGCTACCTGGGTTGAACGCACTCTAAGGTTGAGCAAGATGAGCCTAAAGCAGGATCCTTCATATTGCAAAAACTGGTATGATTTAATATTTATGGAATTATGCTAACAAATGGGGGTAAAGGCCAAATGGAAGTAGCTTAATATTGTTAAGTGGTTAATCATGGTAGTTACTTGAGTGAAAATAGACTTTCTAAATATCTCTTTTGAGAATTTTGATGTAGGACAGTAGCTACAGAGAGCAATGTGATGTCCAGTGAGGGTTTCATGGAAGATTCAAGAAAATGTTTGAATGCTGATGGAAATATATCATAGGGGAAGGAAACAAAGTGCAAGAGAGAAAGAAGGTAGCAGACTATTCTAGTTATAAATATTTTGTCTCTCAATTCCAAACCCATTCTTCTCTGTTGTGCTCTGTGATGGAGGATAAGCACACAGCAAACTATACTTCTCATTTGCCTGCTGGTTTCTTGCCAGTTTCTATAAGGTGAAGGCTTCAGAGGGAGCCTAGAAGTAGAAAAGAAATAAGAAATTTTCTTCTTTGTGTTTGCTTGTTATTTCCTTCAGTGTCATTCCAGCATCCCCAGGTTCCAATTTCTAGCTTCTTCGCCATACCCTGAGAACCAGCCCCACTGCAACCCTCAGAGGTAGAAACTTTTCTTGGAGCTCAACAGCTGGGAAGTGTCCCCTCCTCAGTGAGCCAGTTTTCAGCTTCCCAAGGCTTTTTCTTCCAGGTTCTAATAACCTCAACCTCTTTCTTTTGTTCAAGTCTAGAGACCTTGCCTCCTATCATCTTTACCTGTATATTTACTGTTGGCTCCTCAGTCCCTCCAACACCTATGTAACTGATTCACTAAAATAAATTGTTGAAGTAGAGTAGTTTTGAATTTTCTGCAGGACAGGTTTTGTTTAGGAATACGGATTTTGTCACAATTTGGTCAGGTGAGAAAATGGCTATAGCTGCAGGATGGCATACATGCAGCAAGGTCATCAGCCGAAAGTGAGAAAGAGGAAGATAGAGGAGGGGCATTCAGAAATTTGAAAGGAGAGAAGGCTCAGGTTGAAAGACATTGGGAAAAACTCTAGAAGGCTGCCAGCCAGTAGTCAGTACCTCTAGGCTTGGAATATATATTTTTTTTTAATAAAGAAACGAATCCACTCTTTGAGACTTTTCTTTAGGCTGTTCCTCAGTCCACAGTACGTTGGGGTCAAGCCATGAAGGGCCAGGCCATGAATAACTATACTAAGGAATTTTAAATATATACTGGAAGCCCTAAGCCAGCCACATGATACACACATGACCATTCCCAAATTTTGCTCATAGTTCATTGCACTATGTCCAAATGGGCTTTTATAACACAGTACAGTAAGTCCTTAATGCCATCAATAGGTTCTTGGAAACTGAAACTTTAAGTGAAACAATATACTGCAAGGTCCTTGAATAATTGTTTAGTTCACTGTTGTTTGGTTACAATGGGAATAAGAAAAAAACTGATTCTATTATATGCTATTTTGCTTAAAGTCACAATTTCACAGAACCAATTAATGATGTTAAGTGAGGTCTTACTCTGTATTAGGCATCCACCAACAAAATCAATCTTCATTGGCATATATGTTAGCCAGGTCATGCTGCAATAGCAAAATCCCATAGGTTGGATGACTTAAACAGAAACTTATTTTCTCACAGTCTGGAGGCTATGATGCCAGGGGATTTTATTTCTGGTGAGGGCTCTCTTCCTGACTTGCAGACAGCTGCCTTCTTATTGTGGCCTCCTATGACCTTTCCTTGGTGCTTCCGTGCAGGGTTGGGGTGGGAGAAGGGGAAGAGAGAGATTGAGCACTCTGTTGTCTCTTTTAAAGGCACTGATCCTGTAGAATCAGGTCCCTGCCTTTATTACCTCATTTAACCTTAATTATTTCCTTAGTGGCTCTATCTCCAAGTATAGAAACACTAGGGTTTAAGATTTCAACATATGAATTTAGGGGTGACACATTCAGTCCATAACATGTAAGTTGGAACTTATTTACCATTTCTTAAATAGGCAATTTTAAACTGAGAAGTGACTTACTATGGTCTGGAACATGAATTAGATGAAAGGTTAAAATAGAAACAGAAACTACTTAGGCAATAGTCAACAGCACAAATTATGAAGTCCTGAATTAAGGTATCATAAAGAAAAAAAGTCACATTGATTTTCCCAAACTTTGATTTTTTTTAATTATTATTTTTTGTTGTTGTTGAGACAGGGTCTCACATTGTCATCCAGGCTGGAGTGCAGTGGTATGATCATGGCTCACTGCAGCCTTGACCTCCAAGGCTCAAGTGATTCTCCTGAGCCTTCCAAGTGCTGGAATTACAGATGTGAGCCACCACACCCTGCCATTTTTTTTTTTTTTTTTTTTTTTTGAGACAGAGTCTTGCTCTGTCACCCAGGCTGGAGTGCAGTGGTGCGATCTCGGCTCACTGCAAGCCCCACCTCCCGGATTCACGCCATACTTCTGCCTCAGCCTCCCGAGTAGCTGGGACTACAGGTGCCCACCATCACGCCCAGCTAATTTTTTGTATTTTCACTAGAGATGGTGTTTTTCACCATGTTAGCCAGGATGGTTTCGATCTCCTGACCTTGTGATCTGCCCACTTTAGCCTCCCAAAGTGCTGGGATTACAGGCGTGAGCCACTGTGCCCGGCCGCGAATTCATTTTATAATCCATCACTGACTATACTTAGAAGGAAATAAACCATAAAGTAACATGTCTAGTTTGTACTTGCATTTGTTTAATTTTTTAGAAACAGGATCCCATTATGTTGCTCAGGAACTCCTGGGCTCAAGCTATCCTCTCGCCTCAGCATCAGGAGTAGCTGAGACTAAAGATGCCACCGTACCCAGCAGTAAGTCCAGTTTTTGAAGTGGCATCCTTGCAGAAAGGAATAAATGAAGAGCTAGTCCTGTTCTAGTGCATAGGAATAGAAATTGAATTTCTGTGAAAGTTTAGAGGAGTAATATGTAGCATTTCCCAAACTTTTTGGACAAAGGAATCTTTTGTTTTTGTACATGTCATAAAACTGGTATTTCATGAAACTGCATTTGCAAAATGTTGGTTTAAAGGAAGTCTGACAGAATATGTCCTCATATAATGGTCTTGATGTATAAATTTTACTCAAGCCCAAGGATGAACAGTCTTCAGGAAATAAAATCTTATTAATAAAATATACATGGCACAGAAATGGCAACAAAATTCCCATTTATTGGCAGTAGGAACTCAGTCACATATGCTAAAATGTAGCATTTCAGGGCAGTCATTCTCTGCCATGTGTGTGGCTTGAAGCTACATATGCTATAAAAGAATCTCATTTATTTATGGGAACCACTGTCACAGGGGCCATGTAAGTTGCTTATCATTATAGTAATTTATAGTTTTGAGCACTATCTAAATGCCTGGCATTTCTCTAATTGTGTTGTATCTGCTTGATTCTCCCCAAAAATTCTATGAGGTAGCCATTAGTATTAGGCCCATTTGACAGAACTGGAAACAGTCACAAGGAGGTAAGTAACTTATACAAGTCACACAGGTAGTAAGTGGTAGAGCTAGGTTATGAGTACAGATAACTGTCTTCAGAGGCAACATAACTTCTGTACTGTACTGATTTTTAGTATTCATCCCATTGTCTTAGAAGGAAAGAAACACGAAGCTGCAAATCTACATAGAGATGAGGGAATTGGACTAAGGTAGGTTGAATGTATCATGGGTTTAATAGCCTCTGAACACCTTGACTTCTCTCCGAGGGAATTTGACTAAGGTAGGTTGAATGTATCATGGGTTTAATAGCCTCTGAACACCTTGACTTCTCTCCCTGGGAAGCAAAAGGTATGGGAACAGCCCTTTTCATCTGATATTGTTACACAATTCCTTAGAAATACACGCCCCTGCTAAATAAAATGAAACCTTTAGATATATTGATGAATTCAAACACATTTTGGTTTAGTGAGAATCATTTAATCTTATTGTAATTTCTAGGTTTGTATCTTAAAGATTAATGCTCAGAAGTTCATTATTTCTCTCTATTCAATATTTTTGATATCCTACCATTGAAACACTTAAGTACTTGATATAGAACTCCTATCTTTTCAGGTATGCTCAAATTCTATTAATTTCATGAAATATCTTGTCATTACCCTGGCCCATTTAGGTTTATTCTTTTCTTTAACAACTTTGTCTTTACGGTAATTTTCACATATTTATCATATAGTTTGGTCTTCTAATAGGAAACATCTTAAAAACTGATATCCTTTCACAATTCTGTGAAATCTCCTAAGTCACCTACATAATTAACATGAGTTTATAGAGTAATCCACCTTGGAGATTATTCATTAATAGATTGAAAATGCTCGATTAAAAAAGTTATTTTTCATGCTACTATTATACATATCTTGATTTGAGTTGAATTTTAATAATTCATTATATATTTGTTTATTCTTAAATTTGCCTATATTCACTGCATATTTACCTAGATATCATTCCTTAAAGATTATGTAAATTTTGATAAATATATTAACTTATATTAGAATCAGAAGTAAGCATATTTTAATTTCTTATCCCTAGGGAAGTGAGTTTAACAATTCTGAAGAAGTATAATTTGCAAGTGTCTGGGGGAAAAAATGAGCAGCTTAGTGTAGATGGAATTTACCGTTTTAAATTCAGTAATTCCATAGAGATATACAGAAGGCAAATATAGGTTTATATTGAAATCACATTAGATTTAGATAGTGTTGGTTTCTACAGCTTCTCCAGGCTGGAGCATAACCTCTACATATTTATGTTATCAAACTCTTCAGTGCTGTTCTTGTCAGGGGCTGATTTGTTACTTTGAAATTCATCTGGAATTCCTGCAACCAATCTTCTCTCCATCCCCACTCCAGTGCTTTTGTGTTTCAATGTGACATTTTCCTATCCAAATAGATCAGTTGTTTATGAAGGAAAAATTACCTGTGTCTGATATTTCTAGTTGAGTTAATAAACATTTTATTGCCACATACCCTCTGTATCTTTAAAATGCAGTCATCACTTTAATTTCTGAGAGGAAGGGAAAGTCATAGTGCCTCTTTGTCGTAACATATGTGTACCTGATTTTTATTTGGAAATATATTTGTAATGTTTTAAAAGTCCCAGCATCACAATTTCTGAAGTGAAAGTATGCATACAATTTCCTTAAACAGAACTTACAAATGCATCATATTTATACTTGTTATTCTGAGGATATGTGAAAAACTACACATATGGGCTCATGCATGCATTTATACACGCACAAGGAAGTTCATACATACAGAGATCACTTATCAGCCAGTTTGTTATTTAAAACCAAATCCTAGCTATTTTAACAAATTGCCAAGAAAAGAGCAAATATAAATCATTTTCATTGTTGTTATCCTAGGACTTAATAGAAATGGCAAGACTTCTTGCCCTACACTTCTCTGCTCTGTCCTCTTTCCTTTCACTTGTCCCTTTGTTAATTAATGGGCAAAGTTACCAAGTCTACAGGGCTTGTAGCTAATCAGGGAATTTCACTTATTGGTTTAGGTAAAAGCTTTCAGAATGTTAATGCATCACCTGAGGTGAGCCTGGAAGCATACTTTTGGCAGAAAATACTTCCAAAGAGAATAGTCTGGAAAGAACTTAGCTGAAACTTGGAATTTACCTCTCCAGGCAGCTCATATCCTCTTGTCTCTCCCTGTTAAATTATTCATTCATTTTATATACTTATATTTGGTAAAATGAATAATGTTACAAAGGCCTGATTTTTAAAAAATTTATTTACATCTGCATGCTTAAACACTTATTTTCCTCTCCTTTAATTTTACTCCTCATCCTCCCAAAACCAATTATATATCTTTTTATGTTTTATTCTCCCTTTTGATGCTTTCATTTGGCGAAGTATTACATTCCAGACAGAAGTTTCAAATGCCCTTTTCACTGGAAGACCTTTACCTTGGCAGATGTCTCCCTAACCTAAATATTTGCTCATGATCTCTCCAAATGTTCAGACAATGGTGGGCAAAGTAAAATACTTTTCTCAGCAGCAAAATTAATATTTCTTTCTTTTGGCCATTTTGTTGAAGTTTACTGTAACACCCATTTAGTAAGGCACCAAAGGCATGGTAGATTATAAATCCAGTTTGTGGCAAGCCTCATTTCACGTTTGTTTTAACTCCTCCTCTTTCTCCCAAGAAGGAGGAACACTTAATATGAGCCCAGAAATACTGCCACTCATTCAGTTAGCAGTTTGTTTTAAGAACTGCAGATTTTTGACTTTTCAGATTTTATGCGAGTTATGCCAGGGGCAGAAAAGCACCAGGGAAAAGCACTGCAGGGCCTGATATATGGAGCTTACAGGATTCTGACACCTCTTTGGTTTTGCAACTATTTTCTAAAAGCATTGAGTTTTACCGTTTATACCATGGTGCACCTGTAGGTAATTCCCCCCACCTGGTTTTCTTCCCATTGGGTTTATATTGTTCAGATTTGCAGGTAAAACACCATGATACTGAGGCTCTTGTAGATAGCTGAAAACACACCAAGCAGCACCCACCCACTGATTCCTTTGGGTTGAGCTTTTGAAGCAGTTTTGACTTTGGAAAGTTAAGAAAGTCTCTATTCCACAGTTTTTTGCTATTTTGCAATTCAAGTACATAACCAAACTTTCACTCCAAGGACACACAGGCAACGTGTTGCTTGTGGATTTCAGGAGCAACTGGCATTTTAATTTCAGGACGGTACTTCAGATTTTGGAAAAAAAAAGAGTGATTTGGCTCTTGGGTACCTGCACAGATACAAGCTGCATTTCTCTCAGGGGGCTTGCCCCACAGAGGGCCACAGTTAAAGTAGTAAGCATGGCATTTTGAGATTGAGCTAAACATTTCTAGGTTTCCTGAAGAGACAGAAAGGAGGGCAAAAGAGAAAGCGGAGGAGTTTTGAGATTGTTTGTGAAATAATTCCTAGAAACTTATCTGTAGTCTATAAAGGCTGCCTTGATGCAGTAGCAAGGACACTTAAGAGTTTTGTTGCTGAGTTTATTCACTAGTAAAGCTAGGGTAACACCACACATCTTGTGTGGCTGAGGAGAAATACAAATAAAAAAAATAGTATTAATGCCTTGAATGCCCACTGAGGTCATACAGACAAATGCTGTCATGAACATATACTTATGTGATTCCTCACCCTGGCCATAGTTGACTGGGCCTGTGGTAAGCCCCTGACCTAAGATCTTCCAACCATATGCTCACGGCTCTTGCTGCCAAATATAAGACTGAGTAGGCTGTACTATGGATTTGTCCAAATTAAAATTTCGTATCTACTTTAGTTGGCTTTCAGAGCAACTTGCCAGCTTTGATCCTCTCTGGAATATTGATAGTTGCCTAATTTCGCTGTTTCTTTGCCTCATCTATCTCACAATTCAACATCAGGTTTCATATTTTCTTACTTGTTGATTTTTGCTAAGAGCCCCATCTCCACTAACCATCTCTAGATGCTGAGAATTGCTGCCAACCAAAGCTCCAACTACATGGTTATCTTTTCTAATTTGTTCTAGAATTTTAAGAAAGAATTGAACAAAACGCACAAAGTAACAATAAAAAAAAAATCAATGAAAGACCCACAGAAAAACGGAGTAAGAAAGCACAGATCCATCGAACACAATTCACAGAACAGGAGTGAGTTCCAGCAAGCGGCTCAAAAGCCTCCTTAATCAGGGTTTTTATTAAGCTGTAAAGAACCCGGCAACACCCTTTGATTCCCGCCCCCCAACCCCGAGGCCTCCAATTGGCCACACCCCATGAAGGACTGACCTGTGACCTATCAGAGGCTGAAGTGGAGACCCAGCCCGCAGTCAATCAGAGGCTGAAGTGGAGACCCAGCCCGCAGTCAATCAGAGGCTGAAGTGGCTTGTTATCTTGGGAGCGAGGACGAGGCCTATTTGCTGCACTTGCTGCTCTCCTGCCTATACGACCTGGCTGCACCTGCTGTTCTTTTGCTTATGCGAACTGGCTTCACCTGCTGTTCTTTTGCTTTTGCGAACCGGCTGCACCTGTTGTTCTCCTGCTCGTGCTTCAACCCCTGCTCACCCCAGTTCCCTATTCTCCTACCTAGTTTCCCCTTGAGAGAATTAATTTAAATTTAAACTCGGTAACCCTAACCAACTTTCGAGTGCTCAATAGTCACACGTGTCTATGAGTACCATGTTGGGTAACAGAGATATAGAACATTACCATCTTTACAGAAACTTCTGTCAGACATCAGAGGTTAATCTCTGTTCATTTGCCTGGAAGGTTTTTCATATTCCAAGTCAAAGAAAATTCTTTGAATCAGATAGATAGTATGCATATATTGTAAGTAACAGATAACATAATTCAAACAAGCTTATCAATTAAGGGGATATACTCACTCGTGAAACTGGAAGGCTTCAGAGTTGGTTTGATTCAACTGTATAATAGAATTGCTAAGAATATATTATTTGCTTGTCTTCCAATTCTGATTTGTGTGAACTTTGGTCTAAGGGCTGTCTTTTCAACATTGTTATAAGATGGTTGCCTGTGATTCCCTGGAATGCATAATCCCACAAATCTAATTGAATTACCTATTTTCAGAAGATAAAGGAACTATTGTTTCTCTAGATGTAAACACAAACTTTTCATAAAATTTATCAGCCCAAATTTCATCACTTTATCAGTCTCCTAACAAATCTATGGTCAAAGAGTAAAGTCATGTGGCTTAGTTTAGGCATCAAAACAAAGAATATGTGGATCCATGAATGAAAATCATTATAGTTAAAGAGAGAATGGTTGGTGGGAAGGCACAGATGATGTCTATTAGCACTCTATGGCAGTGGTTCTCAATAGAGAGTGATGTTGTACTACAGGAAACACTTGGCAATGTCTGGAGGCAGTTTTAACTGTAGTCACTGGAGGCATCTACAAGCATGTAGAGGGTAAAGGCTAGGGATTCTGCTAAACATCCTACAATGCACAGGACAGCACCCATCCCCACAACAAAGATTTACCTGAGCCGATGTAAATAGTGCTGGCATTAAGAAATCCTCTTCTATGTGATTGTATCTTATGAAGTCTAGCTTAAATTTAAAAGTGACTTTAACGACTCACATAACAGAAAAATACAGTTACATCTGATTTCAGGCATGATCTAGAGATTTGCAAAATTCAAGAGAGTTGCAAGGTTTTATATACTCCTCCTACACTTCTTTGCAGTTGTTTTGGATACCCTGTGATCTAGATTCTCAAGTTATCTCCTTCATGGTAGCACCAACAATAACTATACTTCCAGATTGTTACCTTTCTCAGAATCTGCCAGCAAATAGCTGCTTCATTCAAGTTAGCTAGAATTGTATCATGTATCAGTTGCTAAACTAATCTATGACAAATATTTGGTTACTCTTACCTAACTGTTACACAACTGAGAATAGTTGGTGGGTAATTTTGCAAAGGAAAACCTGAACGCTCTGGATGAAGTTGGGGGAGTTTGATTCTAAACAGACAACTTATGAATGTCAACTACAGGGTTGGTGGATTACATTAGTAATTACCATAGCCAGCATCTAGAAGTCTATAATTGGTGTGTGACTCCAACAGTACTTAAAAGTATAATCGTTGAAATGGGATGGGTGATCAAATAAGTTCATTAAAAACTTGAAGCATAAGCTTGATCAGAAAACAGCTTTCTTTCCCACTGGTACCTTGTAATCTGATTGTTTTGAATTATCTACTGGCACATATTTGTATAATATTCTATTTCATGAAAAAGAGATAACATTTATAGGACGTTTTTAGTTTCTCATGTTAAATTTTCAAGTTCGTTTGTATCTAAACCTTTCATTAGTTTTACAACATTTGACAGGTTACTCTGAGTAATATAGCTTGCTCATATGGAAAACTGAGATAACAATAGTACTACTTTCTATTGTTGCTTTTAGAATCAGATAATTTAAAAACAGCAAGTACAACATTTAAGTAGTAACTGCATATTTGTAGATGTTCAATCAATATTAGCTACAATTGTTTCTACTCAATGGTAATGAGATATCTAAAGCCATAAATGTTATTTGCATTTCATTGTTTTCAGCCTAAGAATTACTGAGCAATACTTCAATTATCCTTCTTTCTAAATCATATCTGTTGATCTCAGTTATGTCTTAATTTACACTGTATCTATATATTCCACTATCTCAAAATCTTGTTATTTCTATTGTTTAATAAAGGCTCTTTTCCTGGAATATTTTATTCATTTGAAAGATAGATTGATTGATATACTTACTTAGCCTATTTTCTATTATTTCCCAAAGTCATAGTCTTTTATTGAAAAAAGAGATAAAAATATCAACCATACTTCCACTAAACCCTTAAGACAGGAATGCATACCAGAGATGTGCTGTTATTTTTCTTTTTTTAATACATGAATAAACATAAAAAGATAACTGGGTGTGGGTTAAAAAGTTGGATACAATTTCCAATTTAACATCTCCAGTGTAAACAAACAAACAACAAAACAACGTTTGCTTTTACATTAACATGATATATGGTTAGAGGTGGTTTCCATACCCTTTAAAAGAAAAAGAAAGTAACTAACACTTATTGGGTACCTATCTAATATTATCTCAGGCAGATACTAGGTAATTAGTTAATAAAAGAGATGTTATCTTCATTTGGAGATATAAAATTAGTAGAATGGAATGTCAGAAAAGTTAAATAACTTGCTGAAAGTCATGCATATAGCAAGTGGCAAAACTAGGATTTGAATGTGAATCTATTCGACTTCAAGTTTTGTGTTGTTTCTACTGCTCCCTGGCTGCCTTAGAGACATATCTATATGCACCACTGCAATTTTATTCTATCAGGATCTCAAAAGAATTTCTTGTGCCTTTGTGCCTGTGCTCATCTTATTTTTTATTACATGGTATATAGGATGCTGCTTCTTCAGATAGTATCTATATCTCTTCCCTGGGAAGAGCTGTTTATCTATTGGCGAGGCAAGAGAGTATGTTAAATTTCTTCTGCTTGTGTTTGTTTTCTGTGTATATTCTCTTATTTTCTAACTCTCTTGATACCAAATGTAATCCCCATGCCTCTTAAAATTTTTTTATTATGGTTCATTAAAAATATTTTCCCTTGTGTCTGGAAATCCTTTATCCTCTAATTCATTAATTCAGCAAATACATATGATGTGTCAGACGCTGTGGGGTAACTAAAGCACTCCTCGAGCATTTCCATTTCCTTAAGTAGAGGCTGCCAGCTTGCAGTTAGACATTTTGTTTTTATTTGATTGATAATTGTTTAATGATTTCAAAGTTTTCTTTCTTTGATTTTAATTGTAAATTATAGCACATTTTTATGTTTCTGATAATTTATAGTAATCTGTGGTCTCAACAAAACTGAGCCTGCTATACAACTATAAAAAGATTTATTTCCATACATTCTTTAAACAAATTTATAATATTATGATATGTAATTATAGTATTTGATAAGATTTTCAAAGATATAAGTAGGGTATCTTTGTGTGCTTTCAAAACACTTTCATTTGTTCAAGAAAAAATATTGGTAAGTTTATCTGAATATGACTTTAAAAAAGACTATAGAATGTCAATGATAGCTACAGTACTGAAAAGGGAAAAAAGTGGGAAGTTATTAGAAAGATAAAATTTACCTTTATATATAATAGCAAAAAAGGAACAGATATATAGATTTCTAGCCGGTCAGTAGAACATTTTGCTGTCTCAAAAAATATCCACACATTGTTTTTTCATCTTAGTTTATCTATTGCTGTACAACCCAGCCACTCCAAAATTCAGAGCCTTGGAACATCAACCATTTCATTATACATAGAGATTTTGTGGTTTAGTAATTTGGTCAGGGGTCAAGTGGCAGATTTTATTATTCCATGTGGCACCAACCAGGGTTCCTTAATAGTATTCCTCTGGTGTGTAGACCATTCTGGAGAGTCCAATGTGGCTTCACTCACATATCTGACACCCTAGCATAAATAGTTTTAAGGCTGTTCTTAGCTGGAACGGTCAACTGTGGATCTTACAAATGGCCATCCTCATACTAATTTCAGATTAAGTCTAACTTCTAACCTGGAAGTTCAGAGTTCCCAGAGATGGTGTTTTAAGAGACGTAGGCAGAAGCTGCAAGGCTTCTTTTTTTTAGCTTTTATTTTAAGTTCAGGAGTACAGGTTCAGGTTTGTTACATAGGTAAACTTGTGTAATGGGTTTTTTTTTTTTTTACAGATTAATTCATCACCTAGGTACTAATCTTAATATCCATTAGTTATTTTTCCTGATTCTCTCCATCCTCCCATCCTCCACCTTCTGATAGGCCCCAGTGTGTGTTGTTCCCCTTTATGTGTCCATGTGTTCTTATCACTTAGATACCACTTATAAGTGAGAACATGTGGTATTTGGTTTTCTGTTCCTGTGTTAGTATGCTAAGGACCACAGCCTCCAGCTTCATCCATATCCCTGCAAAGGACGTGATCTCATTCTTTCTTATGGCTACATAGTATTCCATGGTGCATATGTACCACATTTTCTTTAGCTAGTCTATCATTGATGGGCATTTAGATAGATTCCATGTCTTTGTTATTGTGAATTGTGCCACAATGGACATATGCACGCATGTGTCTTTAAAACAAAATGATTTATATTCCTTCGGGTATATACCCAGTATTGTAATTGCTGGGTTGAATGGTATTTCTCATGAGTTACTTTCTCAAGCCCCAGAACATCACTTATGTCATGAATTAAGTAAGTCACAAATTCAAGCCCAGATTCAAGGGGGCAAAAAAGGAATATTAGATTCCACTTCTCAATGGAAGAAGTATCGAAGTATTTTAACCATCTTTAATCTATCGTATTCATCTTTTGCTGTATGTAATGCACTCTAAATTAGATAACATTAATTTTAGCAACAGTATCTAGCCTTGAAGAAATCATATTATAATTTTTGAGGTAAACACAACATATAAGAAAGCAAAAATAAAGGTAAATATATGAAAAAGCATCTAAATGCTTTCCCTACATAACATCACTGAAAATTGCCTGTATTGTGGCTCTAAGCCAATTTTTAGTATTCACGTAGACTAAATCAACTGGAAGTATGTTACTCTGAAATGAATGGAATGAAAATAGTGGAGTGTATACTTCAGAAGAGAAAGTTGCTTATAGTTTGTAGCTTCCCATATGTTGAATTTCTCAGCTCTGCTAGTGATCTAATTTGCATATCCTATGTTTCTTTGCCAAGTTACAAATCAGTGGGCAGAATAGATGTTTTTAGGAATATGACTTCTCTTTAGATAAGAGAAGCAAAGGGGTATATAATGAAGAGTTCTTACTAGTTGATAAACTTTGACCTCAAGGCATGTTTACCCAGGATGTCCAAATTAAATTATTTTATTGTCATCTCTCTAATGAGATTACTGAAGGGTAGACATCTTGGGTTCTTACTCCAGATGCCATGGTTCTTCTTCAGAAATTTTTCACATTTCTTATCTACTATTTCTACAAAAATGACAACTACTGCAAAAATTAAACCCAACTGACAGGAACCAAAATGAGATGATCCCTCTTTGATCTTTTCTAGGAGAACATTAGTTCAGCCTTTCCATAAGGTTGAAAAGCATCAAAAAATGAAATAAAGATGACCCAACCTGTTTTATAATTACTATAAAACAGTAATGGTTGTATTTAAATTTACATAAACATGAATATATTAAGCTAGCATACAAGAATTTTACAGCTGGAGAAAATTGAAATAAAGCTGGAATACACTTATTATCTAAATTGCTATTGATATCTGTCATTCCAAAGTACCTACAGCAGTATAATTTTATCCTAAGCTTCTAAACACTCAACCAAACAGTGAGACTACATATATTCCTACAACCCCCGATGGAGGTATTGAGATTACACATGTTTTCACTAATTTAAAGAGGGACTTTCACACTGGGATGCATTAAAAACAGAACATTTAAATAAAAAGCAATTTGCTTTGCCTGTAATTGAATTCCCCTTGCTGTTATTGCTAATTATTGACAAGATTTGTGATGGACTAAGAGGCTTTTGCATTCAGAGACAAATTATTTTTCTGCTATATCTTAGAAGACAGTGGGCTGTCTTTTTGATATCATAGTCTGTTACCATGGAAATAATTGTGATTTGAGAGATGTATCAGCAACATGCAAAAAAAAATCTCTATATAGAGAATTTCCTTTTCTTTACTGCTATGGGCATTGTACAGTCTTGCATAGTAAGTACATGATAATGAATTCTCACATTTATATAATATGCCTTTGTTTTACAATGTCCTACACAATAGATAAAGCATGGTATATGCAACTATAAATGAAAGACTACTAAAGTAAATTGAAAGCAATAAAGTGAAATGATCCTATATTTCAGAATAAATTTACAATTAAATTAGAATAAAAATTCTGCTTTTAAATTTCTTGATGTTGAGAAGATTCTTGTAAATGGGAGTGATCTCAATAAGAAAATATCAGTTTTATTTTAAAATACATTTCTTATTTTTGAGGTCATTACTCAATTAGCTATTTATCAATCCTTTTGACACTTTTTGTATTTGGCTATGAATAGACAATTAGTCTATTTATCTGGTAGAACAAATATCTTCTCTTTCCAGAGCAATTAGAAGAGAATTCCCTATTTTCCATATGCTTCAGCCTAATTTGGAGGAGATCACGGAGAGAATCTATTTCATAGAAAATTTAGTCTAAGATGGCCTTATTTGGAGCCTAAGGTGGATCTGACTTGGAAAAGGAGGGAATTGAGAAAATACATGAAATACCTTAGGATAAGCAAGAGAGAAAGAGATTAGATAGAAACAAGAGGTTTGGTTCTTCACTTTCTGGTTTCTTGATTCAATTTCTGGAGAGTAAATCTGTCCTGCCTTTTGCCCTACTCCTTCCTTTTCAACTTCACTTTCATGTTACCAGGCTGGAAGAAAATATAGGCAACAGTATTTATATATAAATTCCATAGGGAAGCCCTTTTATTCTCACGGTCAGCTTCTGTGTCTAATCTAAATTTACTGACATGCCAGGTGTCTTTAATTTGAAATGTTTCTCTTTTAGAAAAAAATGAGACATTCAATAATTGGAATAGCAGTAGTTGGAAGAATAGGAAGATTTGAGGAATTGCATGGCACTGTACAATGAAATGCCTGCCTCAACCAATCATCTTCTGTGAAAAAAATACAATAGTCTCTTTTGTTATAAGGCAGGACTAGTTTTACTATGCAGTTTAGGTCCATTTTTCCAAGAGAAATTTGGGAGAGAAGATACCTGATTATAGGTTGGTAATATTACATGATTTTCATATTGACGTCAATTGCCATGTAGTCCTTTGCAGCTGCATATGTCCTAGCCTTCTCTTGCTGTACGAGGATTTTAGAAAATACATGATCCTGAAAACCTTGACTAGAAAGGAACTTTCTTAAATAGCAGAGGAGTGATGTAGTTACAGGAACTCAGTGCAGAGAGTATTTGTAAAAACTAGATTAACTGGATTAAGGGGAAATGTTGCTTTAAGACTAGAAAATGTTAAAAAAAAAAAAAAAAAAAAAAAAAAAAAAATACAGAGCCAGAGGAAACTTTAGTCTCAAATAAGGAAGGGATAAGATTACAGTTTTCTGACCTGAGGGTGAAGTTGCTGGCCAAGCTCCATGGCTATAACTACCGTGCACTGACAAAAGCTGCACCCTTCCTAGCTAAAGTTTCAGAGATCAGGGCTGGAGAAGCTGCTGGATATTGAAAGTGAAATTATGGTAGCATGAGAGCTGAAAAAAAATAAGGTGCAAATTTAATGCATATATTGCCCAAATCCATGACTGATAGCTAAACTACATGTGAGCAGGAGACCTCCTAAAAGACACACTGAAAAAGCAGGAAGGGACCAGAAAACACTGGACTTATGAAAGACAGAGTCACACAAAACCATATCTGTGGATTTGGTGTTTTTCTTAAATGATTATATTCCCCAACAGTGCACAGTTTGATTGGGAGACAGGTGAAGCCTGATAACTGGAAGTGTCAAAATCCAGAGATGGAAACCAGAAAAATAGCTAGACTTTTTGGGGGAGGTGTTAGAAACCCACAAAGAGAAGGTGTCCCATCTCTGCTCATATCCTCGGCTGACATCAAATTTTGCAGATACATGGGAGACCAAGAGGGGCTCAGGTTAATACAGTAGCAGTGAAAAACCATGAAAATGGAGTAAAAATATCAGCAGCTGCATACAGTGGACAAGATAATGTTTGCAGTTTGAATCACTGTTGACTAGAATAATAATTTTTTAAAACCCCTCAGAAGTATGCAACAGAATATAGCATTGATATAACATGCTATTTACAATGGTTACTATTCAATCAAAAGTTGAAAGATATCAAAAATAATCTATACTCAGAAAAACATGCAGTAAGTAGATCCTCAAAAAGGCTTTAACGTTTAATTTAGCAAAGGTTTCACAAGATATCTTTTATAAGTATGTTTAATGAATTTTTTTAAATGTTCAAAGAATTGAAGGAAAGCATGCCACCAATGAATGAACATCTGCAACCAACAAAAAATAGAATATGTTAAATAAATTTTGATTTATGGAGTTGGATGTGATAAAAATAAATAGCAAATTGGTAGACATAAAAACAGTGGCAATAATTACAAATTGTAACATCTGAATATTTCTATCAAAAAGCAGAGGGTTTCAGACCTGATTTATTTTTCAAAAGCAAGAAAAAAAGCAAAAGTCAACTACGTTTTCTCTACAAGTGGTATATTTTAAATACAGAAATAAATAGACAAAGATATGGCTGAGAAATTATAGACCATGAGTATATTAAGCATAAGATAGCTGTATTTGCTATGATAGGTGTGATGATTTTAATATTAGACATGATATAAATACATGTTCACATGACAGAATTCAAAATATATGAAACAAAAACTGATGGAACTTATGGTAGAGATGATAAATCCAAACTCATGTTTGGAGATTTCATTATATCTCACTCAGTAATTGACAGACCAGTTCAACAAAAATTTCATAAACGTATCAAAAATCTGAATGATACTCTCAATCACTAGACTCGACACCAACAATTGTGGAATACACAGTGTCTATCGCCAAGATAGATACTATGCCATGCCATAAAACAAGTCTCAGTAAATTTCAAAAGATGAAAATTTGACATAATATGTTCTTTAAATACAGAGGAAAAACATTAGAAATCTCTCTCAGTCTCTTTTTCTTTCTCTCTTTCTCAAACGCACACACACTGGAAAAGCCCTAATAGCTGGCATGTTATATTCTAAATAGTCTATGGGTTAGAGAAATAAAGGAAATTAGATTTTTTGAATTTAGAGCTAATGAAAACTCATGACAAAATTGATGGAATGCAGATAAAACTTTCTTAAAAGGAAATTTATATCATCAAATATATAAGAAATGGGAAAATATTTAAAATCAATGATCTAGTCTTGCATCTCAAACTAGAAGTAGAAGAGCAAATTAAACACAAATTAAGCAAAAGAAAATTATAAAATAGAAAAATGAAGAAAATAAATATCATCTAATTCTTTGAAATAATCAGTATAATTAAAAAACCTTTAGTTGGATTGATTGGAAAAATAAAGCAATAGTGAGAATGAGAGAATGAAAGCACAGATTACTAATGTCAGAAATGAAAGACAGAATCAACAGAGAACCTATATAATAAAAAAAATGCTAATATTATGAAAAACTTCTTGCCAAAAATTTAACAATTTAGATAAAATAGACCTTTCAAAGACAGAAATTTTCAGTGCTCATTTCGAAGTAAATGGGTAACATGAATAACATTATAACTACAAAACAAATTAAAACCATTGAAATCACACAAAAATCAGACTTTATTGGTGATTTCTATCATATATTTAAGAAGGAAATAATATCATTTCTTCATAAATTATTCTAGAAAGTAGAAGAGAAAGACATAGGTGCCAACACATTTAATGAGGCCAGAATTACCCTGATTACAAAATCAAAAAAATATATTACAAAGAAAGAAAACTACAGGTCTATCTACTACCTGGCATAGATACAAAAATTTTTATTAAAAATTGAGCAAATTGAATCTAGTGATAAACTAAATGGGTAATATACCATGTGATAGTTAATTTGTCAATTTCACTAGGATAAGAAATGTCCAGATATTTGGTAACACATTATTTCTGGTTGTGTCTATGAGGGTGGTTCTGAAAGAGATTTGTTTTGAATGCGTGGACTTAGTAAAGAAGATCCACTCTCACCAACATTAGTAAGTATCACCTAATTTGTTGAGAAGCCCTGTAGAACCAAAAGGTGTAGAAAAGATAAATTATCTCTCTCCTTGAGCTGGAACATCCATCTTCATGGTAAAAATTTCTCAGCAAATATATTAGACAAGGGAACTTTCTGAAACTAATAAAAAACATCTATAAAAAACTCACAGCTAATACTGTACTTGACAGCAAAACAGTTAATATTTCCCCCTAAATTCTGGAAGAAGGCAAAGATATCTAATCTCAGCATTTCTATTTAACATTTTACTGGAAGATGTTATCAGTACAAAAAAAAGAAAAATAAACAAAGTCATACAAGAAGATATACAGAACAAAAATCTTCATTTATAAAACGTCATGATTATTCAGAAAATGCTATTAAATATAATAAAAAGGAATAGAATTTATACATGTATTTGGCAAAGTTGCAGGATTCAGATTGATATTCCAAAATTAATTTTATTTTTATATCTCATCAACAGAAAAGTGGAAGTTTAAAATTGCATTTATAATTGCATTAAAATATTAAATGCGTAAGTATAAATATTATACAATATTTTGCATGTAGTATGCTGAATACTATTTAAAAAATCCCAGAGAGATTATAGTACTGGATTACAATATTGGCAGGCTGTCAAGACTCTACAAACTGATATATATATATTCAATGCAATCTCAAGGAAATTTTAGCACGCATTTTAATAAAAATAGATTCTAAATTTCAAATAAAAATGCAAAGGACCTAGAATATCCAATGCATAATAGAAAAAAAGAAAAAGTGGAGAATATATATTACCTTATTTGAATACTTTTTATAACCCTACATTAATCAAGACAATGTGGTACTGACATGAGAGTTAGTATATTGTTCAAGAAAATAGAATAGAGTCAAGAAATAGACCCACACATATATGCAACTAATATTGAAAAATAGTGCCAAGGTAATCAAATGTAAAAAGAACAATCCTTTCAACAAATAGTGCTGGAATAAATAGCTGTTTATATGAACAGAAATAGTGCTTCATACATGTACATGTATTAATTAAAAATGGATTATAGACATAAAAGTGAGAGCTACAAATATGCAATTTTTAGGCAAAGATTTCTTTAGATAGGACAGAAAAAGCACAATCAATACAAAATAAAATGAGTTAATTATATTTAATTTAAGTAAACGCTTCTTATCTGAAAAAAAAAAAAAAAAAACAGTCAGTAAAATGAGCATCTAAGCCTGGGAGAATATTTTTGCAAAACCTACATCAAAGAGAGAGAGAGAGAGAGACACTTTCAGAAAACACAAAAATTACCCTCTAGTTCATTAAGAAAAACACAATCTGATTATTAAAATATAGCAAGAGATTTAGACAGTTCATCAAAGAAAACATATGGATGGCAAATATTACATAAGATGCTGAACATTATTAGTTATCATATTGTGTAAATTGAAAGCACAATAAGATACCACTTCACAATGAGCAAACTTTTTATTCCAGTGTTAACTTTTTATACGATTATACAAGGATACCATCAGAAAATAAATGAGTATACTTTACTTGTGAACCTAGATGCAAACATTTCTAAATATAAAATTAGCTAATAAAATTCACTTGCCTAATTAATAAGTCCTAATCAATTATGGTTGCATGATGCATGCAAGGTTGGTTTACTCTTACAAAAGCTGCGATTATAATTCATTACACTAATGGGTCAAAGGAGAAATATCACATGATTATCTCATTAGAGTAGGAAACACAATTAATTTCAAAATATACATTATCATTTAAAAACATAGCTTTTTAACTTATTAAAGATTATATACCCAAATCCCACAGCTAAAATAATTCATTGAGAGACTTCAGCATATTTACATTTTTAACTGGGAATAAGACAGTGATATTTGCTATGTACTTCTGTTTATGATGGAACTGAAAATATGGTCAGAAAACCACAACTGAAATGCTTCTGACCATATTTTCAGTTCTATATGGTTACTGCAACAAAAATTGGTATTGTATCAGCATAGTAACAGGTGAACTAACCAGTACGACAGAATATAGAGCTCAAAAATATAGCCATATACATATAAGAAGTTGAAATATGGTGACACTACAAAGTATTGAAGGGAAGATGGCTTCTTTAGGAGCTGAAGTCTGGAAAACTGTATTATTACATGGAGAATATAGAAAGCTTAATACCTATTTTACCATATGAAAAGGTGGACTTCAAATGGATTAAAGTAAAACAATAAAGCTTATAGAAGAAAATGATAGTGAATATCTTTATAAGATAAGGTTGAAAGACTTACCTTTAAGAAGACTCAGAAAACACAACCAGATTTTAAAATGATGCATTTTGCTACATTCAAATTAAAAATTTTTGCTTCACTAACTTTACAGATGAATGATATACTGTAATAAAATATTCACAGTGTCTAAAACATTAATATCGAGAATATATAAGGAACTCTAGTGAGCCAAAAATACAATGACTACAACACCAATAGAGCATGGAAAGGAATACAAGTCAATTCACAGAAGCAGCGCTCAAATGCTAGTAAAATATAAGATATGCTCAGACTTACTAATGATGAGAGAATGCAAATTAAACAATTACCTGTATGTATCAGAACCACGAAAATTATAGAGGGCTCTTAGAATTTATTTTCAAGGAAGTAGAGAGAAAGAAATTCAGTAGCTCTCTCTGTGACCACAAATAATATTCTCATGCTTCTAAGTGATCTGGCAGAATCTAGTGAAATGAAAAATGTATATCCCTTATGACCTGGCAGTTACTCTTCTGGGTATGTGCCTAAGACTGTACATATGTATTGATGCCAATACATAATTGTATGTATATACACATTATATACATCACATATATAATATATAAGTAAAAACGTACTTTACAGCAATTTGGAGCTTAAATATATATATATATATAAAAATAAAGACAAGTAAACATAACAAAATAGTGTTCAATAAAGACAGAAAGAAAGTGAAAAAACAGAACAACACACAAGAAATGCTTGCACATTTAAAGTAATAACTCAAGTACACTGAGATCAGCTTTTCTTAAGGAGGAAAAAAGGGAATGACACTGAAAATAAAATAATTAGAGGGGTATGGCATAGCCAAGTGCAAGCATGTGCTGAGAACTGAGGAGAATGGTTACTTCCGCATATGAGGTCAAAAAGAAAAAGAAAATCTCAAAGTCCATACAAATGCTGTTGACAATTCTGAATTTTGTGACAGATATTTGTCATATAAATGTTAACGTTCCTTTAAAAATTATCATCTGATGAATGTTTTATGTTAAACTGAGCATTCACAAAAATGATCTTGTTAATTCCCAGCATTCTCTTAGGGTAAAGAAAAGACTTTTCAATTATATCACTGTATGTCCCCTATCTGCATTGTCTCGTCTCATTATCATCTGTGTGTTTTGAATAATATGAGATAGAAATTTTGTAGGTATGAACCTGGTTTAGATTTAGTGTTCTGTTTTTTATTATTTCTATTATGTAATAAGTGCTATCTGTGGTTTAAGAAGAGGAATTTTAAAAGAAAAGTATAAAGCAAGATTTTCGAGGTTAGAAAGTTTTTATCAGGTTATTCTTTGGAGAAGAGAAAGCAGCATTTCCATTTTATAAGGTATATAGGAAGCAATTGGCTTTAATAGTGCAAGCTGCACATTAAGAGGCAGAAGACAATTAAGTGTTCGGTGTTATATTTATGCAAAGCAATTTCTAAAGCTCCTCTTAAACTATTTTGCGTGAGCTATTGCATATTTCAAATTTGCCTTTATTCAATTTCCTTCACCTTTAGTGGCCGAATATAACATTAATGAGAAAGAGAGAAAATGAGACTGGAACTTACAAAACTATAAATAAAACCTTAGTATTTGTTCTCTTTGAAGCTGCTCTCATTGGAATAGATGCAGAACAACTTATCACAGAAACCTGAGCCAGGAACTTCCACACTTTATGGAATAAGCAAAGTTCGTGTATTAATTTTTCCTTTGCTTATTTTTTATTCTTAAAATAAGCTATTTTCTAAATATATTTTAGCAAGTTTAGAATATAAATATTAAAATGATCCCTATTCTTACCCTACCGCTGAGATAAAACTATGGAGACTTATACACATATGTAAGGCTAAGAGCAATCTGACCATCATATTTTGTAATTTGCTTTTCTAACTTACTTTTTTGTTAACATTCTTACATCTCAATAGTGTACTAAAAGTAATATTCTTTAGGTTGTAAATGCCTCAAGTTATTTAACAAGTTTCTTTAGATTTATTAAAATTATATTGAGGATTTTGCTGTCATCAATTACATGGTGATAAGCATTCAAGCACACAATTTGTTTTTCAAATTATCCCCTGTCACTTCACTTTAGGTTTGCATTTTATCAAGAGTATATTGTTGGATTTTGATTTTTTACCCCATTATGAGAGTGTGTGATTTTATTGTGGCTTTAAAAATTAATTTAAGGTTATTGGAAAATAGATATGCTTGTCCTCTAAGTTTACGTCATGATTTTGTCATTTCCCATTATTTTCCTCCTTTTAATCTATTGATTTTGAAGGTAAGTATCCATTTTTTTCCTACTAGTGCCTTCAAATGTTTAGAAAAGCTTATCAATATTTTCTAATTATAAACTAATGCATTTATTTATGCTCCTAAGACATCAACAGATTTTACAGTTTTTAAAAACTCTCCCCCACTATTTATAATTTTTTACTGCTATAATTTACATTTAGACACAAACTATTATGATATTTTATTACTGTTGCACATTCCATATTCCAAGTAAAGGTTTTATTTTTAATTTTGATTAATTTAAAATCAAAAAGCAATCCTTTCAAAAATACAACTATATTGATTCAAGGATTTTTTGTTGACCATTATAATGAAATAATAGCTACATTTTCCCATTCTTATAGTTGTCAATTAATTTTTCAGTCAAGTACATCATATTTGTTTATATATTTTATGTATTTTAAAAATATTTTAATTATAAATTGACAAATTAAAATTGTGTATGTTTATGGGGTACAAAGTGATGTTATGATTTATGAATACAAGTGGAACAAGTAAATTAAACTAACATATCCATCACCTCAAATACTTATTTTTCTGTGGTGAGAACATTTAAAATTTACTCTCAGCAATTTTGAAATGTACAATACATTGTTATTTAAGGTATTTCTCCTGTCTAATTGATACTTTGTACCCTCTGACCATCATCTCCCTGTTTCCTTCAGTTCTCAGCCTCTGTAACCACCACTCTACTCTCTGCTTCTTTGAGTTCAATTGATTTTGATTCCAGTTATAAGTGAGAATATGCTGTTTTGTCTTTATGTGCCTAGCTATTTCACTTTATTTCACATAGTATAATGTCCTCTAGGTTCATCCATGTTGTTAAAAATGACAGGATGTCTCCATTTTTTAAGGCTGAATGGTACTCCATTGTGTATATATACCACATTTGCTTTATCTACTCATCTCATGATGAAGACAGGTTGATTCCATAACTTGGTTATTGTGCATATTGCTACAATAAACATGGCAGTGCAAACCTTTCTTTAACATACTTACTTCAAATCTTTTGAGTAAATACTGAGACATACAGTTGATGGATCATATTGTAATTCTATTTTTAGCTTTTTTAGGAACATGCACACAGTTTTCCATAATAGCTGTACTAGTTTACATTCCCACCAACAGTGGACAAGAGTTCCCTATTCAACACAGCCTCCTCAACATTTGTTATCTTTAGTCTTTCCGATAAAGGCCATTCTGACAGGGGTGAGTGGATGTCTCATTATGGTTTTAATTTGCATTTCCCTAATGATCAGTGATGTTGAGCATATTTTCATGAACCTGTCAACCATTTTTATGTCTTCTTTTGAGAAGTGTCTGTTGAGGTTCCTTGCCTATTTTTTAGTTGTATTATTGGTTTTCTTTCTGTAGAGTTGAGTTCCTTATGTATTTTGGATATTAATCCTTTATCAGTTGTAAAGCTTGGAAATATTTTCTCCCAGATCATAGATTGTAACTTGACAGTTAATTTTTTTCTTTCTTGTGCAGAAGCTTTTATTTTAATGTAATCTCATTTGTCTATTTTTGTTTTTGTTGCATGTATTTTCAGGAGTCAAATCTAAAAATAAAAAATTATTGCTGAAGAATTATTGAGAAAAATGTGATTGTTCTTTTCCCATAAAGTTATTGTGGATTTTTCTGCAATGTCTTTATGTATGTAGAAAACTTTTGAATACATATGTCCTTTGAAAATTTTTGATACACTTAAAACTTTTCATTTTTTTAGATTTTTGTTTTTCTGTAATTATCAAAATTCTACATTTTAATCTGGATACTTACTGATCTCTCAGTTAATTTCTTCACTATTTAGTAAACACCTTCAATTTGTTCTAAAATTTGGTTATTTCTTCAGCTCTGAAAAGTGTTGTGTCTTTTGCCCCAGTATTTTCTTTAATTTTCTTTGTATATATTTTGTTTTTAGCTTTTCTTTTTCTTTTTCTAGGATTCCGGTTATCAGCATATTGTGAATCCTAGGTCTGTTGTGGCTGGCTATCTCTTTTTTCATATGTTCATGTATCTCTTCTAAGTTCTGGGTGAGTTTCTTGAGTGTGTTACTGAGTTCACTATTTTTGTTCTGCAGTTTCCCATGTGTTTCACCATCTGCAATATAGTTAAATTCACAATCACGATTTTCATCTTTAAACATTCTTTCCTGATTTTAGATCAGTCCTTCACTGTGACTGTGCAGAATGTTTGAACATCTAAAGTAGATAATTTCTGGAACATTCTTCAGTACTTCTGTTTCAGAGAGTGACATGTTACTTGATCTTTCTAATTCTTCAGAGTGGCCCCTCTGACTGTATAACTTTTCTGTGGTATGATGACTTTCTCTGCTCACTTGTTTGGGAAACAACCCAGCTGTGTTCACTCGTTATTGTAGCTGGTGGCTTGCTCTAGAAAGAATTCTATGATCCCATTTCTCTGTGCTGCAACCACCCATTCTGGAACAGCTCCAGGACTCCGAAGTCTTTCATGTACTTATAGCCCCAGTCAAAGTACATTCTCACAAGGCAGACTTTTTCCTACCCATCTAACTTAAAGGACACCCTAGTGAACTGGTATCCTGTCAGTGTTAGAAAAAGCCTGGCTATGTGGCCTTTCTTTTCGTTGCAGGCCACCTCCATAATAGGAAGTCCTGACATGATACTGGCATCCTTTAGTGGACTGCTCTCTCCTTTTCAATTTAAGAAGTGGCTGGGAGGCTTTCTCAAGGCTCCTTCTGCTTAATTTCCAAGCTCTTTGGTGAAACAGTTTGGCTCTCTTATACTTACTTACTTACTTACTTCTCTTATGCAACTCGGCCTCCACCCCTGACTTCCTTCCGCCATGGAAGGCCCAGCCCGTCTCAGCCCTACTTCACTCTAGCACTACAGTTGTGGCAGGAGTTTTCCTACTTATCCGCTTCCACCCCCAATAGAAAATAACATTTTAATCCAAAGCCTTACACTATGCTTAGTGTAAGTCTGTACCTAATCTGGCAGAAATGTCTCAAGATGTATGCAGTGTGAATGGTAGATACCCTTCTAAATTTTTGTCACAAATACATGTTCCTCTCACTTTTGTATTTTATTGGTCACACTTACTGGGCCGTAGAGGAAGGTAGGTGGTGAGGAGAAAGTGATTGCTTGTGATTACATGACCCATTTATGATTAATTCTGCCATTGATTTATAATCTGACAAATAAGAGCAAACTCCTTATTACTGGATTTTAAGCAGGTACAACAAAAATAAAATTAAAAGATTGCAAAGTGTCTAGCCTGCTAATGTACATGGGCATACACAGTAAACAAGTTTTATTAGCTGTGAGTTCTCCTAGTTGGTTTTGTTTTGTGAATGCCAAAAGCGTTAGTCAATTCAGAAAGAGACTCTCCATGTATTGGTAGCAAGATAGTGCCTTTACAAATTAAGTCGAACTGAGAACTGTGAAATATCTCCAGAGCTGTTCATCTCAACACTTTCCTTTCTCCTGAGATTCCTTTCGTGGGCATCTGTATTGCAGCCCTTTGAAGACAAGCCCTGATATCATCAGTGACTAATGATCACTTCTTGCGTTGGGAGGCTGAAGAAAGTACCCCAGATTCAGTCCGGCTTTTCCTAATTAAAAGTGGTTAATAACTCTTTTATTGAAACTAGATTAAATTCTTATTTGGGAAACTTAATTTAAAGTATGACCTGTCAGCTACGTGGCACTTCTATCCCAGTCTCATCTCCACACAAATTGAAGGAAAGTGAATTGTGTTTTAATATTCTCCAAAAGGACAAAGTGAACAGGAGAATTATAAAGTGTAGAATAAAGCAAAGTGGTTACTTTCTCTCAATTTGCAGATAAATCATATAAACTCAGACAATTTAGTTTTGTTACATTTATGTAGGTATATTATTCTAAAAATGACATTATGACACCCCTATATGTTATTCTAAAAATGCTGCTATGACAACCCTAGGCTGATTAGGTTTTATCCTGAAACTGCTGAATGGGCATCACCTCTTGCACACCTGATTTCAGCAGCATCTGTCTGTTTTTAACCCTTCTCTTCATACTTAGTGAGGGGAACACAGTCAACAGAGGGCCTGGCCATGACTGAACTGTCAATGCTTCCAGAATAACTTTCTCCTTTGTAATGGGTTGGTTCAGCCCGTTACATGGAGCAATGCGTGGCTAGGTTCATAACACTCTCTGAGATGCTGAGTCCTCTTTTGTGAGTGCAGCTGTAGGGTGATACTTCTGGGTGAAAAGCTAAGTCAGGATTTCTGTGCATTGACAGCAGGCTTGGCAGGGGGCATAGAGACAGTGTGGGGCTGACTGTGCTGTTAGAAACTTTGAGCACAACTAGAACAAACGATGCTTTCAACTTTGTCCACATAAAACTCCAGTGAAGAAGTTCGACATAGGATATTGTTTGGGTGTTCATCCCTTTCAAATTTCATGGTGAAAAGTAATCCCCAGTATTGGATATGGGGCCTGGTAGGAGGTGTTTCAGTCATGGGGACAGATTCCCTTATGAATGACTTAGTGCTGTCCTCAAAATAATGAGTGAGTTCTCACATTATTAGTTCATGTGAGATCTGGCTGTTTAAAAGAGCCTGGCACCTCCTCCTTCTCTTCTTACTATTTCTCTTATCCACGCCAGCCCCCCGTTTGCCCTCCACCATGACTGGAAGCTTCCTGAGGCCTGACCAGGAGCATATGCCAGCACCATGCTTCTTGTACAACTTGCAATAGCATGAGGTAATTAAACCTGTTTTCTTAAATTACCCAGTCTCGATAATCTTTTATAGCAATGCAAATGGACTAACACAACATACTATAACTCTTTCTATAGAAATGAAAAAAATAAGGTAAAGAGGATGGTAAAATTCTTTCCAACTCATTGTTTGGTCTCATGAGTCAGTGAAAGAATAGAAGAATACTGAAAATTATTCCTTTTTATTGTTCTTATTCATATTGTTATTTTCTACAAACTAGATGCTAAGCCATTTTAAAATAGAGTTTTGCTTTGTTAAATCTTTCACAGAATTTCTAATGAACTGTTCTTACAGTCTTATGAAAATATGTTCTGGAAATGTGAGTGAAATTTTTCCATTAAAGACATGCATAGAAATTGACATTGTAATTCTATCCTACATATTTCCCTTTCAGATAGTTATTCTATATTTCTATTGTGACATCTCTAACTTCAAAAACACTGAACTGGAATTTCCAATTCTTTTTATTTGGCAGTATAAATATTATACTGTATGTGTTTTAACATTAAAACTCTACCACTATTGTTTATTGACTGAAAAGCCACCTTTCCTATATTGTCTCATCTCTCTCTAATTATTTTGAATGTGTTCTTAATTTTGCTTAGGTATTTTCATTAACTCATTTTCAAGTAAGTTATCAGTTTATGGAGACTGATTACCTAAACAATTACACTATTCAGTCTACTTGATCATTTCTTATATTTAAACCTTGAGTAGAACTTTTAATGTCTTTTCTACAATTCCTTATTTTTAAAAGTAACTTTTAAAAATACTTTTTTAAGCTTATGTATTATATATATTCTAACCAGCACTTACTAAATGTCTACAACTGGTGCCTGGAAATTGTCATTTTCGGAGTGATGAAAGTGTTTCTTCACTTACGTGTTCTTTTTTCATCAGTTTGCTTTCAGCTAAATCAAGCAAATTAAGACGGCTAACTAAACATGAGGCAAATTCTAAATGGAAAATATTAGAAACTTAAATGTGTTTCTAATATTTCCCTTTTGTTTATTTTCCTTATACAGATTTTTTAGACCTCAACATGTCCATGAGAGTTTTCTTGAAACAGTTTCAATGATCTGAAATATTTATTGTTCAAGATAATTTTTCTTCATTCTTTGATAGTCATTTTTTTGTTTCTGTATCATTCTAGAATTCATCTTCATTTTCTAATTTATAACCATGAGTTAATTTTTTATTTCATAACTGCACATAATTAGGAAACTTGATAATGATAATTTGTATCCATTACATTTCCCTCTTGATGGCATATTTTTATTGTAGGCATTAAGCTTATTGAATGTTTAAAATTGTGTGCTGACCACTTGAGTATGTGTGTATACTCCCTTGGTATGGGGTTTATTCTAGATTTGGGTGATTGTCAGGCCAGTGTCACTTTGGAGGAAGACTATTTGAGAAAAAAATTTTTCAGTTTTTTATGCTCATGACTATTTGAACTCGTAATTTCTCTCTCTCCCCACAGTCTGCATTGTAGTATTATTTTGTTCAGTATCCTTTTTTAAATTTTTTGGTTCTATATAGAATTATAAATCCCTAGAATAACTTTATTTTGTCCATGAAAGTCTCAGTCATAGACTTGTTGGTTTTTTAAGGAGCAACCAACATATTTAAAAGCTACTAAGTTATATGACCTTGGCTACATCATGTTTTATTTCACACTTTGTGGTACTCCCTATGTTATAATAAAGGGTTAAGTTTTTATCCAAGTAATAGTTTATGTATAAAGTTATGCATACAATAGCAAAGTAAAAAGGAATTTAGAATTGGTGTTTAAATATTTAATTGATATATGAAATAGATATATCTCATTATTATAAAAATTTCTCACTATATCATCCCCAATAATAAAATATTTCCTACAACTAAATAGCAAGAATACAATTAACCCAATCAAAAAAGGGCAAGGGACTTAAGCAGACAATTCTCAAAAGAAGACATACAAATGGCCAAGGGATATATATTTAAAAATGCTCATAATCATTAATTATCAGGGATATACAAATTAAAGACACAATGAGATATCCATCACCTCACACCTTTTAGAATGACAGTTGTCAAAAGGATAAAAGATAACAAGTGTTGATGACGTGGTGGAGAAAAGGGAACTCTCGTGCACTGATGGTGGGAATGTAAATTAAGACAACCATATGGAAAACAGTATGGAGTTTCCTCAAAAAACTAAAAATAGAATTATCATATAATCCAACAATCCTACTTCTGGGTACTTACCTGAAATAAAGGAAACCAGTATGTCAAAGAGACATCTGCACTCCCATGTTTACTGCAGAATTGTTCACACTAGCTAAGTTATGGGAGCAAACTAGGTGTCCATCAACAGATGAATGGATAAAGAAAATGTGGTATATATCCACGTTAGAATACCATTCAACCTTAAAATGCGGTGGGAAATCCTGTCATTTGTGACAACATGGATGAACCTGTAGGATATTAAGTGAAATAAGTCAGGCACAGAAAGGCAAATATTGCATGATCTCATGTTTAAGTGTAATCTAAAGAAGTTGAACTCATAAAATAGAGACTAGACTAACAGTTACCAGAGACTAGGGGAAGAGGGTGAATGACAAAGGGGGAGATGTTAGTCAAAGGGAAAAAAGTTTCATTTAGACAGGGGGAATAAGCTTTAGTGAATTACCACACAGAATGATGACTATAATAAATAATAAGTCATTTTATATTTCAAAATTGCTAAAACAATAGATTTTAAATGTTTTCACCATTAAAACGTGGTAAGCATATGAGGTGATAGATTTGTTAATTACCCTGATTTAATCATTCCACATTGTAAACATGTACCAAAACATCACATTTTACCCCGTAAATATATACAATAATTATTTGTCAATTAAAAATAAAATTAGAAAAAAAGAATAAAAAAATGAAGTCTTTCCTACTAATCAGCCATTTTTGAATTCTTGCATATGGAGTATGAATGACTCCCCTTCCTTAGAAAACCTAGTTATTAAGGTCACAGAGAAGCCTATAGTGAAATATTCACTATTAGCAAATACATTATGAAAGAAATAACATTAACAAAGAACAGTGAGAAAAAAACGGACAATTGATGAATCCTCAGCTCTGTAACATTGTGTTCTTATCCTGAAATGAGTTTATTCAACCTCTCACAGGCTCTGTCAATAGAGCCTGTACCTTGACCTCATTTTTCGTGGTCAGTGATGAATTTTCACTGTTCCATCAACACTCTTTCACCCGGTTCCATTGTAACTGACATCAAATATTTCATGGCTACTGATTTGGGTTAGGGGTGAAGTCCACAGTCTTGGAGCACAGCCAAAGTAAGAAGGACAATCAGGGCTCTAAAGCATGGCCTCATTATCACTGTGTTCTAATAAACTGAACTGCCATGTCACTAAAGCACTGATGTCTTCAGAAATTCTGTTATGGCTCTTTGATTTACTTTTTTATCGTATGTGAGTTTTTTTAGTAACTTGAGGAAACTCCTTTCTTGCTGTGACCTCATTTTTTTTTCACCCAGGGCTGTCTTTTACTTTATGTTGCACCTGTGATTCAGACAGAACTTCAATTTTTTGCAGACTGATTCTGGTGGCTTCAGTGAGTGCTCTGCCAGGCTACAGAATTGTGCTTAATAATAAAAGCAAATCTGGTGCCAGGCTCAGAGGCATAGGCTACTCCTGAGTTAGAATCTTGACTGGCATGGCTTTGGTTTGGGACTTATGTGTGACTGTCAGAGGTGAACATTTTTGGCTAAGTAAATAAGCCCTACTTTGGGCCAGTCATGGGATCCAGAAGTTTGGTTTTTGTTTTGTTTTGTTTTTGGAAATCAGGTAGGAGCAAAGTGAACTGGATGTCTGTGAGGCACATAAGAAAAATATGTAAGTTCATTAGCATTTGCAAATTCCATGCAGAGAGATAAGTCACAGTTCAATAGAGCCTTTTAATCAGAATCCTATTACCTGCAAGGAGTTATGTATAAACCTGCATTTTCAAAGGACAAAAACAAGCAAAGAAAAAAAAAAAAAAGAAAACATACAGGTGAGCTCACCAGGCCATTTTATGCTAATAGTGATGGAAGAAGCAACACCTGTCATCCTAGTATATCTCATCTCCTTGTTTGAGGTTTTTCTGCTAATATCTTACTGGCCAAAGCAAATTACATGACCAAAACCAAAGTCAAAGCCTTTCATTATCATCATTTGTTTCATATTACTATTCTTGCATTTTGGACTTTCCTGTTCATATATGAAATAATTTTCTCTAACACAATGTTACTTAACAAACCCAAACTCCATATAATTTAGAATAATTTAAAAAGAAGCAGTCTTATACACCAATAACAGACAAACAGAGAGCCAAATCATGAGTGAACTCCCATTCACAATTGCTTCACAGAGTATAAAATACCTAGGAATCCAACTTACAAGGGATGTGAAGGACCTCTTCAAGGAGAACTACAAACCACTGCTCAATGAAATAAAAGAGAACACAAACAAATGAAAGAACATTCCATGCTCATGGATAGGAAGAATCAATATTGCGAAAATGGCCATACTGCTCAAGGTAATTTATAGATTCAATGCCATCCCCATCAAGCTACCAATAACTTTCTTCACAGAATTGGAAAAAACTACTTTAAAGTTCATATGGAACCAACAAAGAGCCCACATTGCCAAGTCAATCCTAAGCCAAAAGAACAAAGCTGGAGGCATCACGCTACCTGACTTCAAACTATACTACAAGGCTACAGTAACTGAAACAGCATGGTACTGGTACCAAAACAGAGATACAGACCAATGGAACAGAACAGAGCCCTCAGAAATAATACCACACATCTACAACCATCTGATCTTTGACAAACCTGACAAAAACAAGAAATGGGGAAAGGATTCCCTATTTAACAAATGGTGCTGGGAAAACTGGCTAGCCGTATATAGAAAGCTGAAACTGGATCCCTTCCTTACACCTTATACAAAAATTAATTCAAAATGGATTAAAGACTTAAATGTTAGACCTAAAACCATAAAAACCCTAGAAGAAAACCTAGGCAATACCATTCAGGACATAGGCATGGGCAAGGACTTCATGTCTAAAACACCAAAAGCAATGGCAACAGAAGCCAAAATTGACAAATGGGATCTAATTAAACTAAAGAGCTTCTGTACAGCAAAAGAAAGTACCATCAGAGTGAACAGGCAACCTACAGAATGGGAGAAAATTTTTGTATCTACTCATCTGTCAAAGGGCTAATATCCAGAATCTACAAAGAACTCAAACAAATTTACAAGAAAAAAACAACCTTATCAACAAGTGGGCGAAGGATATGAACAGACACTTCTCAAAAGAAGACATTTATGCAGCCAACAGACACATGAAAAAATGCTCATCATCACTGGCCATCAGAGAAATGCAAATCAAAACCACAATGAGATACCATCTCACACCAGTTAGAATGGCAATCATTAAAAAGTCAGGAAACAATAGGTGCTGGAGAGGATGTGGAGAAATAGGAACACTTTTACACTGTTGATGGGACTGTAAACTAGTTCAACCGTTATGGAAGACAGTGTGGCGATTCCTCAGGGAACAAGAACTAGAAATACAATTTGACCTGGTCATCCCATTACTGGGTATATACCCAAAGGATTATAAATCATGCTGCTATAAAGACATATGCACACGTATGTTTATTGCGGCACTATTCACGATAGCAAAGACTTGGAACCAACCCAAATGTCCATCAGTGACAGACTGGATTAAGAAAATGTGGCACAAATACATCATGGAATACTATGCAGCCATAAAAAAGGATGAGTTCATGTCCTTTGTAGGGACATGGATGAAGCTGGAAACCATCATTCTCAGCAAACTATCGCAAGAACAAAAAACCAAACACTGCATGTTCTCACTCACAGGTGGGAATTGAACAATGAGAACACTTGGACACAGGAAGGGGAACATCACACACCGGGGCCTTTTGTGGGGTGGCAGGAGGGAGAAGGGATAGCATTAGGAGATATATGTAATGCAAATGACGAGTTAACGGGTGCAGCACACCAACATGGCACATGTGTACATATGTAACAAACCTGTGCATTGTGCACATGTACCCTAGAACTTAAAGTATAATAAAATATATATATAAAAAATAAAAATAAAAAAATAAAAAGAATCAATACATTAAGTCTGTGTTGGGTTTTGAGTTTTTAGTTTTTTAAATTTTATTCCATTTAAGAATGTAAAATCATTCTAAATCTTAGGGAAGTATAAAATTCTCTAGATTCAATGAAACTATATTTTGGTGGAGACATAGCAAAGTAAGGAAAAGATGTTAATCAACATTTTAAGAGAGCTGTATAGAAAGGTAGAGGAGTAAGTGCCATGTGGCAATAAGAAGAATGTCTTAGGGATGATCTTCTTGTGGAGTATCTTACTGAGATTCTCTGTGTTTTCTTATAAAAATACATGCTCGTGTATGTCATTGCAGCCCTATTCACAGCAGCAAAGACATGGACTCAACCTAAATGTCCGTAAATGATAGACGGGGATAAAGAAAATATGGTACATATATACCATAAAATACTATGTAGCCATAAAAAGGAATGAGATCATGTCCTTTGCAGGGACATGGATGGAGCTGGAGGCCATTATCCCTAGCAAACTAACACAGAAACAGAAAACCAAATACTGCATGTTCTCACTTATAAGTGGGAGCTGAATAATGAGAACACAAGGACACATGGGAGGAAACAACACACGCTGGGGTCTGTTGGAGGATGGGACAGGGGAAGGAGAGACAGTATCAGGAACAATAGCTAATAGATGCTGGGCTTAATACCCGGGTGATGGGTTGATCTGTGCCCAAACCACCATGACATACGTTCATTTATGCAAGAAACTGCACATTCTGCATATGGACCCGTGAACTTAAAACAAAGTTGGAAAATAAAAAAAACAAAAGGGAGAGGAAATTGTCTCTGCTGAATTCACACAAGAGAGAATACTTCAACTGAGTCTTAAAAAGTTGAGAAAAGATTTCTGCACAAGGACAAAGCTAGATGTAGTGGTACCTATCTGGAAAATAAAGTGGCATAGACAAATGCACAGAGGGGTGAGAGGGTATGAGAACACTGAGTTCAGGGAGCTGAAAGTAGTACAATACTACTTTCAGAAGGCTGTACCTCTCTTTGCTGGATGCCTACTAATAAATGCAGTGCCTAGCATGTGGTAATTGCTCAATAAGATTTTGTTGAATGCATCTGGTATAGTTTTGAAGTAGCAATATTTTATTTTTCCTCATGTGACTATAATTTGTCCCAGTATCATTTATGAAAGTCTCCTAAGAGGTCTGCAAAATCATCTATATCATGTATTATTTTCCTTCATGTATAGGTTCGGATGCTTTTGATTCTGTTTCACGGTGTCATTCCACTCCTCTTATCTCTTTTTTTCTCTTTCTTTTTTCTTTTTGTCTTTCTTTAATTTGAGACAGGGTCTTACTCTATCACTCAGGCTAGAGTGCAGTGGTGCAATCACAATCTGATTTTTTTCTTTCCATTTGTGGCTATTTGTCTTTGGAATTCTTTCTGTGTTTGATCATTTTGTAATTCCATATTTTAATTTTTACTTATTTATACATAACTGTTTGGTATTCTTTTTGGAAAATGTCAATCTTTGAAGTTTTCAAGAAGTGTTTTTCTGTTGATGCTCACTCTTGGTGATTTGTATCCTTGAGTATTTGCTGATCCATTCACTTGCACTCATATTTGGTACATCATTCCCCTTGGAAATCTGAGGACTTCAATAAGGAACAATTGTCTTTAGGTAATTATGTTGCTCCTGTGAGTGGGGAGTATACCTCAGACGTACTCTAAGTTTTAGTTCACTTCCAGAATTAAAACTTGCTGCTGTACCAAACTTTAGTATTGAGTTGTGCTCATGATCATAATAGGCATTTGCCCTCAGAACAATCTAAGGTCTATTCTCAGTTCACCTTTTTTGTTTGTTTCTCTTTTCAACCCTTCTCTGAAACTGCTTTCAATACAGATGACCTCCTATCTCTATATTTATCTTTATTTGGCTTGACCTCTTAAAGCATTTGTTAGTTCTGTAACCCCTTCCCCCAAATATTTTCACAAAATATTTTGTTCCCTTGGCTTCTGCGATATTGCCCTTTTTGACTTTTCTCATGCCTATTAGTCTTCTGAGATTCCCCCCCTAAATCATAGCCCTTGAATGTTGCTATATTTCAGATTCCTCCCTCTGTGCAATATCAAAGTTAAAGTTATCAAAATTGTAAAATTGAGGCCAAAGATTCCCAACTTTATCTCTACTCTAGTTTGCTTTATGTATGTATGTATGTACTTAATGTTTTATATATGTATGTGTTTTGAGACAGAGTCTCTCTGTCTCCCAGGCTGGAGTGCAGTGTCACAATCTCAGCTCACTGCAACCTCATCTCTTAGGTACAAACAATTCTCCTGCCTTGGCCTCCCAAGTAGCTGGGATTACAGGTGCATGCCACCACACCCAGATAATTTTTGTGTTTTTGGCAGAGATGGGGCCTCGCCACGTTGGTCTGGCTGGTCTCAAACTCCTGACCTCAAATGATCCACCTGCCTGGGCCTCCCAAAGTGCTGGGATTACAGGCGTGAGCCACTGTGCCCTGCTAGTTCTCTTTATTAAGGCCTGTATTGGTTATCTATTGCATGATACATTGCCCCATACTTAGCAGCTTAATACAGCAAAAGTTTATAATCTCATACAGTTTTGAAAGTCAGAAACAGGGAGCATCTTAACTAGATTTTATGGCTCAGTGTCTCTCAAAATATGACAATCTGTTGATGGGAGCTTTAGTTATCTGAAGACTTGGTCAGAGCTGGAAGATCTACTTCCATGATGGCTCCAATGGCTGTCGACAGAAGGCCTTAGTTTCCTGCCATATGGACCTGCCCTCAGTGCTGCCTGAGTGTCCTTCAAACACGGCTGTAGTTTCTTCTGGTGAGTAATCCGAAATGGAGCAAGAGGGGAAACTATGATGCTATTACATCTAGCCTCTGAAGTGGCATATAATCATTTCTGCCCCTGCCTATTGTTCACACAGACCAATGTGGGAGGAGATTACAAAGGAGATTACAAAAGGGTGTGAATATCAGGAGGCAGGAATCTTTGAGGGTCATTTTGGAGGCTGGCTAACACAGGACCCAAACACTGTGCTGTCTATGTTCATTCAATTTCCTTATAGGTGCATCATGTTTATTAAGTATAAACAAATATTCACACTCAACTCTTTACACTGTATCAAAACTGCCATTATTTATATCTCCTTTGATGTTGTCAATCTGAATGAATGACACCACCATCCGGGCACTTAAACCAGAAATCTGGAATTACTTTTAATTTGATTTTTTCTTTACCTCACTCTGTTGATGTAGCATCTACATCATTTTAAGTCTACTTAAATATTGTTGCCTCACCTTAGTTTCATCTTACCTCTAATACTCTCTCTTACCTCGCTCTTCTCTCTCATTTTCCCTTGTTCTAGTCCCACCCCATAATCCAGGAAAGCAGTTGTTACTAAATAGAAATTTCAACATGCTATTTTTTTGCCCAAAGGTGGGATCAAACACCAATGAAAAATACATTATTTTGAAAAATGGAAGGGAAACAAAATGGCAAAGGTTGGCTATGCAATAACTTTTAAATGAATCTAAAAGCATTCTATCATGTTGACCGAAAATAAAGAGTTGAGTTAGGTTTTTTTTCTCAGTTAGATTATTGATATAACCCCAATAACCTTATACAATAGTTGAAGCGTCATTTTCTGATGGTGAATGATGACCTTTCGACTGGTATAAATCAGCTATTTAACAATGGTGCATAAAGAAAAATACAGCAAATATACCAAGCACCCATGAAGAGCAGGCCATTCTTTCTACAACATTAATCATTCAATAGGGCAAGAGTTGACAGCAAAATTAAATGATTTGCTCTTAAATCAATAATAGATGAAAATGCAAGAAAAAATAGAAATATTGTCTATCTATGACATTTTCATAAGGGACAGCATTATTGGGTGAGAGCAATGCTGCTACTCCTACTCTTCTACCTACTCTTTTTATTATTTGCATTTCCCTCAATATGTGTCAAAATCAGAGATGAGAAAAAAAGAAGTAAAAATACCTGTAAGAAAAATGTTTTTGAACATGTGCTATAAGTCACAGTGCTATGTCATTTACTCAAGTTGCCCTGATATTTAATATATTAATTCCAAAAATGTGATACAATGAGCCAGGAGAATACAGTAATTATGCAACCTTGGCATTAGACAAAACACACTATATCTCTTAGACAAGAGTCAAGAATTAACCAACATTAGATGTGAAGAGATCTTAAAGATCACCTAGCCCTGTTACCTCATTACACAGGCAACAAAACTGGGGCCCAAGGGAAAAAATATGTCGTAATTTCTAACCAAGAAAAATTTGCAAATGTGACGGCAATAGGCTAATTGCAGAAATGTGCTCAATGCCAAAGGACCAATGGCCTAACAGTTATTATCTATCATAATAAATCTAATGAAAATATGTAATCATATTATATTATATACTGATGATCACAACAAGTAATAGTACTGATGAACAACACTCTAATAAAAATGGCAGTCAAATTAGGAAGCCCTTGGTTATGTGTGAGGGGGAAAATCCTTGATAGAATGATTAGTAATTATGATTATAGAAAACATTTCCAATATGGTAACAAATTAATTAAAAATTAATGTGTTTATTTTAGCAAATTATAAAATGACTTTTACGGTTCATTTCAGAAAATAAGCACCACTAATTTTGGTGATTGACTAAGATGAAGGAGCTTAGGGTTGATAATGTCTTCTCAATAAGAAATTACAGCTAACTGATAGGGCATTATAATATATGAGTCAATCAGGAAACTGCAACATTTACCAGAGAAAATAAAACCATGAGATGTAATTTGTAGCAATATTTCAATTTATGCCACAAATAATAATACCAGATTCTCTGTTTGACAGCTTACAGAAAATGATCTGAAAAGAAATTTATAGTTTTAATACATCTTTAAATAAAAATATATTTTCTTATTAATAGTATTCATTACTATTAATTACTTACTAGTAATTAATTCATTACTATTCATTACTATTAGTATACATGTACTCTGTATGGTATTTAATATGAAATATTATGAAGAATACTATTAATATATTCAACTAATACTTCTTTCCTTCATGAGAAATATTCCTTATCTTGTCTCTAACCTCTATTTATAAAACCAAACTCATCCACATCATCTCCAACCAACTCCTCCTCCAAACTTCCATAATGTTACTGAAGATTTAGCTTTATCTCAGACTATTCAAGTGCAGTCACTTGGAGTCATCTTTTATTTTGCCTTTATCTGTATTGCGTAAGTATTGAAGAGTCTATCTCCAAATTTTTCTGTTATGTTTATCCTTTTGATTTTTACACTAATTTAGACCCGATTACTTCTAATGTCTTATCCAGTATCCGTTCCTTCTACACTTCCTTCTTTTCTCAGAGTCATATGCTTGATAAGTCAGAAAGCACTAGGGGCCACATAATCTCTTTCCAAGTGAGAAAATCCACACAAATCTATGGAGTACCTACTGAACATCAGGCATTTGCTAGGTTTAGAGATCTATAGTGGGCCATAGGAATTGCTTTACTCAACTCCAGTACCTCTCTATTTATGCAACTCTACCACTCTCCTTGCACTCTTTGTCTCTTTGTACTTTTGCTAATGACTTCTGCTAATGTACTTCTGACTTCTGAGTCATTTGCTCAATACTTTTTCCACATTTCAAGTTTCATTTCCTGATATTATCTCGCTGGCCTGGTCATTATTTTTCCCCCTTGCTCAGAGTTTTGCACCAGCTTTCCTTGCACACAACTGCTTAGCACATAGACCAGCTGCCCTTGGGTCAAGTGGCTGCTGGTTTCATGCCCTATGAAAAGAGAAGGGGGTTGCAAATCTTAGAAGATGGTCTCCTATGCTTATTGAATTGCTGTAATAAATATTTTATTAGATCAATTTCCTTCATTGTACAAAGAGTATGTTTAATAAGGTACCCGCTTTCATAACAGAAAAATGACAGTATCCCTAAATCTAGAGAAGAAGCAAGTTGCAACATGTTAATTTTGGGGTATCTGGGGGTATTTGAGATGAGACACCTATTAAGTAGTTGGAAACATGGATGTAGATCTTAGGAGAGGGGTTTAGTCATTCAAACTAGAGAAACACATTTGAGAGTTATCAGGATGTATGTTGATGGCGTCACATATAAAGGAGATTAGTCTATGTGACCATAGAGAATGTCTCGAATGTTGGGTCAAGGATAAAACTCAGGGAACGTCAGAAGAACAACTCAGTAAGATTGAAAGAGTCAGTCAGAAGAGTATGAGAAAATCAAAATTTATGTTCACCATGAGAGTGCAGGAATTTCCAATCTATCTTTCTATCTTCTTTTTCCTGTTCCATATATATAAATATATGGATATATTCCAATGTTTTAGTCAGTTAGACCTCCAACTCTTACCTAATAATTTCTCATGCTTCATACAACCTATTCTTTCCTTGTGCTCACAATTCTCTTCTTCAAATCTCTACCTATCAAAATCAATTTTACCTTTCAAGATACATTCTGTATCTATTTTTTAGTTTATTTTACATTTTTAACATACATACATTTATATACTTTTCTCCTCCTTTTACTGGATTTTAGGCTTTTGAGAGCCTAGATATTGTTTTTATTATTGCATCTCTTCTGATGGTACTTAGTAGGCATATGAGAAATAAAGTTTTTATTCCTAGCAGTGTCATTGATTCTGCCTACATCACTATTTGCTTCTCCTGCCATTTTTTTTTTTTTTTTTTTTTTTTTTTTTTTTTTTTTTTTTTTGAGACGGAGTCTCTCTCTGTCACCCAGGCTGAAGTGCAGTGGCGTGATCTCGGCTCACTGCAAGCTCCACCTCCCAGGTTCATGCCATTCTCCTGCCTCAGCCTCCCAAGTAGCTGGGACTACAGGCGCCCGCCACCACGCCCAGCTAATTTTTTTGTATTTTTAGTAGAGACGGGGTTTCACCGTGTTAGCCAGGATGGTTTTGATCTCCTGACCTCGTGATTCACCCACCTCGGCTTCCCAAAGTGCTGGGATTACAGGCATGAGCCACTGCGCCCGGCCTTCTCCCGCCATTTTGCTTTCCTCATACTGGCCTGACTCCCAGCAGGAAAAAAAAATATTTGAAATGTAAACATATTAGCACTTTTTCCAGAAAGAGTTAGTAAAAGAAAAAAATTACAAAAAGAAAAACAGGCTTCTTAGGCTGATGTTTGACAGTAATAGAAGAGGTGGTATTTTATTTTCTCATATACATTAAATTGCTGTAAGATTTGGCAAGAACAATAAAAGCTTTCCATGCTCCTTCTAAGTCAAGTGTTCTGTGTTATTGAAATTTATTCATTATCAATAAACCTCTTCCTTTTTAGACATAAATGCAAATGCATGCTAAAATCTAATGATAAAATTAACATTTGGACAATCTCATATGTCCACCATGGACATGCTCAAGCATTGAAATTATTGTGGTCATTTAAATCAATTATCCAACACTTTCAAAAGTTTTATTTATAAATATCTATGATAGAGACATTGTACACTTTTATGACCTTACTGCTTTCTCTTCATTGTCATTTTCTGGAGATAACATTCCCTACTCCCTAACAACAATACCTTGAAGGGCAAAATAGTATTTAATTCTGACTAGGTTTTGTATCTATGTAAGAGAGTGTGTGTGTGTGTGTGTGTGAGAGAGAGAGAGATTGAGAGTTCTAGCATCATAATTTGGTGGGTAAATCAGAATCAGTTTGTCAGTAAACAGATCTATCAGAAAGTACAGAATAGCTTGCCAAGTAAACTTCCCTTAACAGGCTCTCAGCTGTTCCTATTTTATTTTCTAATATCTGCCTGTGCTGCATCATTTAAGATTGTTTTGCTTGCAATAGCATATCTCTAATCTTTAACTGATTCTTCCAGTTGTCTCTTTTTGCTGTTGGCATTCTAATCAATTAAGGTTTTCTATTGCGCTGCCTCCTGATTTTCCTTCATCCATTTTTTTGCTCCATAAAGAATGAAATACATGACGAGGTGAAAGCCTATGTTTCTATAGGTATACCTTTATTTTATTTCTCACACTTGAATAGGTCCTTTCATTTTATTTTTCTTACATTTTCTTATATCAGGTCAAATTTCCCCGGCATCATATGCTTAGTGGTATTTCCTTTCAATCCAAGCAAACCAAAAAGTACATTCTAGAGTTTTTACAGCTATTAATGAAATATCTCTAGTGCTTATCAGGCCATTTTGTGCAATAATGTTATCAACATATCCTTAATGACTCTATGTGATAAACAATGTTATTGCTAGGCACCAAGTGCCTAAATAATCCTTTAACAGCCATATAAAATTTGAGTGAAGTAGCTGAAAGTTGGTGGATAACTCAGCTCCACAGTTCAGATTCCCTGTCTCTCCTTTATTGCGTATATTCGCACATGTATCTTGGCACAGTCTCTGTATGCCGGCAACTGCAAAATTCTACTTGTCAGTCTCTTCACAGGTTGATTAGAGTTGTTACTTGGCAGTCAGTGTTTGAGTGTCTCAGAGATCACTGCCACATGTCTTGATATATTTTAATTATACCCTGCATGTATGAAAAAGGACCGTTTCATTTTCACCAGAAACAATAGGTTGTTTGACCTTGTGCTGGGAAAAAAAAGAATGAAAGTAAGCATATAGAATACAAATAAACACCTCTTTACCGACAAAAAGAAAATAATTTTTAGGAAAGAGGACAGTCATTGAAATGTCCTCTAAATATTTGTGATACTCAGTTAAGTATGAAGTTGATTTAAGTCCAAAGTCTATTTGTGTCCTTAACTAATGAAAATAGTCTGAAGTGCCATATACTTAGTTTTCAGGCCCGTCATAAGAAATATCACAGACAGAGGTGACCCTGAGCTGGATGGATAGATAATCCAGGCTTCCTTTTCACTCTCTCTGTAATAGAATCCCCAGGATAACACTCCTGATGCCAGCAAGATAAACATTCTTCCTTCCTAAGACCTTCCAAAGCATTAAAGACTCTACCTACCCAAGGGAATTTGGTTAAAAAGTGGAAGAAAATCCTTCTTTTGTTTTCTTTTCCTTTTCTATTTTTGAGATTACCTTGGTATTTTTTTGTTTCAACGTTTTCATTTTCTGCCTCTGTCATATGTTTCAGTCCTACTTCTGCACAGGAGTCAATAAAATGGACTAAATGGCTTTAAACTTCCTGGGGGTAAATTATGCTATTTTGTAATTTTAACTCTTATGAAAAAAAAACCTTTTCATAAATTAAGGAGAAAATACTTCTAATCACATTTCTATACAAATTCAATGGTGCCAGCTTATAGAATGTAGTGGTTGGAAAAGAGAACATTTTATAAATGCCCAGATGTAAAAGAGCTCAAGTAAGAGACATTGGGTGTTGAAGACTTGGAGAAAATAGCAGAACTTGACTTTAGTCTTCACAACAAATGCTCCCATTTGAGTAGTGTTATTGGTATGAATAGCATTCCAAATAATAGGTTCATACAGGCACTGCTTGAAGTTTTGAAGAAAGTCAACCAAACTAGGGCAGAATGTAATATATAATATAAACGTAAATACATATAGATGTTGATGTGATAAATTTTGGTGTATCCAAAGGAAATGATATAAAACAACTACATAGTAAAATTTAGTATCTGTTTTCCTAGTTGTATCATTTAAAATAATTGTATTTGCTGAAAGTTAACACTATTAGGAAAACATGGTTAAGTGGTTTTCTTTTCCTTTTCTGCCAAATATGACATATATAGAGAGAAAGAATATTTCTCATATACTTGCATATTAATTTAAATATATTTATGTTTATATAAATAAATTTATATTCAATTATATAACTGTATTATTTATCTATATAAACAGATAATTTAAATAGAAAATACAGACATATATATTATTTTTAACAAAATGATCCTGATATCATACATACTCTTTTAACCTGATGTTTTTAATGTAACATCATTCTGCATCACTATTGGCAGATCTCCTCATCAGAAAAATTTGGTCTCCTTGCTGCCCTGGCCCCTGTCCTCTTTCTCTGGGTCTTCATGCCTGGTCGAGCATCTATGAGTTTCTCTTTCCTGACCAGCTGCTGCGAGACTGTAACCAGACCTCAATGCAACCAAACCAGAACTGCCTCAGAGCTGTGCTTTCCTGCTTATTGGAAGGACACTTCTGCATCTCAAGGCTAAATCACAAGATCTAGGGACTCAAGGATTTGCTAATAGTGGCTATGGTCATCCTGGATGGGGACAGAGATGTTTGATGTTTGTTCTTGATATTACTCAGGAAAGGATCACTGCCTCACTGCCATAGCCTAGGGCCCTGAGGAGTCTCTGCAGCTTGTTACTGTGGTCTGAAAGGCATCAGAAAGGGTGCTTTAGGAACAGTCTACTTGGGCAAAGTAGGCTATGCACCACGGGTGGTTTCCTCTGCACAACTGTTGTCAGATAAGACTCTGAATCTCCTGGAATCCTTCTGAAATGGGGGAGTGGGAAGCTTTGGGGGTGACAGTACCAAAGATGTTTGCAATTACGTTATTAACCTGATATAAGCCAATAGGAGTTTGTGCCAGAGTCTTGGGCATGGTTATCATAATTTTGAACAAATACATTGATTTTTCCTCTTGCATATAGTGGCAAATGGGAAGGAAAAAAATGCCACAATGTCTGTCAGGAACTAGTTAGAAGAATAGAGACCATGTTGGCAAATGACTGAACTCATTCATTCATTCATTCATTCACTCACTCGACAAAGATTTATTGAACCCATGTCATGTGCCAGGCTGTGAGGAATCAACAGAGATGTATTTTGTTGCCTGCTAAGTCTCCTTAAAATTTGGCACAGCAGGTGTGCTTTGTTATATATTTAAGTCAGTTGCTAGTGAAGGCAGGAGTGTTAAAGGAAAGTTTAGGTTATATCTAGAAATAGCATTGCTGCAGTCTGCAAAATCCTACTGACATGAAATTCTCATTTAAGTACATGAATATTGGGAATCTGGGGCATACATAAATAAAGAATTCACCTGATACATTTCAAAAACTGCCTTCTGAACTATTTAATTAACAACCTATGAAAAATATACTCTTGAGACCTAAGTGGATAATAGATGTCACCTTTGTTCTATAAAAATGCTTTGCTACCACTAAAACTTAATTTTAAAATGAACAGTCAGCATTTGCAACAAGCTGTCTCTCTGAAAGTTCCACCTATCCTGGTTTGACACAAATAATGAAGAAGGGCAACATTTACCCTCATTGCTATGGTGGAAAATTTTATTTATCATTGGATTTTAAGGTGTAGTGTTGTCTCTAGAGTATAAAGATTGACAGGGCAGATGGTCTTTATTGTTCCTAAAGGTCTCTTTAGTAAATGACACACTAATTCTTTAGTACTTTCATCTATCTACCCTCCCCATGCAATTAAAATTTGGTGACACATTTTTATGGTCACTAAACGGGCATAAATTAACATTAATTAGGGATATTGTAAGGTAATTCCCTAATCAAGAAGTTACATGCAGATGGGAGGAGCGCAAGGACTGCTAATAAAGTTCTCAAAATCACCTCTAACACTTCCGAAAGCCAAGAGGCTATCTTTTGTCTTTATAGGTTAGATTTTGCAGAAAAAAGGTAAGGTTGGATTTTATTGCTAATCTTATGCTTTTAGACATTTATAGTCTGTTCTCCCACTCCACCTTTGAGCCTGAGACACACACATCTTCAGTTAAGAACAGAGGCTCTTTGAATTAATTAATTCATTCATTAATCAATAGCAGACATGCCTTCTAGGCTTGCATTTCAGGTGCCAGTGTCGAAGGATTCTTATACTGGGCATAATGGCTTCAATAAGCCATTAGGTGAAAACCACAATGAGGCATTTAAAAAGGCTTTGCAGTTAGATCAGAGGCTAGCTGTCATCCTTAGAAATCTCCCCCCTCCCAATATCCATGGGATCATTTTAAATTGCTGGCTGCTCTCATATGGGCAAGAATTCTTTCTAACTTTTGACATTTGTGTGGGCTTAGGAAACGAAAATGGATTTTGACCTAACAAATACTCATTCTATGCATTGATATTAGCAGATAGAAAATAACATTAAATCAGATGTTTACATTCCTATACATAAGCCAACATATAAGATGGGGAAGCCTTTCAGATACAGTAAAAAAGATAGTGTATGGAAGGTCCTACAGAGTGCATTATACTGATGCGTTCCGGTACACATCCAGTCACTATGTGACTCAGTTTCCAAATTGATAAAAGTATCACTGAATTATGTAATAGAAGGCAGTAATATCATTTCTGAACAAAATACTATATTCATTTAACATAAATTTATTGAGCACTTACAGGGTGTCAAATGCTGTTCTTGGTACTCTACCTATAGCAAGGAAGAGGACAACAGGTGTTTTCTAACAGGGTTAACATTAGAGCTGTGCCTAGCACATGCAGGAGAATAACAGCCCTCATCTGACTCATCTGCTCGTGTCCCTATGCCCACATGTTCCCCTTCAGTGGAAAGATTAGCACTCAGCAGTACTTAAATACTGTTTTCTCAAATCTTTCCTTTTCAAAGCTATGCAAATTATGTAAGTACACAGTTTTACAAATTGGAGGGGTGATCAATGTGGGTGCCCAATTCTTTCCAAAAATCTAGTCTAGTCTCATCCCTTCACGGGTCATTTTTCTTACCTCAGTGAGTAGGAAAGAGATTAAATACATTTTCTTGGCTTCTACCTCCTTGAGTTTGAATAATAAGCAAATCCCTGATTTTAAGCAGTGAATTGGAAATATTTAATGTGTGTCCATTCCTTAGACATCCCTGATCTTGTGTCAAAAAACGTTTTGCATTAGTTAGTAGTCTTATGTAAATTCTAAATGCTGATTTCAAGGTTTGTCCCTCAAAAAGAAGTTCTTATACATAAAAGGAGCCTCTGTGCTTTTAAATCTTTCATTCTGTCCACTTTTCAAATCATCTTGCTTTGTGGCGCTCTTGTAACTCTTTGATATGATTTTCATCACTTGTAACCTTTATACCTTTTAAAATTTTGTGCATGATGCTTAGTTCTTACCTTGTCAACAAGAAGCAGCAGTACTGGTTTCTGCTGCCGAATATTTCATATTAAAATTCACAATATTTAATGTTTTTTAGAAAAGAAATTGGCACAACATCTCTATGGTGCATCTGCTGGGTATGGCTGTCAGTTATTATAATAGGGTTTCTAACAAATGACATGTCAAAGCCTTGACTTTCAAAGCCCTTATGCAGAGTGTCAATCATTTACTTTCTGCCTTTTCAAATGAGCCTTCTTCCAAGAGCACCTTTAAGGTGTGTGTGCCCTGACTTTTCATCAAAAATTCTTTCTGTCCTTATTTTATCTTGTGGAAAATCTCTCCTGTAATGAAAATGTGAAAGGACAGAAATGACCAATTTTGAGTAATAATGAAGCATTTTTAACAATAATGTCCAGAATTCGTTGTTATTTATTCTTATCTTGGTTGCTTGTCATTTCCCTTTTTATTCTCTGCTATCTGTTCCATATGTAATTCTTTGTTAATATTCTATAAACTTTGGATAATTATTGGTCTTTGTCTTAATATTTTTGATCTGTTATTACTGATTTACATGAGAGCCTGTATCAAATTGAGCAACTTTCAGCTTCGAAGTTAAACATGGAAACACACATATAAAAAACAGAAATAAACAGAAGTTCTCCATGTATCTTCTTACTTAACAATGCTGAAAAAATGTTCGGTTCACAGGGTTTCTGAAACAAACTAGAGAATCATCAGCCATAATCATTTACAGTCGTTCTAACAAGACATGTTAGTGATGGCTATTGGGGACTAGACTTTGATTGGGAAAGTAGGTGTTAATTTTAGAACAATATTTCTGGAGATAAGTCAACCAGTTACCTAACAAAAGAAGCATGTTATATTAAAAAACAAACAACCATGATTTTACGTAAGTCCCTATCCATTTATTGACTAATATTGAACAAACATTTTTCACTTCAAATAATAAAAAGTAATTTATATGAGAACTTTATGAGTCCCCAAAAAGTGACTAATTTTGAAATAAAAAATATATTATCTCCTAATTGCATGCCTACTCTGTGCTCAGTGTTAAAAATATGTGACTTCTTTTCTTACAGCTTAGCAGAGCTACAGATTTAAATAGAAATTATGTTAAACACGGAATACTATTATCAATTGTTTTCCTTGTATCATTTTCTCTACTGGAGGTGAATTGAAGGTGGCATGGACATTTCAGACATAAAGATAAATTGGTTTACCTAGTAACACAGAACTAACAGTCATTCCCTGCAAATGTACCATCTCATCTTATTGTCCCTAAGAGGTGCACATCTGGGCTCCCATGTACTCTTCATTAAATATGTAATCTTATTCACTCACTAGGCAGTAAACTTATTGGCCTCATCATCTTTCATATTGCCTGGCTCTCAGTAGATACTGGATAATAAGCAAAAATAATAAACTAAAACAAACTATTCTATAATCACTAAATTTAACTTAAAAATATTGGTTTATATTTCTGAATTACCTGTGTTTGGCTAAGATCCAAATCAGAAGTGTCAGATTCACACAAGAAACACTTCATTACTTATAAAAGTATTAACAAAAAACTGAAAGAGGAAGGCTTTGGCCAAACATTATCTACTCAAAAGTTTCAAATACAATTGGAAAACACTTTTTGGCCTCTTATCTAAACCAGCCTTATAAACCTCACGAGGCTTCACTAACATTATTCGTTTCCCTTGGTGACAGGCAGCCCAGTATAAGGTTGGTGAAAAAGTAATTGCGGTTTTGGGAAGCACTAACTATGCTTTTAGCATGTATTAAAAAAAAAAAACATTTTATTTATAGATATTTCTGAGAGAGCACAAGAGAGTGAGGGGACAGAAAACGGAATAGAAAGAACTGGGTATCTCTTGCCAGAATCTGACAGCTTGAACTTTATGAAAGATTAAAAGGGAAAACGAAAAGAATATAGCCACGGATACTTTCGTTTATGATGTGAAAAAAAATCTTTTTCATCCTAAAAAATCTGCCCTAGAAATGAGTACAAAACTCCCTTAATTTAATGGAGAAGGTAACTTAATTATGCAAATCAACAGGAGATTGACCCTGCCGTGAATTTTTAATAATATACTAATTGCCTGATAAGGAAATCAAATTAGACTTTAGTGGTAAATTTTCATCTGAGTGTGCTGGGAATTGTAGCATCAACTCTGTTTTACAATAATGATCCTGGAGCTGATGTTTTGTTTGTCAGATGAAAATACTGGTCTATCTTTTGGCATGTGTTGTCTTGATTAAGTATTGACTTTTAAAATTTCACTAAGTCCATCTCAGCTCTTTTCTAATGATCTCTAAAATGAATCCCAGTTGTCTCGTCTGCTTGTTTACAAGACTGCAGAACAGTGACAATTGGTTAACCGTGAAAGCCGAGTAAGGATGACTTTTTCCCTTAAGCATTAGTAAGTAAAAAATTTGTTCTTATATAGTCAGATCGACACACAGCAAAAGAGGTCATTTGCCTAGTGGGTTTTTGTTATAAAAGAACTACTTGGAACTTTGAAGAACTTTCTCAGGGTGCAACTCTCTTCTCAGCCATGTTAACGTAAAATGTGATTTTTTTTCTCTGCTCTTCCTTTACTTCAAGAATCTTAGAGAGCAGATCAAAATAATTTCAGAAAGAACACATTGACTTCTTTAATAACAAGATTTTTTTTTCATGTAAAATCAAAACAGTAAGTGGAGGGAAAAACAAAAATCTAGATTTATAACAGGCAAATTTTCCAGGAGACTTATTATTAAAATATATTGGAGAGCAGGTGGAGGTAGATAATTTTCTTTTGCTGAATTATTCTCACTTCACCATGACTATTTTCTTTTTTAAAAAAAAGAGGGCCGGGCACGGTGGCTCACGCTTGTAATCCCAGCACTTTGGGAGGCCGAGGCGGGCGGATCACGAGGTCAGGAGATGGAGACCACGGTGAAACCCCGTCTCTATTAAGAATACAAAAAGTTAGCCGGGCGTGGTGGCGGGCGCCTGTAGTCCCAGCTACTTGGAGAGGCTGAGGCAGGAGAATGGCGTGAACCCGGGAGGCGGAGCTTGCAGTGAGCCGAGATTGTGCCACTGCACTCCAACCTGGGCGACAGAGCGAGACTCCGTCTCAAAAAAAAAAAAAAAAAAGAGGTCTTCCATATTTAGAAAATGGCTATCACTGGAAGGAGCAAATTTTACAAAGTAATTGGTCATTAGTTAACAAACATTTTTCGCTATCTACTTAGGGGAAAGGTACAATATTAAGCATTAGAGATGAAAGTAGAATTATATAGGGGAAAGGAGAGAGAGGTATTTGCCGTAGTCTTGGAAATTAGGATTGGCAGAAAAAGGCAAATTCCTATATATAAGCAAATAAACAGTAACAAACAGGCAATGTATTATAAAGTAGATATATAGGTAACATGGGAGTTTATAATGGGGGCTTAACTAAGTTTGACAGTTCACACTTCCAAAGCAAATTAGAAAAAAAAAAATTCAGACCTGAAGGATCTGTAAGATCTTTAGATATTTGCTAGATTAAGAATAGGAGGGGAGATATTCTAGTTTAGGGAGCAGTATGTGTTAAAGCTCTGTAGAAGCTAGCACAACATGCAAAGTTCTAGGTAACTAGAATACATGTGCAAGAATGACTGTCAAAATATGAGGCTAAGAGAGACCAGAGAAGCTAGATCACACATGACCTGTAGTCACATAATATATGTTTAAGAATGTCTTGCTATGACTAAAAAATAGTATTTCAATTTCAGAAAATACCCTTCAGCATTTATATTTGAAAATTATTTTATTCTGGTAAGAATGCTTAACATGAGGACTATCCTGTTAACAAATATTTTGGTGTACAACCGAATACAACAATATTCGACAGTATTGTTGACCATACTGCTGACAATGTTGTATTGCAGATCGCTAGGGTTTATTCATCCTGTTTAACTTAACCTTTATCCCCTTTGGTTAGTAACTTCTCATTTCCCCCTTCACCAGGCCCTGTCAATCACCATTCCATTCTTTGATTCTATGAATTTGACTATTTTAGATACCTAATTTAAGTGAAATCATGCAGTATTTGTCTTTTTGTGACTGGCTTATTTCACTTAGCATGAGGTCCTCAGGGCTCATCTATGTTGCCCCATATGGCAGAATTTCTTTCTTTTTTAAGTCTGAACAATATTTCATTGTATGTATACATCACATTTGCTTTATGCACTCATCTGTTTATAGATATTTAGGTTGTTTCCACATCTTGGCTATTGTGAACAGTGCTGCAAAATAAATTGAATAATAAAATTTTTATATCAATCATTCTTACTCTCTAGAGCGATATGTTTTTCAGAATATCTGCTGAAAACATAAAAGGCTAGGGGGCTGCTAAACATTAAAGCCCACAATTTTCATATTCCTTCCTTGTCTTGGATCATTATGAGAAAGTATTTTTCTCTTGCAAGTGATGTCTTTATTCAATTCATCTGACGCTTTTGAAGTACTCCAAAGACTATTACTCTAGGAACTATGGAGTTGGGAAAGGGTGCACACTCTCCTTGAGGCCCAGTGTCTTTATCTGCAAGAAATGCAACATAATACCTTCCCTTCAGAGTTAATATGAGGCTTGTCAATAGGTTGCATAATGATTAACACTTTCTACATATGGAAAATACTGTGAGATTAGCTTCTTGTATCCCTACAATAACACTATGATATAGGAGTTACTAACCCTTTATTACAGATGAGCAAACTGAAAGAGAGAGCCTACATAAATTGCTCCAGATTATAAAGCTAAAAAATTGTAGTGCTGGGACTTGAACCACCTCACTCTACTGTCGCTAGCACGTAGGAGAATAATAACAACTAAAATAGCATAGATAATATACTGTTTCTCATCCAAGATATTCAATATCTACACAGTTTGTGCATTTTTCTTAATACTAATGTATTTTAAATAAACCATCTATTTATTGGATAATCAGACATTTTAACATATTCATCTCTTGAGACAAGTGAGCAAATAAAATTAAGCACCACATCTTTCAATAATTGAATAATGTCAGAGTGTTAGGGTGCTATATTTAATGGTTCAGGGTAGAGGAAAAATCAGGTCCCCGGCTTCTCAGAGGAAGGAAAATTGTGAATGTTGGAAATTAAGTGTAAAAATGTGAATACTATGTTAGAGTGCTATTATTAATGATACTAAACAATCTTTTTTTTATTTACACAGAAAAAACCAGTGAATGAAAACATTAAGGTCTTAGGGTTCCTATGAAGATCAAGTGAATTAATAAATACATATAAAGCAGTACGTGAAGTAGAGTGAGTGCTCAGTGATGTCACCTGCTATTACTATACTTTTATGACGCTGAATTTCATCCATCTTTTTGAAAACAGAATTTTTAGTTATTATGGGCACTGAAACAAATTGGTTTTTGTTTTTGCCTACTCTACTAGCCTATGCTCATGAAAAACCAAGAAACAATAAATGAAATTTTGCTGTAAGAAAATGTGGGTTATTGAAAGATGCCGAATCAAAGTCTTGTCAGAGAAAAATGGCCAATTATTGCATGAACCAGGCATACCCTGTACTGGGTAGAAAATTTGCAATTAAAGAAAAACTCAAAAAGCATAAATCTTAAGATTTTCACTTAAATAGGATTTTAAAAAGGCTTAAATCAAGAAGGGCTTGGATAAAGGAAAGGAGAGATGACAACAACAAAACTTTGGAAGCTAGAAACAAAGCCAGTCAGTTTGGGTAAGTGGGAGATAGGGTAGGAAGTAGGGGAGACTTAAAAGCAAGCTGGTTCACACCACTAAATGCCAGAAAACACAAGAATCAGAAGCACCAGTGATTTTTAAAGTGAGGGTGCAGAGGACTGGAAACAGAGCTGTTTGGAACTCAATCTTAGAGGCACTTGATGTGTTTTACTGTTTATTGAGACAAGATTTATGCCTATGTCTGAGAGTTTGGGGATTAATATGAAAAAATAATTACATGCAATAATGAAAAAATTTGTACCTCCAACGCAAGCAGAATATTATTTTAAAAGGCAACAGAAAATACTAACACTGATATTATAAACACAGATATAAATATGTTGAAGGATAAACTATAGAAATTTGTATATGGAGAAGAGGAAGGGAAAGATGGCAAAGTCATCATATTCCATAGTAGGAAGTCAATAGATTATATCTAAAATGGAAAAGATGAGAAACAGCTCAATAAACATGTTATTTAGAAACATAAAAGTAGATGCCAGAAGAAACAGCCAAAGGAGCTGAAAGTGGTTACACTTGGGGAATGTGGATCATCTTGGGAATAGAAAGAGAAGGAACTGCTACATTTTATTGTAAAATACATGTATTGCATTTGACTTCCTAAAACCATGGATGAATGTCATTGATAAATACAAAAATTGCATTAAAAGAAATAAAAAATACCCTTGCATTGTAGGAGTAAAAGTTTCTACAACAAAGTAAAGTTAAAAGAGGTGTTAGCAAGTATTCAAAAATTAAGGTCAAATAAATAAGGCTTGTAATGGTAGGAAGCATTGGGGAATGCAGCCATATGTTAGAGGGCAGAAAGGAGGAAAATAGGGGAAAAGGGCATTTCAACAAAGATATTTAACATATTTCTGCTTTTTTACTGCTTTTGCTTAAAGTAGCTTTAACATACTCTCAGCTCTTGACAACCAGCCTGCTGATATTGGGGAATGCAATAAAGTAGTCTAGTCTGATGAGTCTGGTCATATATTATATTAAATCCCTTGGCATGTTGAGTTGGTCACAGCTTGTGCAGTTGCTATTTCCTGTAAAATCATGACAGTGATATATGTAGATATATTTTCAACCATGCCCAAGAGTAAAATTTTTATTGTTCTACAGGACAGATAGCTTATCATATAATCAGAGAGTTGGAAGGGACATTAGAGATGATCGATTTCTACCCTTTGTTAGAGTCTTGCATTTCTTGCACAATATCCCTATTTGGAGAAGAATGCTTCCACACATCTTAAACATGTTCTCCCAACAAGTGTGTAAGGACATCCTGGGCCAAGATTGCTCAGGATTGAAGAGAATGTGAACAACATGATCAATTACTCGAAGACAGTGCTTTGGTCCTTCTTGGAAAGATTGACCATTAAATGATAAGTGTGGGTGAAAAGATAAACCATGAGTAATATCTAATAACCCAAAGCACACCTGAGAATGCTTATTCTGTTTTTACATATTTCTTTTTCCATTCATCTGTTCATGAACACTTATGTTGATTCTGTATCTTAGCTGTTGTGAATAGTGCCATCATAAATATGGGGGTGCAGTTATCTGTTTGATAATACTGATTTCCTTTCTTTCAGATAAATACCCAGTAGCAGGATTGCTGAATCACATGATAGTTCTAATTTTAGCTTTTTGAGAAACCTCCATACTATTTTCTGTAATGGCTGTAATAATTTATGTTTTCATCAATAGCGTATAAGAGTTCCCTTTTCTAAGATATCCATTTTGTTGCTACTTCAGGTCATATCATCATCTCTCACCAAAGTCACTTATATAGACTCTTACGCAGCCTCTTTCACAGTTTTTCCTTATTTTCTCTCCTCATCAATCAAACATCAGTAGATCTTCCTAAACTATAAACTGATAGTTGGCATGAAAATGATTCTTTGCTTAAAACTCTCCTTTACCATTCTTGAGTAGATTTTGTTATGTAGAATCACATTCACCTGACATCTACCATATTTAACTTCTGCCATGTGACATTAGACACATACACGCTTTCTCATGTCACCATCTTTTCATGCATTTCAACACCCTCTGTCTGAATGGATATTACTACCTTATCTGCTTTGGAAACTCTTATCCACACTTTATGTCTTGGCTAAAATATTGCTTTTTTTTCTGGAAGCCAGTGTGGACTATTTCTGAGATATAACTCCTCCTTCCTTTATTATAATACTTATATTGTAACAACAAATATACTTTTCATGTATAGAACGCTCCTTGGGAGTCAACAATAAATCTAAAAATGATATGACACTGGTGCTTTCTTTTAACTATTAGTTGTCTGAACATAGATATTTTAAAATCCTAATTTCTTGAGATCTCTCAGTTTTTACCATAATCAGTGTTTTATTCCATTTTTCTTACTATGGTTGAATTACTTTTGGTAATTTGCATTTTTCCCAAACATGATGTATTTATCGTTCTTGCTGCCTAAAATGACCGTCCGCCTCCTTCAGATACATTCGTATTCAAATATCTTCTCAGTGAAAAAGTCTTTGATCTTTGTATTTAGAACTGTATCTCCCTGCTCCTCTTTCCTGTTTTATTTTTCTTTGTAGTTCTAATCTCCATCTAACAAACTATGTATTTTTCTTATTTTGTTCATTGTCTGTCTTACCCTACAAGTATGCTAGCACCTAACTGTTATGGAATCCTCTGTGGCCAGTGATGCCTTTGCCCAAGTTTCGCTAAGAGCTCCTCTCTGCTGGGCTGATTCCACTCATTCAGCCTGGTAGGCCGCACTTGGCTCACACTAACAGCCTTGATCTCATGCCTGCAAGGGAGACTGCGAGTCAGGCGTGGAGTGGCAAGGGGTGTGTAAGCAAGCATGGGGTCTGGCCACTGTGCAGTCAGACAGAACGGCTGCTGCCATGGGGTGGGCAGCTCCAGGTGCCAGCATGGGTGCCAGCTCTCTGCAAGGCTGCAGCTGGACCAGGTGCACCTCAAGCAGCTTCCCCAGTAGGCACCAGGGAATGCAGTGGCGCCTGGAAGCTGGAGATACCAGGAACTTCAGGGTCCCAAAGATGAACTTACAACCTTGACT